>NC_052632.1:51062770-51375078 GCF_016161935.1 Mauremys reevesii | reverse complement strand
CCTGGGTCTGTGTTCTTGCCAAGGCAGGCGCTCCCACAATCAGCGCTGTAAAGCTGTAGTGTCCAGCACCAGGTGTTCCGTGTTGCCCCAACAGGCAGTGCAGGTCCCTTGATGGTGCACTGAGAATGTGCTACAAAGCCTGGGAAGGTCTGCAAACCCCAGCTCTTTGGTAGCCCATCGTTAGAAGCCAGCTACGAGCGTTTGACACCATAATACCTGCTGCTGCCAATAGTGCTCGACTGTTGCCATGTTGCCAGGACAACAGTTCTGGGCGGCCCACTGGTTTTTGGGATGCCCTCTGATTTGCTTGGGAAACGACGTTGGTTGTCGCTGTCTGACATCAAATCTCTTCTGTCTTGTGCCAATAAATGGGCGCTCAGCCCATGATTAAGAGGCTTGGGATGCTTTCTGTGCTGGGACAAGTTCCATTGCTGTACATGTGCCCAACCCAGCCTCTCCACCATTCAGCATATTGGGCCCAATCTCATTTCCACTGAAGGCAAGGACAAAACTCCCATTGATTCCAGTGGGAGCAGGAGCAGGAATTTACCGATGAGGCCTTCAGCTTTGCCCTGAGAAGAGCAAATGCGGCATTTTGCAATCAATGCAGAAAACAGTGCCCCCTTCATGACAGATAGGGTTGCGCAGTGGGAAATACCGTCTCCCATGGTCAAGGGGTCTTTTACTCAGGTAGCTTTAGAAATGACCAAGCAGGCCCGCTGGAATTTACCGACAAGGCCTTCAGCTTTGCCCTGAGAAATGACCGAGCAAAACCCGAGGAGCAAACTCCTAGAAAAAAGTAGTGTAAACTGCCTCAAAGGATGTCCCTGGGAACCATATCTGACCCTCTGGTCCCTTGCTAATGAATTTACGAAGTGCCAACCAGGCCTCCCAGGCCAGAGCTAATGAGAAACAATATGATGTCAGGCAGAGGGCTAAATAAGAGGAGCTAAGATTTGCTGCAGATCACGTGAGCAGAGCTGCAGCCTTCAATAGTGGTGCTAAGCCATGCACAGTACTGAAAAGGGATTGCCTGTTTAGCTCATGTCTCATAGACTTAAAGGCCAGGAGGCAGGACTGGATTAACCTTTTGTGAGCCCAGTGTCAAACATATTTGTGGGCCCCCATGGAGGCAATGGAGCATGGTGCAGGGAAGTCAGTGCATAGAGCGAGGGGCCAGCCAGGGGCAATGGAGCGTGGCATGGCAGGGGCAGCCCCACTCTGCCCAGCCCAGTGCGAAGGCTCTATTTACATGCTGCCAGCACGCCCCTTCCCCTCGGGGGTGGGCCCATACCATGCAGCCCCCATGCCCAACACTCCATAGGCTCTGACAACCCACAGAGAACCCCCAGAAAAAAAAATAGTGTGTGCTGAGCACCCACAGTCAGCCCCACCAATCAGCTCCTCCCTCTCCCCCCAGCGCATCCTGCCTGCCGCTGATGAGCTGTTCAGCAGCGGGCAGGTGGCGCTAGTGGGGGAGGGAGAGGAGCAGGGGCAGGAAGAAGCGGAGCAAAGGTGTGGGGGGTGCTCAGGGGAAGGTTGGAATAGAGCAGGAAGAGGTGGCATTGGGCGGGGTGGGACCTTCGGGGAAAGGGTGGAGTGGGGGCAGGGCTTGGGGCAGAGCAGGGTCAAGCACCGCTGGGGAAATCAGAAAGTCAGCACCTCTGCAACACCCCCCTTCTATGGCCAGAGCCTCCCCCAGACCCACTATGCCCAGCGCACACACCCCAGTTCCCCTCCACAAATGCACGGCGCCCTGCACGACACCACCCCTGCCCAGCGCCCCCCTGCCCAGAGCCCCACCACAACTGCCCAGCACCCCACACAGAACCCCCACTCCCTAGTGCCCCAACACACACAGATCTTCCCCGCCCCCTCACAGCCCAGCACCGCCCCCCCAGACCTCCCAGAGACCCACTCCCCCACATCTTGCCTTCCGGCTGCACTCACCAGCCCTGCTGGGAGGTGACTGTGTCTGCCGGGCTGAGCTGGCAGCGCAGCCAGGGCTGGTCCTGGGGCAGGGAATCACTCCGGCCCCTCAGGAGTGGCACTGTCTGGGCTCCCTCGGGACCCACTTGCCTGGAAGGGCCTAGCCAAACCCCCCCCACTGCCCCCCCACAATTGGCCGAGATTGGCTAGGCATCTGCACCAGTCCCATGTGGCTCAGCTCCAGGGAGACAGGCAGGACCTCACAGGTGGTGGGAAGCAGAGACTGTCCGGAGCCGGAGGTGCACTGGGGTCCAGCCAGGGGGCAGAGAGGAGCAAGTGATGGGTGTGGGTGAGGGGGGGCAGCAGGCTGCCAGGGTTGCAGGGTGCAGTACAAGCGGAGCACGCCAGGCCCCTTCTGAGCATGGACCCTGGTCCCTGGCGCCACTGGCGCCATTGTAAACCCGGCACTGCCAGAAGGGACCATCATGATCATCCAGTCTGTCCTCTCACATATTGCAGGCCACAGAACCTTGCCCACTCACTCCTGTAATACGCCCATAACCTCTGGCTGAGTTACTGAAGTCCTCAAGACTTCAAGTTACAGAGAATCCACCATTTACTCTAGTTCAAACCAGCAAGTGGCCAATGTCCCACACTGCAGAGGAAGGCCAAAAAACCTCAGGGTCTCTGCCAGTCTGATCTGGTGATGTCCTTCCAACCCCCACCTAGGGTGATCAGTTAGACCCTGAGCATGCAGGCAAGAACCACCAGCCAGACACCTGGGAAAGAATTCTCTCTAGTGTCATGGATGGGCCTTCTGTGTAAGGCACTATGATTATGATTAATGGAGATATCCTAACTATGAATCATTAGGTTACCCTTTAAGATCATATACCAAGACCAGGCAGCTGTACTGCACTGCTCCAAAAAGAGAGTGGTGGCTGTGTTGTTTTATGAGACTCACTCAAATATGTGGGGAGAGCACACACAGCTTCCTGCTATTTCCCTATAGGATTCTGCTGCCTTTTCTGTTTAACAAAGCACATGGTTACGTGTGTGTATATATCACACTGAAATTGAATTGTCAGGCTGGGATGACCTAAACCTTGGTTATGCACTTCTGTGCACTCTGATTGATTTTGGCCATCTGATTTGCATAACCACGGACAGTTATTTCCTACTAGCTGTATGCCAGGTAAGAGCCCCATTGCCCCCTGATCTAGCCGCTGTTAGCCAGTCGGAGTGGGAAGCTTTGCTTGGGCACTGTACAGATGTCAGTAACTGTACAGTGAATGTGCAAACCTGCCTCCTCTGAGTGGCAGCTCTAATCCCCCAGCTCTGTCTGGCTCCCGACCCCCCTGGGAGTTTTCCTACTGCTAACCAGCAGCCAAGATGGCTGTCTAGCTTCTCCCTCCCTTCAGCTGCATCAGAAAAACTCTATAACAGACATGGAATAGAAGGGAAAAAATACTAGCAAGCAAAGAGACTGGGGTTGTGAGAGCAGTGAGGGAGGGGGAGGACTGTTTCCAAAGCACTCTGGGGAGATCCTCACACCCAGTCCAGCCTCTTTGTGCCAGATGAAAGGGTCAGACTGCTGTAAAGGGGCTCTAAAAACCCCATATCTTCCAGGAGAAGGATTCCCCTAGTGCAGGCCCTAGGGAAGAGAGCCACAGTGCTATCTTCCAAGGACCTCCTCACAATACCTGGCATATGGACATGTCAAGGGCAGGGTTGGGGGCATGTTGTGGGGAGCCTCAGCACGTAGCATTGCAGGGATGCTGGGCAGCGCTGTGGCCCATAGGGCAGCCCCAAGAGGCTGCCATAATGTAGACCGGGGTAGGCAACCTATGGCATGCGTGACAAAGGCAGCACGCAAGCTGATTTTCAGTGGCGCTCATACTGCCCAGGTCCTGGCTCTGCATTTTAATAGAATTTTAAATTAAGCTTCTTAAACATTTTAAAAACCTTATTTAATTTAGATACAACAATAGTTTAGTTCTATATTATAGACTTATAGAAAGAGACCTTCTAAAATGTTAAAATGTATTACTGGCACGAGAAACCTTAAATCAGAGTGAATAAATGAAGACTCGGCACAGCACTTCTGAAAGGTTGCAAACCCTTAATGTAGACAAACCCTGAGGTCTCTCTGTAACTCTGGGGGCTGTAGGGGAGCCCAGGATGGAGAAAGCACTAAGGTGTCTTGAAGCCAGTTTAGCTGCCCCCACCAGCCCCTGGGGCATAAGCTCTGTGACGCCCCTCTGAAAGGCACAGCTCAGAATGTGACCTTCTGACTCCTAGCTCTTCTTCAGGCCCCATCATGCCCTCACTGACTTGGATGGGAGTCCATGAGACAGGCGCTCCCTCTGTCACACTCCCCATACAGGTGACCTCACTGCATTGTTTGCCCCCAACTTGTCCCTCTCCATTTCTTTGGGAAGCATCAGGAACAAACCCACACGGCAGCCAGCCAGACCAGGAGAGCCAGGTTGGGGTAGGAAGGAAGGGGTGGGAGGAAGAGGAGCCTAGGGGATGTATTTAGATGATTTCCCATTCAGCACCTTGTACGTGTCATTTCTGTTTCTCTTTCATTGAAAACATGAGCCCTGAAAGTGTCCGTGTCATAATAATAACTGAAGGGTGTTTCCCTTTTGCTGGGCTAATCCGCACCTCTGCATCAGGATGGATTCAGCCTCAGATACACTTATTACCCAGTACACGGACAGTAAAAGCTGGCCTGCCCTCACCCCGCTTTCTTTTCTCCCAGGCTGAAGAGCTCCTCTGTTGCCTTTTTGACTCCTTAACATCCGACAGCTTCTACCGCATCGAAACCCAGGATTCCTAGCCAGGATTTTCTGTTCTCCTGACCAGCCCAAATGCAAATCCCATCACGGATATCAGCACAGGTGCACGCCCTCAGGACTCCACTGGTAGAACAGCCTTGTAACCATTTGTTATTAAAATGTCAAGCCCAGAGTGTGGTATTTGCATCACTAAGTTGAAGTAGGGGGTGATCAGAGAAATAATCAATCAACATTGGAGCCGTGGTTTTGAGGGGTATGATTTGAAAGGGGACTTGTCTGTGCAGCACAAAGACAATTACAGAGCATTCCTTCATCTGGAGAACACTTTGGAGGCAGAGCACATGCAAAGAGTAGAACTTTCTCTGTGCTTGTTATTCTGTCTATTCCCCAGGAGCCATTTGATTGGGTACGTGGGACCCATCTTATTCTCCCCAAAGAAAACTGGAAGAAGACTCTGTTTTTGCTAATCACCAGCTTGTCCCTTGTGGAAGGGCCTGCTGCTTTCCTGTCTGGGTCGAAGGTCAGCTGCAGGCCGGGGAGATGGGCTATGGCAAGAATAGGGAGGAATCAGCCTTATACTGCAGCAAAATTAATCATTTGAGGCCCTCTCATAATTACTCTGAATGTCTGAAGATTCCCATAGGGCCATTTTAGTCACTTGGGGTAAGGGTTACGATGCAGTCCTGCTCCCATTGAAGCAATGAGAATTAGACCAAGAGGAGTATGATCAATTGCTATCCTCAGCCGTCTTTAACCAAGACAAGTACTTCCAGCCCCACTCACCTGGGCTCTGTTTCCCTTCTCTCAGGAATGCCCTGCCATTGATTGTCCTCAATAACGTTCACCGATTGCAATGAGGATAAATCACAGTCTGTTTATTTGACACAGGAGTTAGAGAATGGAGAGAGAACCACAGTAAATAAAAGGGAAGCTGAATAAAACAAGAGCAGGCTGAGTGCTCTACAAAACCCCGCTAGCCAGGATAAAGCTATTGATTAAGCAGGATTAAAAGTCCTATAGCTTAATGTCTGCTTGCCTCTGTTCCAGCCCTCACACTAACATCTCTCTCTGTTCCAGTTCCCAATACACAGTCCCCTGCCATTCATTTTACTTTACCAATAGCCTGTGATCTAAAGCATGTTTCCTCTTCCTTCGCCATTTACTATCTTAGTTCTTTCAGTGAGTCCTTTGCATTATCACCTGCATCCTCTGCAAAGGCCCTCAGTCTCCTGGGGGCCAGCTGGCCAAGCCCAAGCCCAAGCCCCTCTTGGGAAGAATCTTGCCAGATGTTCCCTTCTCAGCCCAAGAGACCTCGTGTTCCTTTGTCAGCCTGAGATTTATACACATGCACACAAACACACCTGGTTAAATCTCCTGTTGCAGACACAGCAAGGACAATTCCGGTGTGCTAACTCACAGCATCATGGCACATAAAAGGAGGACAGTTATTTGCTGGGATTTAGTGCAAGTTTTATTTCTGAGGGCATGGTTTTACTGCACTCCCTGCAGCTATCTAGCAGAGACACCAGATTCTGGCTATATGTGGACAATTGGTCTGCAAGCAAAGCAAGGTACATAGGCCCTGCTCCTGCTCCCACTGAAGTCCATGGTAAAACTCCCATTGAATTCACTGGTGCATGATCTGGCTCATAGTGACTGGCAATGCCCTTTGATCATGCCTGTTGGCTTGCGCTGTTGATCTACTGGCAGGGGGTCCACCCTGAACAGAAGCATACAAAAATCCCAGGGTGTATTAATAACTTCATAGGCCCGTAAGCCAGAAATCCCTCTGTAGCAGGGTGCTGGTGCAAAGGCACCTAATTAGCCCCTGCTCAGCCAGCCTCAATCAGGGGAAATAGATTGGGGCTGGGGAGAAGTCTGGTGCCTGGCCTTTAGAATTGGCAGCACCTGCGGGCCTGAGGGTTCAAGGGCTATAAAGGCTGGCTGGCAGCCAGAAGACAGGGGAATGGCCAGGGGAAAGTCAGTCTCCAGGCTGAGGGCAGACTCTGTGTGGAAGAGGAGATTGTAAGGCCTGCAAGCTGTATATAGTATATCACTGGTGGTGGGAGAACTTGGTGTAAATAAAGCCACGGGTGCTGAAGAACTAGAGGCCTCTCTTGCATTTTATTGGGGCAGCCAGTGGGCCCCAGGAAGAGGGGCGGGCAGAGGACTTGTTACACCCTCCCATCCATATATTAATAAAAAGATGCATGGTGACAGAAACTTTCCAGCTTCAGCATTTGTCCTGATGCTGGTTCTGCAGTGGGATGCTCCCCAGAGCCATCCCCCAGAAGGTCCTCTGAGTGTGGACCCAGGGTGTCCTGTAGCTGCTCTGGTGGCATAGCCTCTTCAGTTACCAGCCTCAGCTCTAGGGGTCACTTCTTGCCCTTCATCTGGCAGCTGGCTCTCTCCTCCTGTGATGGGGGGTTATAAGGTCCCCATGCTTGCTCAGCAAAGGATCACACACCACAGGGGACTCAGTGTTTGGTGAAGTTCCCATTATCCAGTCAAATTCCTCACAAAAGAGGTGGGAAGATGGGAGTTCCCAGAGGGGCCATTAGCATCCTTGACTTTGCAGTAGTCTGTCTTCAGCTGCTTGATCCGCTCTCTGCATTGATCTGCTGTCCGGTCAATCCTCAACACTGCCAGCCATTCAGATATTATTCCATACACATGATCATTCCTTGTGCTCTTGCTGAAGTCAAATGTCTTGCTCACCCTTCCCCACAGATTAACCAGAATCCAGCTGTGTTCCTGTGGCCAGCTAGCAGTGTGCTTGATGCTTATGTACTTATGCATCTTACTGCTGGTCATAGCTAATACACATTAGCGTTGACTGTGTTTGCTATTCCAGTTGAGTACTCCATGTGGAAATGAAGAGTTAAATGCCGAGCAGCTGTTTTTGTATGAGGAGGATGCTTCCGGTTCCTGGGTACCGAGTGGCAAGTTTTGGAATTGAAGGGCTGGGAAGCCCAGCCCCAGGGGATTGTGGGATAGTGTCAGATTCTCCAGCCCTGAGACCCAGACTTGCGCTGAGTCCACACTACAAAGTGCTTGGGCTCTGACCCACCCACTAGCAGCATCAATGGGCCTGAGTCAAGAGAAGTTGGCCTGCATCAGACTAATTTCTATGTGAGTGGAATGGGGGCTTGGGCTTGAACCTGAGTTTGAGTCTGGGCTCAGTGTGCTGTGTAGACTATTCTAACAATCATGTGCAACGGCAGATTGTTCTGCCCTTAAGACCTTGTGCATCTTTGTTGGAAGATGTGTCCTTAGGTTCTCCTCTCCCTCCATACAATTGGCTTCAGTTAGCCAGTAGAATGTGGAATACATCTGGCTATTTATCTTTGCTTCTTTATTACCTCAAAGTATTTATCTAACGTCATAAAAATGACGCATAAATACCACGTAGCAGTCACAGGAAGCAAGCCGTCAGAGTGCCATATTCAGTCATGTTTCCATGAATTACGGGGGTAAATGCAATACCCACTCAGCAGCATTACCTCTGCCCAAAGTCACTGGCTAGATGCAGGAACCACTAGGAGAAATTCTCCAGCCCCTGTTTTGCAGGTCAGGTTAAAGTGACCATGATGGACTTCCCTGGCCTTGAAATCTATGACTGTTTAATAAGTGGCATGGCAGACTCTCTTCTACTTCTGCATGGCTAGAGGGTTGGCACCTACATCATGGAGCTTTGACAGTGGTACTGTATAAAAGGAAGAATGAGTGAATCCTAGTCTCCAGCTTTGGAGAATGGTGTGGGTCAGGGTGTATTATCTGCCCCCTGGCTGGCTCACTCGTCTAGTTCACAGATCAACACACACTGTTCATCTCGCTGTTTCTCCCAAAGTAGCCTGCTGGCATCTGAAATTAATGTATACTTTGCCCTCCTTCCGGTCCTCTCCTGAGGAACCAAGTGTCTACAGTAAGTATCTGAATAACTCATTGCACGTCGATAACAACTCTCTTCTGGGAATCTCACAGCAGTGCCCCCATAACCCTCTGAGAGGCGAGGTAGTCTTTTCATTACTTGGAGTGTTATTTGTTGTAGTGACCTGCAAAAGGCAAAACAACCAGGCTTGTGGCCTTCATTGGTTCTTTACTGTGTTTACAGAAAGGCTGACCAATTATTCTCTTGGTTTGTATTTTACATTAGAAATTCAGATCTTCCGTCCCCCGGACACTCTGGGTAACTAGGAAATGGGTAGGTTTGTGACATCATAAAACCAAGGAAATGAAAGCTGATTTGCTGAGAAGGTGAAGCAGTTTGTACTTTTCCGCTTAAAGCTCTTTGGGTCTTGTTCACTCCCACTGACCTCAAACCCTAGTGCTCTTTGTTAAGGATTCAACACAGTTTCGTCAACCTCCCAGACCCCATCTCTGAATCATCCAGGAAGTCTCCCAACAAAACCAAAGGGAAGATGCCTGGATATTCTTGATATTTCTAAGGAGAAACGCTGGCAAAATCCCCCTCTTTCTTACATATGTTTTAAACTTCAAACTCTCTCAAGCCTTCTTTATAAACCATAAAGAAACCAAAAAATGACACGGCCCCAATTTTCCCCCCTCTGCATGTCACCTTCAAGCACTGACCATAATTATTATTCTCATTTTCCAGCTAGGAAAACTGAGGCATGGAAAAGGGAAGTCACCCAGCAATTCAGTGTCAGAACTAGGACGAGACCCCCCATACCAGCTTTCCAGCCACTATTCTAACCACTAGACAAAGCTGCTGTCCTGAGCAGGATGGTATTTGGATTTTTATAATGATGTGGAATGGAGCTTAGAGGTAAGGTCCAAGAGGCCTGTAACAGAGCATGTATTGACTGGAGGGTACAGTATACTTGAGCTATATGCCATGAAAAGGAGGTAGAATCTGGACTGCCAGTTCCCTTGGAAAACCTTGTCTGTCCTGCAACTGATAAATAGGCTTCCTGTGCTACAGGCCCATCTCTGACATGCTCCTAAGCCACGTACAGCTTTGAAACAAATGACAATTAAGGGGATGGACCCAGGGCAGTAGGGGAATGTGATTGAAAAAAGGAGAGATCTGGGCTAAAAAGCAGCTCACAATAAAGCAAGGGCCTGAAGGGTCAGGTATGGGGGTGTTTGTGTGAGAGAAAAAGAGAGAGAAACACTCAACAATATCCCCCTCAGTACCAGGATCCCCCCAAGGGTAAGAGATGTGAAGCAGCCACCGGGCCGTCTGATGAGGCTGAGCCCTAATGATTGCAATATGGATTCGCCAGGGACAATGAGCACCGTTATGGAGGAAGCTGCTGGTGAAAATACATGAGGGAGCTATCTGGAAATTGAAGTCTTCCAACCAGTTAAGTAATTATTCCAAAGAGAGTGGCAAAGATCACTCCAGGAGGTCTGCATCTGGCCAGGGGGCCAGGGAGGCCTGCAGACAGCACCTAGGGAGAAAGGGAAGAGAACTCTCTGGGAATGTCTGCGATTTGACAGAGAACACTCAGGAACATCTGTGGAGAGACAGAGAACGTCCTGAAACAACTGAACCTGCACAGAACAAGGAAGGCTCTGGAAGGTCAGGACCTAGACAGGAGGTGGGGAATGCTCTAGAACATCTGTGCCTGGGTGGAGGGGCAGAGAACACTCTGGAACAGTTGGGCCTGGGTGGAGGGGCAGAGAACACTCTGGAATGTCTGTGCCTGGGTGGAGGGGCAGAGAACATGCCGGAATGTCTGTGCGTGAGTGGAAGGGCAGAGAACACTCTGGAATGTCTGGGCCTGGGTGGAGGGGCAGAGAACACTCTGGAACAGTTGGGCCTGGGTGGAGGGGCAGAGAACGCTCTGGAACGTCTGGGCCTGGGTGGAGGGGCAGAGAACACTCTGGAACGTCTGGGCCTGGGTGGAGGGGCAGAGAACATGCCGGAATGTCTGTGCCTGGGTGGAGGGGCAGAGAACACTCTGGAACAGTTGGGCCTGGGTGGAGGGGCAGAGAACATGCCGGAATGTCTGTGCGTGAGTGGAAGGGCAGAGAACACTCTGGAACGTCTGGGCCTGGGTGGAGGGGCAGAGAACATGCCGGAATGTCTGTGCCTGGTTGGAAGGAAACACTTGATGAATCACGTGCCATGGCAGCTCCTGTTTGTGTTTCCAGCTCTCCCACCCTCGCTGGACTATCTTTCCTGCTCTTGCTTTGCAGTGTGGCCCCCTCTCTCTGGACTGTCCAGCTTATCCCGCTGCAAGCTGCTGTGCAAGTTCCCTGCAGGGGCTGCCATTTAACTTGGTATTATAAAAAGAAACCAGAGGTGCGTCTCCTGCGACAGACTGAATCTTATGAATAAGACATAGCAGCTAAAGCAGCTGCTGCGGCAGGCAGACTCCTAGGCAGCCCTCCCACTGCAGAGCTCATCCCAAGTGGTCAGCACAGAGTCCCTCAGTGTCTCTCTGCCTGGCTACCAGTCGTATAATCCCCCAGCCCAAGCATTATTTAGAGATCCCACTAGGGATTCCCTCCAGAGCGCCGGCCCTGGGTCCCAGCCGGGGCCCATTGTGTTTGCATTGCCAGCCCATTGTTTTAATATTGCTGTTCACAGTGAGCATGCTTCATGGCTGCCTGCTGGCATGTCTGTGCTGCTCATGGGTCTCGCAGAGATTGGGGCCATGGTGGGAATGGGCATAGCAGATGCATGCCCCACACTGCAGGCCTCCCGCCTCCATGCTAAACAGTGGCAAAGAGAGCAAGAGCCAGGGGTTGGGTGGGGTGAGACTTTCCAGCCGACTTCAACTCCAATCACAGTGGGTGGGAAGGGGAGGGTAGGCACGGGGCAGACAGGGGCACAGCTCCACTGTGACAAATCAAAGGGGCTCTGGTCAGCTGTGTAAGGTGACGCAGCCTCATTTGGGCTCAGATCCTCAAAGGTATTTATGCCCCTAACTCCCATTGATTTCAGGTAGCCCAGTATTTCAATGGAAGTTAGAAGCCTAAATACCTTTCTGGGGCTGGGTCTTTGTGCCTCAGTTTCCTCTTTGCACAATAGTGATAACAGCACTTCCCTACCTCACTAAAGATTGTGAGGCACTCATATACTAGGGGAATGGGACCATATCCATATAAATATCTTAGATCAAAAAAGAATCCTGCTAATTAATTTCTAACTGCAGAGAAAAGTAGCACACCCTGCATGGAGCAGGGGAAGGAAGTCACCCTCTGATATTTACAAAATGCCAGGATTCCATAAATAACAACCCCCAGCCGTTTATCGCCTGCACAACGGACGTCCCGTTGGAAAGCCAGCAAAAAGGAACACCATTTTATTCTGTTCAGTTATAAAAGCCTACAAATACCTTCCCATTGCCCCTCTGTCATATCTCTGTTGTAACTGAGCTACAGTTTACACTGTCCTTTCCTCGCAAACTGCCATGAGGCAGTCAGGATTAGCTAGCCAGAGCCAAGGAGCCAATTAATGATTGTGAGAACTAGGGAGGAGGCAGATTTGATCAGGGATTGTCAGTTTTGCAGCTGGCTTCTACTTGCAAACAATTCATTTAGATTATGAAAGCAAGAAATTGAGCACAAAACCCCCCTAGATTGTTTGCTTCCTACAGAAAGAAAAGAAATGGAATTTAGATTAAAAATTATGCCGAATGATATTAAATTCTCATCCTCTTTTGCCTCCTCCCTTTCTAGGAAATACAGAATTTAGGATTATTTTACTCTTTGTATTTAGAGCCTGTTTCAATGGAAAGGAAGGGGTAAAAATACTTTGGTCTTTTGTGTTAACTCCTTAGGGCCCTGTTTATCGAACACGTAGCACATTGAACGCTGAGTGTGGTCTGGTCTGATCATCATCTATAAATTCCTTGGGGTAGGAAATATCTCCGGGTCTTGTACCACACCACTGATGCTTCATGTACGATAACTGACAGAAGGGGCTGCCCCGTGGGCCCATGCATGCAGGTCCTGGGTCCTTTAATTCAGACCAATCCTGTTCATTCAGTTTTTAGTGAAGCAATTGGTTAGGAAAGGTGGCAGACTGACAACTAATCCTCTCCCCAAATGCACAACAAGGCACCAGGCCTGACCAGTGCTCAGCTCACCTGCCAATTTTCCCAGCTGTGATGGTGGTGCCCTGTGGTGGTTCTGCCCTGCTCGGGCAGATGAATAAATCCAATTCAGCCCTGAGGCTGCTCTGAATTACTCCTTGGATCCAACAGCCCAAGGACCAGGGAGCTGCAAACGGGACTTCAGCCTCCTTTGTAGCCCTTCCTCCCTCCCTTGAGGTGGTGCTGGCTGCCAGAGTCTGGTCCTGAGGATCGGGTCCTGGGTCTTTAGCTCAAGATACGTAGAGTTATTTCTGGAGAAGCCAGGGATCGAGAGACATGGTGTAGAAGACAGGCAGGGCTAGGATGTCATTTCAAAGGTCATCGTTGTTTTAACCAGTTGGTCTTTCCCTGGCCCAAAGCTCCTAGGATCTCAGACTGCATTTGTCTTCCCCACCAGGGCTTGGTAACACATTCACCTTCCTGTTCACAAACTGGTATTGCTGCTGGATCTCCGGGGATAGTTGTATCCACTAAGGCAGTGGTCCCCAACCTTTTTGTGGCCAGTAGCACATTCATGTTTTCAGAAGAGTGTGGTGGGCACCAACAATTTTTCAAGGCTTATTTTGTATTTGTACATTAAATAATACAAAAAACATCATATTTAATATTACATAATATATGAATCCATAAGATAAAAAGGGTAATTTTACATGTAAAAGGTATTAATTAAATTATTCGGCAATTACCCTTTCACCTTACCATGTGAATTTGCTCTTTTTTATCTACCTGTAAGAAAATTAAGGCGTTTTTACAAAATAAATATCATAAGCAGTTTTCATCTTATTTATTTTAAAAAAGTAAAACATTGTTGAACTGCTGGTCCAAATATATTTATTATTCTTACTTTAACATAGAATGAAGCCTGCAGCCCCGGAGTTTTTCTGTCCCCGGCAGGCACGGGGCTGCGGTTTCTCTCCGGCTTAAGCCATGGCCCCGCTCCTGCCAGGGACTGAGAACACCAGTGCCTGCAGCCCCAGAGTTCTCTGTCCCTGGCAGACTCGGGGCCGTGGCTTCTCTCTGGCTTAAGCCACAGCCCCGTGCCTGCCAGGGACCGGCACCCGCAACCCCGGAGTTCTTTGTCCCCAGCAGGGGCAGAGCCGCGGCCCGGTGCCTGCAGGGTACAGAGAACACCGGTGCCTGCAGCCTGCAGCCCCAGCGAAGCCGGAGAGAAGCTGCAGCCCCATGCCTGCCAGGGACTGAGAACACCAGCGCCCGCAGCCTGCAGCCCTGGAGTTCTCTGTCCCCTGCAGGCACGGGGCCGCGGCTTCTCTCCCCTGCTGGGCACTAGGCGGGCACACATAAATGCCCTGGTGGGAGCCATGGCGCCCGCGGGCACCACGTTGGGGACCACTGTACTAAGGCATCTGGAGCATCAAGGTATTACATCGAAAGCATTACAAAGGCAAGATGTTATGAGGATTAATGAGGGAACTGGGGGAGGAGCTCCCGGTGGATGGTCCTTGGTTAGAGGCCAGGTGGGAATCTTTATGATATGCAATGCAATGATCCCCAGCCAAAGACAGTGTTACATCCGGTGGGTTGGTGAGACCCTGAGGAGGAGTGTTTGTAAAGGAGAATACCATCCTCTAGAGGAAAGGCCACTCTGGGTGTAATAAAGGAGCCCCCCCTTCCGCTCTGAGCTGGGCTGTTTAAACAGGCACAGGAAGCGGCGCAAGGAAGAGGGGAAATAGGAGCCACATAGGCTGCAGTGGGTAGCTTGGGCCTTGCTTTACTTCCTCCGGCTCCAGGAGAGCAGCCTGACCAGTCTCACACCCTTTGTTCTACAGACTTTAAATTAGGGAGCTCTGGGGTAAGGGCTTTATGAGCTGCTGTTACGGCTGCTTATTCTCAGAGACCTTCCTCCAGGGCCCATGCTAATTTTGTTAGTTTGTGCTTGGCTTCCCCTTGCCCAGATTCTTTAAAGTGAATTTATGGATGCCCCACTGAGGGAAATTAAGGTGGAGCCTACTTACAGTACCACACCTGGCCACAAGGGGGTACATGGGGATGGTACATGCCTTTTCCAGATGCATGCACGGGTTCACAGGTTCTCATGTGTGTGTTCCCTGGCCCCAGCTTCGTTGTGCCAGCTGGTGAATTCTGTGTTCCCACCACTGGGCGCTGTGGTACCGAAGGTCTCTCAGATGCAGCGCTGTGCAGAGGGAATGTCCGAAGCGATGCCAGGCCCAGGCTGGACAATCTGGGCAGAAGCTTTGTGCTGTGATGGCTGAGACTCAGTTAGGAGGCTGCTGAAGCCCAGTTTTGCTGAGTGCTGAACATGTGGCAGCTGCATTTCTGTCCCATTCATTCAGCTTCCTGCAGCTGCCTTTGCCCCTGGCTCTGAACAGCCTGTTCCCAGTGAGTGAGCAGCATGAACGCAGCCATGAGGGAAGGGACAGCCTGAGCTAGGCTCATGCAGTAGGAACAGGGGGCTTTCTAAACCAGGCTGGTCACTGCCTGGTGCTTCTGAGGCAGGTGGAAACTAAACTGGCCCATAGGGCCCGCGCGCCGCGCCTTCCCGTCGGTCCCGTCTGCCTGGCCGGGTCCGTCCCGCCCGCCTGCCTGCTGCATGCCCCTGCCCGGGGGCCTCGACCGGAGACGGCGCGAGCCTGCGCGCGCGAGCCTGCGGGAGCTCCGGAGCGCGGGAGAGCCCCGGGACGCGGCGGGAGTCATGCCCGCGCCTCTCCGCTCTCCGTTCCGTCTCCCCTGCGCCGTGCATGCAGCGAGCAGAGCCGAGCCAAATGCCGCCGCCGCCCCGAAACGCCCGCGCCTGCGCCTGCTTGGCGCCGCTCTAGAGCCGCCCCTGCATAGGGCAATACGGGTGAATGGGGGACCCTCCCTAGGTCCAGCATTGCCATTATTAGGGGCCCCGTTGTGCATGACACTGCACATACAGAGCGAGTGCTTACAATCTAACCACCCTGCAGACAGAAGCTTGGGTGGGAAGGAAGGAGGAGGAGGGCATCCCAGGCTAACTCTGTGGGTGGATTCTCCTTGCAGTTCCCTAGCTCCCCTGGCTGGGGGGAAGCTGCGTAGTGCCCTTCTCACTTGGGTCTGGGACATGAGAGTAACGCTGGCTGGGTCCCACTTCTTCTGCCCTCTGTGGTGCAGCTGCAGTGGCTTGTCTCTGCTCCTGCTGGCCATTAGCCAGCAGGTTTGGCCCTGAAGCACGAGGGTGGATTATTTTTGCCTGCAGCTTGCAAAGCTGCTAATAGTCTTGGTTGGGGCAGGAGGCGAGAGGAGGAGTCTGTGATCAGGGAGGTTATGTGGGGCTATGTCTGACGTAGACCAGCCCTGGATATTCGAGTCCTCATTCAGCCACTGGCAGGGCTGAGAAAGCAACACCCTCATGGGGCTGGCACCCTTGCAAAAAGGAGGTCATGTCTCTCAGGGCACTGCCAAGCGCATGCTAATGAGAGATGGACGGCCAGAGCCCATTGGCACCTGCAGAGGATCTGGCCTATTGATTATAGCAGAGCTGGCCAGCTGTAGGGGTGCCAACATTTGGCTTGCTCTGGGGCATCCCTGCAATACAACTGGGGGCATGGTGTGATGGGAGAATGAATGTTCTACCTCTGCTGAGAGAACCCGGCTATACCCTGCCCAGACAGGGGCCAGGGCAGCAGCAACCTCAAAATTAACCCTTGGTATGCTACAGTGGAAGCAAACACAACTCACTCGTGGGCAGGGGTGAAAGTAACTTAAAGGACTCACCGGTACATCAGAGTCTTGAGCAGGGGCCATGGTCTCAACTGGAAGAGGTGTGGCCTCAACCAGAAGAGACGGGGCCTTTAGAGCCCCAGACCCTTTAAATCACCGCCCGAGCCCCACTGCCGGAGCCCCTGGCATAGCAGCGGCAGCTGGGGGCTCTGGCGGTGATATAAAGGGCCCCTTAAATCACTGCCTGAGCGGCCTCCGCCACCCAGAGGCACTGGCAGCGGGGCTCTGGTGGCAATTTAAAGGGCCCGGGGCTCCGGCCTTTAAATCGCCAGCCTGGGGAAGCCAATCCGGTCCGGCATGGCATACCAGCTCTTGCCGGTACACCGTATTGGACCGTACTGGCTTACTTTCACCTCTGCTCTTGGGCTGTATTGCTCAGCCTAAAGGTTGTTGCTGCTCTTGGAAGTTGGGTGTCTGGGAATCAGGATTCCTTGGTTCTACTCCCAGCTCTGCCACTGACTCACTGTGATCCCTGGAGCAAGTGATGGCCCCTCTCTGTGCCTCAGTTTCCTTTGGAAAATGGAGCTCATAACACAGATCTCTGTCACAGGGGGTTGAGAGGCTAATCAGTACTCAGCAGTCCTTAGCTGAAAGGAGCTAGGAAACTGCAAAGGGAGATTATGAGCATCTGTGAGCATTGATCAAACAGGGCTGTGATGACTCAGAGGTGGGTAATTATACTTGTTCAGGTCAGAAGTAACAGCGCTATGTGTTGGAAGCTCTTTGAAGGACTGTAACTAGGTCAGACAGGAGCCTGTTGCTAGCAGCGTCTCAAGCTGGCTCACGGTAACTCTGGCACAGCCAGAGAACTGGTGGTAACATGTAGAAATTGATGGAGACAAGGCTCCTGTGACGAGCGTGCCCGTCGGGAAGTACGGAGCCTTCTTGCTGGGCCATGGCATGGTAAGGCCTTTTCTGGGACTGACCCTGTTAAATGAAGTGTACGTCACGCTGGGTGAAACTGGGCCAGGAGAGGGTCCTTGCCATGTTAGCTTTTCACTGTGGATGGGCAAAACTCATGGGCTTTAAATATATGCAAGTCTTTCCAAATGATGGGCCAGATCCTCAGCTAGTATGAATTGGCAGGGAGGAAGTGTGGCCTAGTGGACAGAGAACTGGAGTGGGATTTGGGAGTTCTGGGTCCTGTTCCTGGCTCACCCACTGGCCTACTGCATGACCCTGGGCAAGTTGCATCGTTGCTGTGCATCTATGCCTGAGTTTCCTCATCTGTAAATTGGGGGTAACAATCCTGACTTCCTTTGTAATGTGCTTGGAGATCTATGGATGAAAAGCATTATTATTACACCAGCCCAATCTGGCCTGCTGACTCAAGTGAGGTGATGCTGATACAAACCAGCTGGGGAGCTGACTGCATTTGGGCTTCTCAGAAACATTTGACTTGCTTTTTCATAGATTCCAAGGGAGGAAGGGACCATTGTGATCATATAGTCTGATCTCCTGTGTAATACAGGCCAGAGAACTGCCCCCAAATCATTCCTAGAGCACCCACTGGCACCAGAAGAAGTCGGTGCCTATGCATGTGTGCCCCTTCCACCCACGCTCACACTCATGGTGTCCTGCTGAATTCCCAGTCAGGCAAAATGACTCTCCAGGTACCTACGTTGCACCCAGATGTCCCAGAGGCAGCAGCATAGCAAGTCAGGAATAGTTTCCATCTCCTCTTCCATTCCTCTGGCCAGGTTCCAGATCCATCCATGAGCCCTCCAGGCTGAGCTCCTCCTAAGCTCTTCAGCTCTCCGCTTTCTGGGGGCTGCTCGGCATTGTTGTCTAATACTCAGAAATAACAACGGGAGTAGTTCATTGGGGCTGGAGTGCATCTATCAAAGTAACTGTGAGCTGCTTGGGAAAACCCTTTGGTTTTGCTCTGATGAGGAGTGAGCAGGGGCCGCTGCAGGGGTACCTCATTCCCCAGATGATACCGGCTGCTGCATGAGGGAACCTTGGGGCTGGCATTGCTATAAACACTAAGCACGTCCCTCTCTCTCTTACAAGGTTCCTTCCTCCACCTCACATGCCCCAGGGATGCTCCTCAGCCAGGGAGGGGCAGGCCCCTTCACAACTCCTAGACCAGCCCACCAGAGCATGTGTCTTGCTCCTATTTCCCAGAGCTGAAAACTCTGCCTCTGTGACCAGATCAGAGAGCCCGAGCCCAACTTCTGCCTTGAGTCCCTGTACGCAGAACCAGAAGCTCAGAGTCCAGGAACACTGTGGCTGCTGGCTGTGGTGGAGACAGGCAGGAAGGCCGGGGACTGGAGGGGTGGGATTGAAGTTGCTCCATCTTCATGGACATGTTCCACATGGGGATGCCCAGCACCGAGAACCACAGCTGGGTTTGCTAACAGCCTACCCCTCCCCCATCACTTAGCTGGGAAACCAGTCCACCCCCCATTAGCACAGAATACAGAGCTAGCTGTTTGGAGACGGGATGGCTCCGGGGCTCAGTGGGGAGCCAGGGAGCCTTTCGTGTCCAGGCCAGCAGTGCTAAGCCAGCCTAGCTGTACGTGTGAAGTCAGTTTGGCTTCAGGGCAGGTGCCCACACCACAGGAACCACCCCCATGACTGGCACTTTCTATGTGGAGGCTGCAAAGGTCTGACTGGGCAGGGAACCTGAACTAGCTTGGGGCCCTCCAGCCCTGGGCTGTGATCAGGGAGTTGCCCCGTTGCATGGATCCCGCGGCGCTTCCAGCCTCTGCTGCTGACAACGTGGCAGTAAAGAAAAACTGACTGAAGCTGTTGACCTAGAATAGCCACCGGCCCAATCTGCCCTGTGTTCCAGACGCTGCTGCGTAGCAATAGTGACGACTAATCACCTCCCACTCGGCGCTGCCAGGAGCAAGCGAGAGCCGGCGCTGCAGGGAGCACTCGGTGGCAGAGAGGTGTAATGGCTGCCAGGGGAGCACTAAGAGCCCCACGTGTTGCATGCCGTCGCTCGCTCTGTCCTGCACAGCAGCCAGCTGGTCCCCTGCACCGTGGCTGCTGCTCACTGGAGGGACCTCTCAGGCAGCCGGGCTCTGGTGCCGGGGGCGGGGAGGGGGGCAGCCCAGCGTTCCGCAGGAGGTCAGACTAGATGATCCCGTCTGGTCTATGAATCTATTCACATGTGAGTGGCCTGTGAGGGGCTGGGCCAATCTTCTGAGCCTGGACCACACCAGGGAGTCTGCTGCTTCGGAGGTGAGGACGCCCTGTGTGACCGGAGCTGGGGCGTCTGTGTCCGGTTCCTGCTGGACAAGAGGCATGGAGGAGCATCCTTGTCAGCATCCTTCTCATCGGAGAGCCTAGTCCCAAACAGAGCCTAGAGCCAGAGCTCTCCCACTAGTCTAGCCTCTGGGGTGTGGGGATGAAGCCTGCATGCCTGGTGCCCATGCTATGCCTCCTCTGGGCATGGCCAGCGGAGTCCAGAGCTGTCAGGCTGGCACTTCTGCCAGCATGGCACCCATGAGTAATAGAAACCAAGAATGGAGGCAGAGGGGAGGGGAGCAGCCAGCCCCAGTTTACGCTCTGGGAGCTTTGCCCCCATCCCAGTAGCTGAGAAGGAAAAGTTACCACAGGTTAATTTGGTACATTCCCAAAACGTGAAGCAGCAGCTGTTTCCACCACTAACAGAATTATCTCCCATTCTGTAAAGGGCAAATCCAGCTAATGGGCTGGGTAACCTCATTGTATCAGGCATGCAGCAGCTGTTTGATCTGGGGGTGCAGCTGCTTTGTGCAATGGCCAGTATTTCATACACTGAAATGGAACAGATTCCGGCTTGGAGCGGGTCCTGTTCTCCACTGGGCACCTGTTCCAGCTCGTACATTCCTGCATTGGCTGAAGCTCCGTCTGCGCCCTTCGGTCTGAGGTCTGCTTCTCTACTCTGCTGGGAGTGCCATAGGCAGAAAAGCAGCCCCTGAATCCAGGTGCCAGGGGAGCCAATCCCAGCCAGGCCCCAACTACTAGAGACCATTACAAACCCTTGTGAATTGCAATGCTCTGACAGAGGAATGAAACACGGCTACAAGTAAGAGGGGAAGCTGTCCTGTACAGCCCTGTCGACCGCCCCGCCAGTACCCCTCCTGGCCCTGACCCACGTGTCCCCACCGACCCTCAGCCCTGACCCAGGCACCCTCACTGACCACTCCCCCAAACCCTGACCCTCATGGCTCCACTGACACCACTTAACTCTGACCCACTCAAGCCCTTCCTAGTCTATTCCTGCCCATGCCCCTCAGTCCTGATTCACCCCCCACCCTCAGTTATTTTGGCGCTGCCACTCCGGCTTTTCCGATGGCCTCTGGGGTTGCCAGCTCTGAATCCTGGTCCTGGCCGAGCAGCTCCCTCCAGGCTGGCACCCCCGGCCAAGCGCCCCCAGCCCAGTCCCGGCCCCAGCCGAGTGCCCCCGGCTCCGGCCCCGCAGCTCCCTCTGGCCCGGCTCCTGGTCCCGGCCGAGCGCCCCCAGCTCCAGCCCCACGGCTCTGGCCTGGCCTAGGCCCCGCAGCGCTGGTGCTGGTGCCAGGCCCGGCCCCGCGGCTCTGGCCCAGCCCGGCTCGGGCGCCGTGGCGCTGGTGCCGGTTCCGGTCCCGGCCAAGCGGCTCCAGCCTGGCCCCAGTCCCAGCCGAGTGGCTTTGGCCCGGACCTGGACCCGGTCCCAGCAGAGCGCCCCCGGCCTGGACCCGGACCCGGTCCTGGCCGAGCGCCCCCGGCCCGGCCCCAGACCCGGCCCCGGTCCAGCCGAGCGCCCCCAGACCCGGCCCCGGTCCCGGCCAAGAGCCCCCGGCCCGGTCCCAGACCCGGACCTGGCCGAGCAGCTCCAGGAAGCGTGATAAGGGGGCAGGGAGCAGGGAGGGGGTGTTGGAAGAGGGCAGGGGAGTTTGGGGGGTTGTGAGGGGGTGGATAGGGGTGGGGCGGTCAGAGGTCAGGAAACGGGGAATTGAATGGGGGCAGGGTCCCGGGGGGGCAGTCAGGAAGGAGCAGGGGTTGGATGGGGTGGGGAGGGGCAGTCAGAGGCAGGGGTTCCAGGGCCAGTCAGGGGACAGGGCCCAGCTAACCTTCTGCATGGGCACCCGCCTCCAGCAAGGCAGCTGAAGAGAGCCGTCATGGGAGGCTGTCACCTGCCCAGGCCAGCCACAAAGCAACATCTGTCTCTGCACAAACGGAGCCTCTTATCACTCTGCGAGGGCAAATGCTGCCCCATGATCCCTTCCTCTGTAATGTTTGGGCTGTGCTGGGAGAGCCAGAGAAGAGTGAGCCCCCCAGCAGTGATTTACTGCCACTGTCAGCCTGCCGCTAATTGTCATAGTGATGAAAAGCTGCTGGTCCTGGCCTAGTGATGGATGGAGATGATTGAAAGTGTCGCAGCCGCGAAGCAGAGCCACTAAGCTTGATGAGGTAAGACGGTTCTGCCCCATTGACTTCTGGGAGCCAGCCAAATCCATCCATCCCCCTTCCCTGCTCGGGAATGATGGAGAGAATCAATCTTTGCCATTCCCCCCACTAGCCCCCACTCCCAGTGCTGTTACACGCTTCCTTCTCCTGGGAGAGGGGTTGACTCGCCCGCTGATGAGATCGCAGCTGATCTGTTGCAGGAAGGAATGGGTCACCTCGGCATCTGTCCTTGTCATGCCAGCCGGGCCACAGACGGCGAGACAGCAGCATTCCCTGCAGTGCATCGAGTGGAGCCGCAAGCCAAAGGGCTGGGACTGTGCTGAGCTATAGAGAAACCATCCATTGTTAACATGTCTCTGAGAACACCTGAAAAAAAGAGAGTTTAACTCCCATCAAACCGGCCCCATTGTATAATTAAAATGGGGATGCAGAAAACAATTTGACCGTGACTCCCCCTCATAAAATGCAGCTCCTGCACCAATAGAAACCCAGTGAACATAGTGTGTGTGTCCTTCATATAGAAACACACACACAAAACTACATTAAAAGAAAAGATTATTACAATTGCAAAGTCAAGCACGCCAAAGTTAGGAAATGCCCGAGTTAAGGTTGCCTGTGCTACCTTAATACAGCCCCCGTGGGCGCACGAAGCACAGGACAGTCTTTAACTGCATGATTACCGACAGTTTCTTCCGCCCCTGCCCCTCACACAACATTTGCTGGGGGGTTTCTGGTGCTTGCAATGGATTTGATGGGATAACTGTCAGTCCTGTTAGAGCGGGAGGCTGGGAGCCAGGACTCCTGGGTTCTAGTCCCAGCTCTGGCGCTGTCTTTGGCAACCTATCACAACTCCTTGGTACCTTGGTGTGCAGAGCTGTAAAATGGGGTAATGATACTTCCCTGCCTCATGGGGCAGTGCCAGGTGGCCAGTGCCTGCTCTTACAAGGCCTGGAGAGCTGCAGATGAAGCACAAAGGAGGGCTGGAATGAGCCTCTTCCCCATGCATTATTCTGGGCAATACACTAGATTCCGCTCATTAGCAGCCCCTCAGTTGCCAGCAAAATTTGCCATTGACTGGCAGTTGCCAGTGAGCAGAAGGCAGGTTTGTGGGGCAGGGCTGCCTCAGGGAGAGGGAACTCTGGGACATGCCTCCCCCTGGCTGCAGCCCTGCAAAGCTGGCTATGGGCAGGGAAGCAGTGCAGCCCAGATGCCCAGGGGAGAGGAGGTTCTGGGCAGAGGAGTGGGGAGCTGTGGAGCTGCACAGCCCCGCTCCTGGTGGGCAGAGGTACCATGCAGCTCCATGGGCCCCCAGCACCCCCTGTCAAAAGCCCTGGCACCTGGGCTGCAGCCTCTCCCCACTGCTGCCCTGCCCTGCCCAGCTCCTGTGCAGTCCCTGGGTGCAGGCAGATTTGCAGGGCTACAACTAGAGAAGGCTCATCCCTGGGCTTCCTTCCCTGCCTGCAGCCGGGCTTTTCTTCCAGAAAAAAGGCCTCAGTTAGTGGCATACTATGGCCAATAGCCAAACCCCATTAACGTTAAAGTCAATGGGACAGGAATGGTTTGGGGCAAAATGTTGCTATTAACCAGAAGTTAGTTAATATCAGGGTTGTTATTAAGTGGCATCTACGGCGTATAGTCCTTTCAAAGCAGAGTGTTTTGAACTGCCTCCTCTGCCTCTGAGTTCAAAAGTCTCTGTGCAGCCTCACAGAGGGACACCATTTCCCATCGCCTGGGTTCTGGGAATCCAGAAATGGACAGAACCCAGTGGAAAGCCAGCTGGAAAGCTGACAAAACAGGGCCCTTCCCAGCAGACATCCTGTACTTTATGAAGAAGGAGATTTTAGCCCCGTTCAGACTGGATTGCAAATATTCTGCCTGACAGCCACATGAAAGGTGGGTCTGAGTTTGCTTTTATAGATAGTTAGAAGGATTTTTTTTTACTAATGCAAACAGCCTGGAGAAATAACAGACCCAGCACAAGTGGGTACAAGTAAGATCTGTAGAGAGCTTCTAGAGTGTGAGGCGGAAATGAATGCTGGGCTGGTAGGATTTAAGTTTATACACACACATGCAGGCGCACACAAATCTATGGGCATATGCACGTGCATACACATGCTTATATGCACACACATATGGACACACCAGAGGCGTATACACACACACAGAGTTAACTTGATTCTCAGCCCACGCTGAAGTCAATGGAGCGACATCAGTTTAGGCCAGCTGAGTATCCAGTCTTCAATGTCAACACCAGAGACTCACAGCCCAGAAGAAGAACTGAGCAGCTGACCCCCTAGGCATCTCATCCTGCAGATTTAATTCAGCTCCTTAGCACTTTGACCTCCAGCAGCCTGGGCTCTAGACAGATCAAAGATAGCGGCTCCCTGATCAGTTTTGTAACACTTTACCTGATGCCCAATGCATTTGACTGACGCCAGTAACTCACGGATTGAGCTCTGATTTTCCCACCAGCAGCGGGCGCTCTGGCAGGGTTGACGCTATGCAGCATGTCGTCATTTCAGAAGTATGAGTCGTAAGTACCCACTGATGGCACTAATCACACAGCCGGAGACAGGGATAGCAGGAGAATCAGACAAGCTATCTGTTCTCCTCCATGCCATTACTTCTGCAGAGCCCCACTGGCAGATCACATGCCCTGCCACTACAGAGCCAGCAGGGACTAAGCGCACCCTCTGTTGTCCCACTGTTCTAGAGCCATGGGTATAAAAGCCCTCAAGCCCAGCTGTCCCCCAGCAACTCTCTTTCCAATGACCTGAGCAAATGTGGGCCCCCTCAGTCACCCTGAAAACTGGGAAAGGGTTCACTGTTCTGTAACAGCAACTCCTCTCAGGCCTGACAAACTCACTGTACCTAACACATCACCTTCATGCTATGTCTCCAAAGAAAGCTTACATCATCCTGATCCTCACAATCCTTGAGAAATGTAGGTCTGGAAGGTATTTAAGGAGCTATGTGTAGGTACTGAAAATACGTCTTAGTGTCTGTGTCCCAGGCTAGGCTGTCAAACAGGCTTTGCTAGACAACAGGATGGCGATTCACCTGTCTGCTTAGGTTCATGTGTAGGTTGTGCTTTGTAAGCCAACATGATGGAAGCCTGGTCTGCACTGGAAAACAACTTGGAACCAGCAGCCCAGGGCAGGAGCCACGGGGGTGATCCTGATGCTGGGACAAAAGCATGGCCTTTGGGGATAAGAGGCAGGCAAAAGGACAGCTAGTTGATCCTTCACTGAGGAAGCAAAAAGAGCAGCACTTTTCGCATTCATGGACGTTGGATCCCAGCCATGTTGGTGGAGACTCTGGGAAGCTGCTTTAGGTGAGAAACTGCTTTAGACAAAGATTTTTGCCTGTTAAAGTTAAGTTTAGACTCTAAGAAGCATGTTAAACCTTTTGTTTTATATCTAACCATTTAGGTTTCCATCTGCCTTTCTCGGCAGCATTAAATCTTAATCTTCCATGATAAACGAATGATTGTTTCACTCTAGATCAGGGGTCGGCAACCTTTCAGAAGTGCTGTGCCGAGTCTTCATTTATTCACCCTAATTTAAGGTTTTGCATGCCAGTCATACATGTTAACATTTTTAGAAGGTCTCTTTCTATAAGTCTATAATATATAACTAATCTATTGTTGTATTTAAAGTAAATAAGGTTTTTAAAATGTTTAAGAAGCTTCATTTAAAATTAAATTAAAATGCAGAGCCCCCTGGACCGGTGGCCAGGACCCAGGCAGTGTGAGTGCCACTGAAATTCAGCTCGCATGCCGCCTTCGGCACGCGTGCCATTGGTTGCCTGCCCCTGCTCTAGATATATCTCAGCGCTGTGACCGGCCTCATCCTGAGTTGGACCCATCAAGCTGGGTGCATATACTGCCTTGTGGGCAGCTAGCCTGGTCATGTCTGTGGATGCCACAAGCGAACTAAGGGGACTCAGGGGTTGGCATGTGCCAAGCACTAGCCTGCATAGAGAGCACCAGGTCTCTGGAGGCCGGGAAGGCAGGGCATGCATGGCCAGAGGCTGCTGGTTTCAGGAAGCTGAACTCCCGCCGGTGTTAACAAAGCTGTTTCATGGAGATTGTTCCTGGAGGAGAGGTCCATCAACAGCTATTAGCCAAGTTGGTCAGGGATGCAACCCTGTGCTTTGAGTGTCCCTAAGCCTCTGACTGCCAGAAGCTGGGATTGGATGACAGGAGATGGACCACTCAATGATTGCTTGTTCTGTTCATTCCCTCTGAAGCACCTGGCATTGGCCACTGTCAGAAGACAGGATACTGGGCTAGATGGACCTTTGGTCTGATCCAGTATGGCCATTCTCATGTTCTTATGTACACTAAGGACAGGTAGTAGTGAGGGGCCTCACAACTCTGGGGAGCATCACGCCCGCCACTTCAGGGTTTGTGTTGGGCTAGTCAGGGACTGGCTTCGCTGCTATCTGTCCAGGGCTAAGTTCATAGTCACCTTGGTCTTGGTCTCTGTCTGACACTGAGGTTCCCGGGTGACCAGGAAGGAGGACAAGGCGGTCAGGACGACTCACCCTGACAAAGTACCTCCATGGAGTCATCTTTGGGTGTCAGCAGCTCCTGTGGATCTTTGCCTGAGAAGGAACCCTCAGATACCCTGGAGGCAAAACCTGCCTGCATGGCGCCACAAGGGTTCGCTTGTGCCTTTGTCCCAGGAGTTCTCAGCTCTATCAGAGACTGGCCCGGACAGATGGCTCCAGGAGCTGCGCCTGGGTCTGAGCCTGCTGGCCTCCCCTTCTTAACCTCCACTCCTTCCCTGCATCACAGAGGACAGAATAATGAGAAGCCAGAGGCCCAGCTATGGGGCTGCAGGGACATTCACAGCAGCGCCGAGCAACACCTGCTACCTCCCAGGTTTCTGGAGACTAGTGCCTGGCTCACCAAAAGCCCTGCTGAGGTTCGGAAGCCTTCAGAGCGAGGCTGGGCTGGTTTTTCCTTCATGCTGAAATTGCTGCAAAGTGATGGCTTGGCCTTGTTTCAACACTGGAAACGGGGCATTTGGGATGAGACTTGCTTTGCAGTCTGGGGCTCTTTCAAACCCCAGACATGAAGCAGAACTCAGGCTGTGAGCCCACATGGCCTGGAAGAGAAGGGAGCAGCCATCCTCACCCTGCCACATGCATGGAGCCGCTGTAAACTCGGCAGGCTGGAGTTTATCCCACGGGAGTAAGTCAGCCACTACCCCAGCTTTGCAGAAGGGAGAATCACCTCTGAAGGGTGGAGTGGGGGGGTCATCAGTGGGTAGCGTCAGGGCCCACTTTGCAGGGCCTGCACATGGGCACGGCTGCTGGTGAGCGGGCATAGCTGCCAGCACATGGGCACAGCATTTAACATAGCCAGAGTGATTTTTAAGCCAGTCCCATGATTTTTGGGAGTTGATGCTGCTGATCTTCCTTGGGGTTTCCCTTAGTCCACAATAAATGTTGTTTTAGGCTGAAGTGGCCTTTTCCTGTGTCTGATGGCATAGCAGGTGCCTGGGGCAATACATACATACAAAGAGAAGTAGATATATGGGGAAAAGTAGTTAACAATAATGATAACACCTAGCTCTTATCTAGTGCAGCATTTCTCAGATGCGGCCACTGTGGCCATATGCGACCACCAGGGGCTCTTTGTGTGGCCAGAGCCTCCTGGGCAGTGATGCGGGGGTGGGGGTGGGGGGCAAAGCAGTGGACCCTCCCCCAGGGCCACCAGCGGGGGTTGGGACCTGTCCCCCTCTATAGCCACAAACGCCAGAGGAGTAGGCAGCCGGTTTGAGTTTCCCACCTTCCTGAGGGCAGTGGGGCTTGGGCTTTAGCCCTGGGGTGGCAGGCTGCAGGCTCCAGCCGTGCAGCGGTGGGCTCCGGCCCCCAGTCATGGGTCTTCGGGCCCCAGCCATGCAACAGCAGGTGCCAGCCCTGGGATCACCCCACATCACTCCTGGCCCCCACTACGTCCTCCGGCCCCTGTCGCATTGCTGCAGGGCTCCAGTCCTTGGGATCACCCTCGCCCATCGCCCCGGCCCCTGCTGCCTTCCTCCCCACCTCCCTACCCAGGGCTTAATTTGTCTGCCAGCTTGCCAGGGCTGAGTAAGTCTGGTGTGAAAAGTGATATTTGTATGTTATTGTCACTTTTCACTGTCTCCCAGCTAGCTAATAAGTCTGCTGCTGTGGAAAGTGATAAACATTGAAATATCACTTTTCACAGTCACAGACTTACTAGCTAGCAAATCTAAGAAAAAAAAAGAGGCAGCCAAAAAGCAAAAGAAACTACAGCAAAAAAGACAAAAAAAGACAAGACCATGCAAAGTACCTTATTTGTTTCTATTCTGTTTAGGTCCAGTAAAGAATAGAGACAACTGTACATTATTTTTATTACTGAGTCTGCAAAAAAACCCTACATCAATAAAAGCCACTGATTTGGATGTGTCTATGTGCATATTTCTTGTTTTCCGAAAGTTAAGTAAGTATTTTAGAAAAAAGTGTGAGAGTGGCCACCAGAAAGAGTTGGTGGCTGCACTCCGAGGCCACCAAACAATTTGTTGTGAGAACCCCTGACCTAGTGCTTTCCATCTGTAGAACTCCAAGGACTTCACAAAGGAGGGCAGTGTCATTAGCCCCATCTTACAGGTAAGGAAACTGAGGCACAGGGAGTAAGTTGCCCACAGTTGCCCAGCCAGTGGGAGAGCTGGGAACTGAGCCAATGGGTAGAGGCCCTATTTCTTTGGGTCCTGCAGTATTATATATGATTTTATAGCAAGTGGAACTATATTGTTTTGTCCCAGTTGAAAGCACGTTACAATCTAACTACAATCAGCTATTCAAAGAGACTTGCAGCGTAGCTTCATTATATGAGTATATAGGCAGGTGTTGTGTTTGCTAAAATAAGCTTAATAGCCTCATTTATGGTACAGTAGCTGTCATAACTATAAAGGGAAGGGAACAGCCCTCCTGTGTACAATACTATAAAATCCCACCTCTGCCACCATGGCAAGGTTCCTTCCCCACTCTGAACTCTAGGGTACAGATGTAGGGACCTGCATGAGAACCTCTAAGCTTAATTAAAGAAAGAAAGGTAAAAATCATCTCTGTAAAATCAGGATGGAAAATAACTTTACAGAGTAATCAGATTCATAGAGCCCAGAGGAACCCCCTCTAGCCTTAGGTTCAAAGTTACAGCAAACAGAGGTAAATCCTCTTAGCAAAAAGGAACATTTACAAGTTGAGAAAACAAAGATAAAACTAACACGCCTTGCCAGGCTGTTACTTACAAGTTTGAAATATGAGAGACTGGTTCAGAAAGATTTGGAGAGCCTGGGTTGATGTCTAGTCCCTCTTCGTCCCAAGAGTGAACAACCCGAAAACAAAGAGCACATAAATAAAAGCCTCCCCCCACCAAGATTTGAAAGTATCTTGTCCCCTTATTGGTCCTTTGGGTCAGGTGTCAGCCAGGTTACCTGAGCTTCTTAACCCTTTACAGGTAAAAGGATTTTGGTGGCTCTGGCCAGGAGGGATTTTATAGTATTGTACACAGGAGGGCTGTTCCCTTCCCTTTATAGTTATGACAGTAGCACATAAAGGGCACAACTGAGATCAGGGCCCCATCATGCTCGGTGCTGTGCAGACCCATAGGCCTGGTCTATGCTACAAAGTTAGGGTGATGTAAGCCACCTTGTGTAGACCTCATGCGTGTCTACACTTCAATTTGTCTCCCACCAATGTAAGTGCCCTGTTATGTCAATGCAGTAATGCCACTGTCCTGAGTGGCATTGAGCCATGATTGAGGTACTGAGGTCGACACAGCCTGACTGTAAACTGTCAGCCCTAACCATCCTCCAGCAGCTGTCCCACAATGCCCTGCACTGACCACTCTGTTCACAGTTGTGAACTCCACTGCTCATTGCTCCCTGAGACCAAAAGGCCTGCCCTCCCTTTTAAAGACCCACAAATGTTTGAAATGCCTTTTCCTGGTTGTCCATCTTGGCAAGCACACCTAGCAGCTTTCCATTGTTGTGTGCAACTGTCCAGCTGACTATGCCAGCTACATGCTCCAGATGTGCTCCAGCCTGGAGTAGACAGGAGATATTGGCTCTCCTGTGCCTGTGGGGAGCAGAGGCTGTGCAAGCACAGCTACGGACCAGCTGTAGAAACATGGACATCTATGAGCAGATTGCATGGGGGATACAGGAGAGGGGAGATGACAGGGACCAGCAGCAGAGCCGCGTGAAAACCAAGGAACTGCTGCAGACATATCAGAAGTCCAGGGAGGCCAACAGTGAATCCAGTGCCAAGTTGCAGACCTGCCACTTTTACAAAGAACAGTGTGCTGTACTTGGCTGAAACCCCACCATGACCTCACACACCACCATGGATACCTCTGAGGAGTCCAAGTCACAGGCCCCTGGAGGGAACAGCAAGGAAGAGGAGGACATGGAGGAGGAAGAGGAAGAGGATGGGGGACATGTGACCAGGGGGGCTCCAGTAAGGCTGCAAGCCAGGACCTGTTCGAGATTCTACCACAGTCCAGTCAGTCCCAGCAGTCGAGCAGAGGAAGGAACCTTGAGAAAGAGTGTAAATGTATTTCCCATACAGTGATGGTGCCCCCAACTTAGCAGGATACAGCTGTTGAGGTTTCATTCATGTACTCGTACTAGAAGAGATAGCGGTACAGCAAAGCGAGGTAGAGCTGTTATCTGCTTTTCATTGCCCTGCACAGTTAGACGGGGTGGCCATGTGGAGCAGTTTGTTTATGTGCACAGGGATGTCCCTTGAATCCTCCTGAGAGATCTCAATGAAACGTTCCTGGAGGTTCTCTGCAGTTCTCTCCTGAAGGTTTCTAGGGATGGCTGCTTTATTTCTTCCTCTGTGGTAGGACGCTTTCCCACACCAGTCAGCAATAACTTCAGCAGGTGCCATTGCAGTACCCAGGCTAGCAGCATACAGGCCCGGGTGGATTTGGGACCCCAGCTTGCAAATGGAGTATTCTCTGTATTCTCTGCCTTTGTTACCCTCAGGAGTGAGATATCAGCTAACCCCGCCGCCCCACCTGTGGAACACGATGCCACTGTTCATTGCCATTGACCCACATTCATCATGCAACTGAGCAATTCCCTCCTCATTTCCCTCACCCTGGTAGGCCACACACACCATGACTGGGTCTGTGACTGGCACCGTGTGCAAGCGCTCCAGATGTGTCAAGAAGCATGTCTCTTTAAAACTTTAGGGGAGAAATAATCTATTGTAATAACCTTTGTACAAAGTATCCCTTGGAAGATATCATTTGAAAACTCATAATTTGCTGGTCATTATTGTCCTGGTAAAATATGAGTGGCAACATTGTATGTGAAGTTATAAGATTCTCCTGTGCGGTGGTGTTAACACATGTTCCAAACAGAAGTTGTCAAACAGGAATATGGGCTCTGCTTCATTTGCATTTAAGCAGTAAACAGAGTCATCAAGCAGGAAGGGAAACAAAGGAAGCCCCAACAGGTAAGGAAAAACAGCAGGGAACATCCTTCCACATAGACTTTTTGTATCCTGGTGCCCAGCTGGAAATGTTTTTCAAGAGGGGAATTGAAACTATAAAAAGGAGGAACAAACACTCCCAGGGACCATCCACCCACCTTTACAATTCACTGCATCTGAAGGGACAAAGGTGGCAGACATTGGACTAGGGAAGGGGTCCTGACCTAAGAAGTTTGGTCAGTAAGACTGCTGAAAGCCTGGAGTGAGAAAACTTTGCTTTGAATTGAACATGGTTTGTGAAGTTAGGCACCAACAATGCTTTATCCTTATTTTTCTTGTAACCATTTCTGATAGTTATGAGGCATAACTTGCACTCACTTAAAATCGATCTCTGTGTAGTTAATAAACTTGTTTTATCTAATCCAGTGTGCTTAAACTGAAGTGTCTGAATAACTATTTGAAACAATGTGCATTTTATTTCTATTAAAGAAATAACGGACTTCATGTAACTTGGATTGTCCAGAAGAGAGCTGGGCAGTACAGGACATACATTCTGGGGGGCTGTCTAAGGCTCGGTTCACCCTGCAGTTTAGCCAAAGCTGGTGAGAGCCACAGTGTAACCCAACTGTGGCTTGCAGGCTGTAGCTACACAAAGACACGCAGAGTGTGACTTACCTGCTGGAGGCTGTTTGTGAGCGACCCTGGTGGGAGCTACTTCAGCAAGGCATTGTAAAGCACCCTAGGTTTCAGGGCAGGGGTGACGCAGCCATTCATCAGTCTGGATTGTACCTGGTATGTCACAGAGTGTGTTCTGAATCTGAAGTGTCACTTTCCATTTTGAGGTGACTGTACCAACAATGGTACCTCTGTGTGTTTTATCTGTAGCTACTGCCATTAAGGGGTTCTCCCTCCACACCTGCAGAACGCCTGAGACAGATAAAGAGGACAAAGAAGAGGATTCAAGGTGACACATTAAATGAGATCCTGCAAGCCAGTGCTGCATCAGACCATGAGCACTGGGCCTGGAGGGTGAATATTGCAGACAGCCTGGAGAAGGAAAGAGCAGAGAGTAGAACAGCCCAGGAGTTCCAGCAGGACAAGGAGACGAAGATGCACCAGACCATAATGGGGCGTCTCTGGCAGTAAACACAAATGCTGCAGACTCTTGTGGACCTACAGATTCAACAATTCCAGGTTCACCTCCCTCTACAATCCATGGAGAACTCCATTGTGGGACCTTCCTACACCCCCCTCAGCATTCCACATAGCCTCAGTGGCCACATCCCTTTCCCTGCCACTCCATAGGAGGGGACATTAAAGACAATCACAGCTTCAAATACACTGACCACAGCTGCCAGCTTTCACATGGTAAATAAGCACTCTGGCTCTCACAATAAGCCAAAAACCAAGCTAATCCCATTTCAAAACTAGGCCAAAAGAAGCCAATCCCTAAAAACCCCAACACTCTATGTGACTAGATCCCCCCAGCCTGCAGTCTGGGACTGTGGTCGGCCCGCTGTGCACCCCGACTCTCTCCCCACCTTGCCCCTGCTTGCCGGGAGCCGATCAACAAGCTGCAACAAGCTACATGCTACAAGCCAAAAACTAGCCAATAAGCAACTCACAAGCCAATTAAGCCAAAAACAAGCCCAATTTCTATGTTTTTTCCATGGGTTTGGCATGTCTGGCACTGACCCATAAAAGCCACAATTGGCGTATGTGTAGCTAAAATGGACAAGAAAGTTTTTTCCCCTTCACGAGTACTGTTCTATTAATTTATTAAATTTTTAATGTATTTGCTTTTAAATTGCAAGGATTTTTCTTTCCACTGATTTTATTACAGAATACAATTCTATTATCTGGAACATAATTCATCTTCATTAGTTCACAACAGAAGCTGCAGAGTGCCTAGCAGTTCTGAAAGCAACCAGTTACTTTTTACTGTATGATTTGACACAACTCCTAGAATTGGTGACAAATAGTGTAATAATTATAAATGTATAGTAAGCACTGCAAAATTAATAGGTACTGTGACGGACTCAGGCCAGAAGGATATAAGAGGGTAGTGGAGGCAGGTATATCAGCCTCAGAATGAGCAGGTCCCTGGATAGCCAAACAAGGGCTACTCCAGGCCAATCAAGACACCTAAGACCAATTTAACCAGTTAAGGTTGTTAGGCTAATGCCGGCACCTGACCTCAATTAACTGACAAAGGGTCAGTTAAGGCTGTTAGGCTAATGGAGACAGCTGGAACCAATTAAGGTCCTGCTTATACTACTTTAAAAGCTCTCCTTGCCAGTTCTTTCAAGAGGAGCCCAGGTGAAAGAAGCTGGAGGTGAGGAAGCATTACTGAGTCCTGCGGTAAGGGTGAAGCTTGGAAAAGGGGAGCACGGGGAAGTGGCCCAGGGAATCAAAGCAGCGTCAGTGGAGGAGGGAAGCTGCTAACGGCTGCTATCATTAGGGTCCCTGGGCTGGAACCTGGAGTAGAGGGTGGGCCTGGGTTCCCCCCTTTCCCCCTGCATGATCTACAGAGATCCCTTTGAGAGGGGAAACAGACTTTGGTCCAGGCAGGAGTCCAAACGGTGCCTATGGAGCTCTAAGGAGCAATGGAGACTGTGGGTATTCTACCTCCTGTACCAGCCTGATGAAAATAGCTCAATAAACTGTAACCTTTGCTGCCATACCGGGAAAGGGAGATCATATTGAGGGCCTTAGTGAGCTTCTGAGGCAACTGAATCTGCCAGGAAGCGCGGGACCTACCAATATAGACTTGGAGTCTTGTCACAGAACATTTGCAGTGATATTCATAAATGTACAGCAAGCACCACACTGTTCCTAACAGGCCCCAAACTGCAGGGCCAGGTAGTCCACCACAATGCATTACTGTAGCTCACTGTTAAAGTGCTCTTTCAAAGCCTGCATGAGCTGTGTAGCTCCACAGTGAGCACTGCTGATAACTTGTGTATCTGACTGTTCAAATTCAACAAACAGCTGCTCCACTTCTGCCCTTCACCCTGGCATCAATTTTTCCCCCTTTGCTTCACAGATAGTATGCAGGACACAGCAGACAGCTGTAACATTGGGATGTCTTTTCTCACTGAAATCCAATCTTGTGAGTAAACAGCGCCACGGTCCCTTCAGTCTACTAAAAGCACATTCAACTATTATTCTACAACTGCTGAGCAGGTAGGTGAATCTTTCCTTGATACTGTCAAGGGGGGGGGGGGTCAGTGTCTGGCTTCTTGAGCAAGGGGTAGGCTGGATCCCCCAGGATCACTGCTGGTCTTTCAACATTGCCAGTGGTAATCTGCTGGTTGGGAAAGAAAGTCCCTGCTTGTAGCTTTCGGAACAGCTCTGTATTCTTAAAGATGCAAGGTTCATGCACCTTTGCTGGCCAGCCCACACTGATGTTGGTGAAGCATCCCCAGGGATCCACCAGCGCTTCTATAACCATAGAGAAGTAGCCCTTTCTGTTGATGTGCTCTGTAGTAAGGTACTCTGGTGCCAAAATAGGGATACATGTGCCATCTATTGCTCCACCACAGTTCTGCAAATCCATCTACTATGTCCTGCACATTGCCGACTCACCAAGCATCACAGTCATGCATAGCTGGGGCAATTAATGGCCCTGTACAATTCCATGACAATAGCCCTCTCAGTGGATTTTTCCAGCTCCAACATGATTTCCCACTGACCAGTAGCAATCTGGTGTTACAAGTTTCCACAGTGCGATCGCTACTCGCTTCTCCACTGTCAGTGCAGCTCTCAGTTTGCTGCTCCTACACTGGATGGCTGGGGCAAGCTCAACGCACAGTTCCAGGAATGTGGCCTTGCACATCTGAAAGTTCTGCAGCTGCGGTTCACCATCCCAAACATGCAGCACCCACACAAGGAGCCGAGTATGCATGTGCACAAGTGATATACTAACTAAGCTAACACCCAAAGTTTGTAGAGTAGACATAGCCATACTAACAGTCCCTATCCTGAAGATCCTGCAGTCTAATAGACAGAGGGAGTGTTAATGTCCCAGTTTTGCAGATAGAGAACCAAGGCCCGGAGAGATGAAGGCACATTGACAGGCTCACACATGGCACCTGTAGCAGAGCCCAGGTCTCCCAAGGCCCACTCACGTGCCTTCACTGAGTAGTAAAGTGGAGCAGAACCATCATAACCGAAGGACCATGTCTGAGCTGCATATAGCATAGGACAGTTTGTCCTTTCTGTTCTAAACAGAGCGTTAGGTGAACCCTAGCAGCCGCCAGCTCACAGGGCTGTCAGATTTCCGCTGCCATTTGTCCCATGCCTAGTGTTTCTTGCATTGCCACTTGCTCATAGACGCCTACTTTCTCTCTACTCAGGGGGTGCTCGACCCCCCCCCCCCCCCCACACACACACACACTCCACCCCAGGCTCGCCTCCACTCCACCACTTCCTCCAAGCCCCCAACCCTACCCCACCTCTTCCCGCCCCTGCTCTGCCCCCTCCCTGCCTCATCCTGCCCCTTCCCCCAAGCATGTCCTCGGCCCCATTCCTCCCCCTCCCTCCCAGCATGGTTAGACCCACAATAGAGGTTTTTCTATGGGATGGGGAGCAGGCAGATACCAGACACAATGTTGGTATATAATACTCCAGATGCTCTTTATTGATTACAAAACAAACCCTACTCACTCCACATTCACACCCCAAACATACTATACCAGAGTCCAAAAGTCAGAATGGTCCTGATGGCCAGTCGAGATTCTTTCTGATCATAAGATGCAGGGAGCCGGTGAAACCACATCTATATCCACACAGGGCTCTGGATCAATAAAAGACTCCGATTTGCAGAAATCATAGGCAACCATTTATAGTCCATTCCATCGCGTTATCAGTTCTTTGCCTTTGTTTACTAGGCCTTCTACCCACACAATTCCAAAGAGACAATCCTGGGCAGGCTGCCATGATCCAAGGCGTGCCATTTCCTCCAATTCTCCTACAACTTTATATCAGTTGAGCTGGTGGTGTTTCCTTTTCTGCTCATTTTCTGTATTGTTCATGGAACATAACATGATTGGTTTTGCACAAATAGTTCTAATAGTTCTTGACCTTAAGTTCTTGCTTCAGTTGCCAACTTGCAACGCATGTATTCATGTCAAGCATGTCCAGCCCTGGAGCACTCACAGAGTCGGTGCCTATGCATTTGCTGCCTCTTTGTTGTCAGATTTGCATTGCAGATAGGCAGCCCCTAACCCTGTGATGTGTCTCTGGGCACCTGTTGAGGTCAGCTGCCATGAGTGACATTCTCTGCTGCTGGGAGGGGCTCTCCCCTTGGACAGAGGAGCTTGGGTTTTGATCCGTCCATCTGGCAAAAGGGTCTTCTTTGCTCTGCTGTTTAGTTGTGTGGTATGGGGGCTGCCATACCCACATCCACTTCAGCAGAGCATGGGGCCAGTGGAGGTTGTCATTTAAGGACCCATGTGCAATATCTCTCCATTAGAAATTGGGAGGATGCCAGTCCAGGCTGTTTTCTTTGGCACCCTGGATTTCTGCTTCCTTCCCTCATATATAATCTACACCCATCACTGTGCTATCTAGGATCCTTCCTGGACCTCTGTGGTCTTCAGAGAGGCTTTGTCTGTGGAATCCAAATACCCAAGGATTGGGCTTGGGCAGACAGGCGGTCAGGGTGCTTTTGGATCCCCCTGCCCATCAGGGCTTGGAGCACTCTGAGCTTGCATGTGAGATGGCCTCCTCCCAGTGTGGTCTGCTGGGCTGAAACCTAGGAGCTGCCTGGCTGGAAAGGACAGCAGGGCCGGGCTACAGGCCTGCTCACTGGTGGAAACAAGCAAAGCTTAGCCCCCTCCATGCAAACAGTTGCACAGGCACTGTGGGCTTGGGGAGAGGAAGCCAGAGCTTGCCATCCCCTTTGCTGAGTGCCAGAGGCCCCTGCTGCTGCCCTGATCGAAGGGGCAGCTAACTGCTCTGTGCTGGACCAGCAGGATCAGGAGCCACAGGCCCTGCTCACTGCGAGACCCCACGGTAGGGGGCTGCGAGACCCCACAGGGAAGGGACTGCAATGCCCCACTGAATAGGGCTGTGAGAGCCCTGGGGAATGAGGCAGGAGTGGAGCCTCTCTCTCCCTTGGTCATTAGGACTGAAGAGGAAAGACCAATTCAGCGGTGGGGTGAATCAAATGCTGATATTAGCATTGCTGAGGAGGGCAGGGGGGAGGTGGGGCCTGAATTCTGCTCTGACTGAAGCCAAGGCCTGAGAGCAGGACTGGCCCCCTGGGTTCAGATCCAGATCAGTGCTAGGTTAAAATTGCAGGCTGAGGCTCAGGATCAGACTTGATGCAGCCCAACTCCCCTCTGCCCCCAATGGGGGAACCTCCCCAGATCAGCCAACATTGCCTTGGGCCACATCTGAGGAGGGCCTGCCAAACTGTCCTCTCTGGAATTGGATCTGACCCAAATGCAGGATCACTGGAGTGGGGCCAGAGCTGGGGATTAGCCTCTGAGCTCCTCAATATTTGGAAGGGCTTGGATTGGGGTTCCCTGCTACCAGATCTACCCCACCCTATCTAAGGCGTGGGTGAGTTCTAGGTGGCAGGGTGCCAGCGCTGTTGCAATCGAGGCCGAGGTGCTAGGGGAGATGTCAGCACCTGGGGTGACTTCATGCCGCTGCAGCAGGCTAATGCCAACCCTAGCTGACATAAATACAGCTTATGCTAATTCTGCTACTCCCTGATGTGCCTTTTATCACATCAGAGGATCAAAATATTTCCCCTGTTCTGTGGGGAAGTGGCCTGATTGGCACTCGCTCCTGGCGTCTCTGCACAGAGGGGATGCCACGCACCCAGCCAGTGGCTGCAGCTGCAGCACTGGGGAAGGTGGGGCAGCCTAGATGCCGACACTCAGCACAGCAGCAGGGAGCAGAGCGCTGTGGGTATCTAGGTGGCACGTGCTGGGTGGAGCCTCCTCTGTTTGCCTCTTGTGGGTGGTCTAGTGCAGGAAGTGGTGCTGGATTGGCAGCGCCCAGGGGACTGAAGACTTCATTGGGTTATCAGGTGTCCACTGTCCAGAAGGAGCTGACCACAATGCTGACAGACCTCGGCCACCTTCTCCCTGGAACTAGGGGGAGGACAAAGTCGAGCAGCTGCAGGTGCAATCAAACTACCAGGATGAGCTGCTCATCTGCCCCTTCCCAGCAAATACTGCACTGCTGGGTGTTAGCAGCCGCTTCACTTCACCCCAGGTTCCTGGCAACCTGCCAGCATAGCCCTAGGTATCCCAGGTCTGGGCACTGGGAAGGGGAGCTGGCCCCCTGGCAGAACAATTGCATGCCACAGCCCAGGTCAGCCCCCGGAGCCTACAGAGGTTGGGGCAGGGGAGCACCTCAGCTTGGCTGTTGTATGCACTAGGAGGGGTGGCAAGTTCTGCCTAAGGTGGTGCTGGGAGCCCAGCGTGCAGGAGAATGGGCTCCAAGACATGTACGTGACTTATTGTCCAGCCTCTGAGTTGGCCAGGGCCCTGCTATGCTGGCAAAGCGGCTGCCTCTGTGCTTATGAATCACCCCTTTCATCATAAATCAAGAGATTCATCCTCCCAACCCCTGGGAGGCAGGTCAGAATCACCTTCCCAAGGGACAGTGGGTGGGGGAAACTGAGGCACAGGCCAGTCCATGTATAATGAGTATCCCAGAGGAAGGGCCCCCTTGCTCGGGATGGGGATGGGGAGAGCCCTTGGTTCAGCTTCCCATAGTTTTATCCTCGCCTTGTGCTGACAGTTCCCGAGGTGCTCACACCCCACCCTCTGAGGTTCTCTTTCTCCTTGTCTGCCACCATGTGCCCCAGGCTCACTCCATCTCTGGTCTGTCCCAGTTCTCTCCATGGCCAGCAGAGGGCGATGCTACTTGTGGAGCAATTCACAAAGTTTGCTCACTTGCCACAATGCCCCAAAGCTCTTCCTGGAAGCATCCACTGTGCCCTGTGAGGCCTGCACCAGCAACATGCACCAAGCTCACACATGCAGGGATCGCACGTGGGAATGCACAAGCCCTGAATTCAATCTGCACTAGCCACCCTGACATCATCCAGGCAGGATAGATGTGCTTTTCCAGTGTTTTCCCCCACTAAACACCATCTGCTGGAGACCCTGTTTGAGTAGTGGGTGTGACATTGGCCCAGCCCCATAAAGAAAAGAGAACCTGCGAAGAGGCAGGTTCCAGACTGAAATTAGCATCCCCTTGCTCCCTACCGTGGTGTGTGTGTGTGTGTGCACGCACACACACACGTGTGCACACGCACTCACTCACTCACTCTCACTCTATTGCTGGTGGGCCAAAGAGTGGAAAGTGGGGCTGGCCCCACCAGCAAATGCTCCTGCTTGGTGTATTGGTCTGCTCCTGGTCTCCCCAGGGGTCTGCTCCTCCACCAGGCACCCAACCAGCTGCACAGCCACAGACATGCTGCAGAGCCCAGTGTGGGAAGCAGGCACACCCAAGCCCCAGGCAGGCAGCGGGTGCAGGAGCACTCCCAGGCGTGCTGCAGACGAGGGCGCTGGGGGCCAGAGTGTGGTGAGGCAGCTGATCTTCAGCAGCACCTCGGCTAGCCAGGCAGATCCACAGAGCAGCTCCCTCTGCTAGCTCAGCCGCTGCCCACCGCCCTTTCCCTGTTCCCGGAGCTGCCCCTGTCCTAACGGGCTGGGCAGGGGCTCTGGCCCACAGGTTGGGGAGTCACAGAGCCTAGCATCCCCTGGTGCAGCGGGAATCCAACCCTAGCAGCATGGGGCTAGATCAGGAACCTCGGTGTGAAAGCGACCGGCCTAGCGTAACGGCACCAGCTGAGCGACCCGCTCCCAGGAAAGAGCCCACCGGAGTGAGGGGTGGGGGGGAGGGAAGGGAAACAGGTGCCTGCCATGCCAAGCAGCTCCACACCACCCAGGGAAACGTGGCTTTGAAGGGGCTTTGGCCCGCAGCCTGCTCTTTAAAGGCTAGTTGCTCCATTACCATGGTGCGCACTCTATTTATACACCTCTAGCAGGTGACCTTTCAGGTGACATTTAATAGCAGGCGGTTACATACAGGAACAGGGATGGAGAAGGAGTTCGGCCCAGCCACAGGCCCTGGTAGGAGCAGAAAGGAAGCATCCTTCTGAATGGCTCAGCGTGTGTGTGTGGGCGGGGTATGTGGGGTTGCTGTATGGAGAAGTCTTCAGTGGCTGTGAGACCATCCCCCTCCCCCTTGATGCTGCCCTCGCAGCACAGCTGGCCGCTGAAGGGCCATTGCCCCTGTGACATTGCACTCCATATGCTTTATGAAAATACGCTTATGAATGTGAATATGATGTAACTGGAATATGCTTCATGCAAAAGGTCTCTTGTAAGGTATCATTACAAAGCTTATAAGCTACTGACTGTTCATCCTATTTGTTTGCATGTATTATTTCTATGTCTGGAGTTAGGAGAATAAGATATAAACTTGTATTACTGATGTAAACATATTAGGTGGGAGCCATTAAGGGTGCTCCAGAAACAATCAGTTGTAAATGGCCCTAGTTACTTGAAAGCCTTCCTGTGTACATGTGGGCCAGCCCATGGGGAATGGAGACTAGGGGTCTTACAGTGACATGTGACCATGTCACCTGGTACTGAAATCCATCTTAAATCTGGTACTTTTCCATTTAGAAGGAGGGGTGGGGACCCAGAGAGACAAAAGATTCCTGCCTTGTGCCAATGCCATAAAAGGAGGTGGAATAGGACAAAAACAGGCCAGTCATGAGAGAACCCCTGCTTACCTCCTGAGATGTTTGCTGGAACTAACAAGGACTGTACCAGGGGAAAGGATTGGGCCCAGACTGGGAAGGAGTCTAGTCTGTGAAAGAAGCTTATTGGAACATCTCTGAGGGTGAGATTTTTACCTGTAACCAGTTTCTTAGATTTGCATGTTTTTGCTTTATTTTGCTTGATGACGTACTTTGTTCTATCTGTTTTTACTTGAAACCTTAAATCCTACTTTTTTACACTTAAAATATTTTTTGTTTAATAAACCCAGAGTAAGTGATTAACACCTGGGGAGCAAACAGCTGTGCATATTTCTCTATCTGTGTTATAGAGGGCGGACAATTTATGAGTTTACCTTGTATAAGCTTTATACAGAGTAAAATGGATTTATTGGGGCCGATTAGCCAGACAAACCATAGCTTGAGTGGAATAAGGTGGCCTAAGAAACCCCTGACTGATGATGGAGCCCGGCTGAGAAGGAACAGGGAGGCAGGGCTAAGATAGCGTCAGGATGCTGGCCGCAGAAGGGGGCTGCAGGGAGGGAGCCTGTAGCCACTCTCTGAACATTAGAGCAGGAAGGGAGGAGACCTAGAGGAGAGAGTGTAGGAAAAGGCTCAGGGGAATGGCAGCAGGTTAAGATTAGAGGGTCTCTGACCTGGAACTGGGAGTAGAGGGCAGGGCTGGGTTCCCCTACCAGCCACTGGGGAAGTGGCACCGGCCAGGCAGCGAATGAGAAGACTGCCTGAGACAACTTGCAAGGATAGACTTTGGTTCCCTGGAAGGAGGAAAAGATTACTGTGACCTGGCCGGAGGGCCAAGCCCCGAAGGGAGAGCACCCGGAGTCACAGAGAGAGAGAAGCAGCAGGACACGCAGTGAGCGGCAGAAGGGGGTGCTGGCCCTGGAAAGAGCTAATCCCCAGAGTGGCTGCGGGGGGAACCCTAGCGGTGAGTGACAGGCTGTGTAATGGGCTAGGGCAGGGAAGCTGTGCTCATAGCCAGGAGAGCTGTGCGCAGGGCTGGTGCAAGGATGTTTCATGCCCTAGGCGAAACTTCCACCTTGTGCCCTCCCCTGTCCCCGAGCCCCCGCCCTGAGGCGCCCCCCTCCGCCCTGAGGTGCCCCACCCTGCGGCAGCTCCCCACCCTGAGGCACCCCCCCCGCCCCAGCTCACCCCTGCTCCGCCTCCTCCCCAAGGACGCTGTCGCTGCTTCCCTTCTCCCGCCTCCCAGGCTTGCGGCACCTAAGCCGATTGGCACCACAAGCCTGGGAGACGGGCGAAGTGAAGCAGCTCACCCCTGCCCCACCTCCTCCCCAAGCCCCCATGAGCAGGTCCATGTCGCTGGTGTTCTGAAGGGCGTCCTGGAGACGCTGAGCACTGGATAGCAGGGGGCTGTGGGTCAGGCTTATGGGGCATTGGCAGAGCTGTTGGGGGAGGCCCCGGGGCTGGAGCAGCAGGATGGGCTGTGGGTTGGGATCGAGGGGCCTTGGCAGAGCTATTTGGGCCTCAGGACTGGAATTGCAGAGGGTGCTGTAGTTCAGGATAGGAGCGTCTGGTCCAAATTCAGCCCCTGGCTGAACACAGGGGTGCAGGCTAAACACCCCCAGGCAGCGAGGCTGGCTGCTGGGATTGAGATGGAGCCCAAGGTATGGGCACAATGTGTGCCATGTTATGCCTTCCCAGTGTGGCCCCCTCATCAGGCCAAAGCCCACCTGCCCTGACATGTGCCATGGTATCATGGATGAGGCATCAATGCCAATATGAAGGGGGGGCAGATTTTTGCACTCTGAAAGCGGGAGGAGGCTTTGCTCCTCCCCCTCCATCCCGATGGGGGTAAGAGAAAAATTCTTCATCTGTATCTCTGAGCCAGCAGCAAGCAGGGGCCTCCTTTGACAGATTCAATCCTGGGTGCACCGTGCCGCAGGCTCCGTGCACCAGGAGCCCCCTCGAAGCTGCATTTACAGCTGATCAAATGGAACCGGCTCTGCTTGGAAAGTGGAGATCAGAAAGACAAGCCCCTGGGGACGTGGCAGAGCGGATGCTCTGCTGCCTTTCCTGGGCAGCTTCAATCCGCCAGCGTGCCCTGGATATTCCACCCCAAAGAGAGCAAAGCGGATTAGCTGAAAGAAACCTCCCCCAGCTCCTTCCCACTCCTGGGAGCTGGTGCTTTTTGCTCTCAGAAGTGAGTGATGCTGGAAGTCGTTAATGGGATTTGCAATGTGCCACAGCCTTCCTGCTGAAAACTCCAGTCCAGGTGAATAATTGTCCCTGCACTGAAACCGGGCTCAGTGCCTTGGCTTGGCAGGTGGGAATCGCTGGGGAGCACAGCCAGAGGCAAATCATATCTTACAAGCTGGGAGAGGAGCTCAGGGCATGAGACTGCATGAGGAGGAGGCTAGGGTGGGATGGAGGATCTGTGCCCCCACCCTGCCTATCCGTGCCAGTTCCTGGTGGATGGATGGGCTGCTGAATGTGATCTGAATTACGTGGCATGGGTTATGGGCGATGCACAGCTGGCAATAGACCCAGCTGCTGTCAGGTCTGTGTGGTGGGGAGATTTGTTGAGATGGCGGGTGGAAGGGCCCTGCACAAAGGGTTAATCGGCTGTGAAGAAGCAACCACAGCATCATCCAGTGCTTCTGGATTCAGCCCCATTGGTGGAGTTTGTCACGGCTCTGCACCTGGCCAGGGGAGCTGCATGGGTGGGGCTCTGGGAAAAATAAGCTCCTCCCCTTGCACTTTGCTTGGTTGGTTTGATTGATGTCTCTTCATAAAAACCTTCTGACGCCGTCGTCCTCATCTCAGCCCAGCAGGAGCAGGTATGGCCTGGCTCCAGCTCCTGCTCTGACCACTTGGCCTGACCGCCCCATCCTGGTTTGTGACTGTGCCTGCTCAGGGATGCTGCATGCCAGGAATGAGGGGCACTGGCAGATCTGCAGACCAGGGGATAGAAATGGAATAAGGGATCATAAGCAGGTCTGTATTAAGGTGCTTGGCAGAACTGGGGATGGTTAGAAGTGGAATAGTGACTGGTAAAAGGCAACAAGCTTACAGTGACTAAAAGGAAAGGCATTTCTGTAATGTGGAATTGAGCTGTGGAACTCACTGCTGTATGGCATTACTGAGGCAAAGAACAGCTGAGGTTCAAGAAAGGAACTGGTATGCATGTGGATCTCTGTAATGACAGGAGCTGAGATATAATGATGGGGGCTCTCAGGCCTCAGCCTAGATGTCACACTATCTAGATTCACCTAGGCTGCCGGCTACTGTCTGAAATGCCTCTGTAACTGCCTGCATCTGCAATGCTATGGGCCCAATTCAGAGGCCTTATTGTCAGGCTCCCAGCATGCTATGCACCACTAGGGAGTGAAGGCTCCTTCCTGGGCATGCCCCATCAGCCATGCCAGTGCAGGGATGTGACATGTAGCGATGTCAGGGTGACCCTGGCTGGGGAGGGGCAGCATGTCAGCACCATGAATAGCCAATGACACAGAACATGAGATCATGGTCCACAGCGCAGGTACCAGGCCCTGTGCACCCAGCAGTGAGAGCCCCTGCACCTGCCCACCTGGCTCATCCCCTTGCTAGGGTTCCCAGCCAACAGAGGCTGTTCTTGTTCAGCCATCTGAGCAATCGCTCGGCACAGCACCCTTCTTCCATAGCCCAGCACATGGCCTGTAAGCATTGGGGTCATCACCTCAGCAGGCCTGGAATCGCATGGGGCGAAGGTCCTGGGATGCACCAGATTGCCCAGAAACCTGAGCTGATCTGCTGTGGCTGATCCTATGTTTTCAGCGTGACTTCTGTGCCGTCTAATAGCTGCCACGACTGGGCCAGCACTGATGGGGGTGTGTGCGGCGAGGGTGGATCCCAGTGTAGCCGGGTAATGCCCTGGGTGGGGGGAGGCACAGAGAAGGCCAGCATCCCCACCCATCCCCGTTCTGGGGTGATTCACAGAGCGAGTGGAAACGCAACGTATGCAGCTCTGGTCACCTTGTCTCTCTGCATCAGCCCTGAAAAGTAGGGCAACGCCGACATGACAATCCATCTGCTGCTAGCTGATGGGCCCTGACAGCGCCATGACTGACAAGCGCTGGGGCATAGCAGGAGGGGTGTGAGGGGGCAGCGAGGGTGGGGAAGTGAGGGGAAGAGTGTGACGATGTCTGTTTGCATAAGCCAGGCCGGATGGCAATGGGCAGTGACAGTGGCAGTGGCCCTATGGCGTTGGACTCAGGACTCAGCAAGCAGAGGTATGGTGGGATCTCCAGTCTTGCTCAGATCACAGCTATCTTCTTCCGCCCTCCCCTGGCCTGTACCAGCCCCACACACAGGCAGATTCAGGGACAGAGGGAGACGTTCATCTCCCCACCGGAGCCACCAACCCAGTCCAGCTTTGAGCGCAAGAGCTCCAAGTCCCCTCCCGTCTCCAGCCATGGGCAGCAGAAGCCCCACTGGAAGCAGTGGGGAGGGTTCAGAATCGAACACTGCACAATGTCATTACTGGGGCAGGAGGAAGGGGGCCTCTGCCCCCCAGTCCGCTCCCATACGTGCATGTTGCTTGCAGCTTCCTGTCCCTTGCTGCAGCCTGGCCCCACCACAGAGCCAGGGGCTGGAGGCTGTTTCCTTCCTCCACTCAGGCGCCCCCTGAACTCCCCTCCCCAAAGGCTGTTGCAGGAAGAGTCCAGCAGGCGGTGCTGGCAGGAGAAAGTTGCTGCTTCTCTCCCAGGAGGCATCTGCTTCCCACTGCCTCACGTGGCAGAGGAGAGTCAAATCACAGGATACCCCTAGTCATGGGGGCAGTATCCCCCAACCCCTGCATCTGTGACCAGCTCCATGTGGCCATAGAGGTGCAGCAGCTAGGGGAGTCGCTGTTCTGCCAAACTGAGCATGCACCAGGAACCCCACTTCCCAGGGAGGGAGAACAGCCAGAGCAGCACAGGTGTGTATAGTGCCACCACGCCAGGGGTGTGGCAGCACCAGTGGGACCTGCATGCTGTCAGGATCCTCAGACCTGGTTCTTGGCTGCTGGGATTATTTGCTTCGGCAGTGCCACAGGCTGGCCAGCAGGGGGAACTGGGCACTCTGGGGGCAAGCCAATGCACCTCAATACTACACCAGTCCTGGATCGCCTTGGAGAGCCCTTCAGGTCTCAGCTCAGGGAGCCATCCCCACCTGCTCAGCTCCTCTCTCTTTCCCTGGCTTTTGCGTGTGCTCCTAATCAGGCTCCGTGCCAGCCAGTCCCCAGAGCTATTCCCAAGTCCCGTACTGCTGCCCCTGCATCTTAGCTGCTGGTTAACTGGAACCGCTTCCTCACTCAAACCCGGGCACTTCACATGCTTCTCCACCCTTTGGATTGCAAACGCTGTCCTCTCTGTTCTCTGCACCTGGGCTCTGGCCCTTCAGACACATCAAAGCCCCACTCAGCCCTAATTGGGACATAAGCTCTGAGCGCTGCTCCAAGCCCTCCAATGCGCAGTGAGCTGCTGCTCCACGGGCTGTGCTAATGTGCTGGCTAATTAGGGACACCTGATTATACAGAGCATCCAGCTCTCAGCCCAGGGTCTCATGTCAATGTTAACGTCACCAGTAAGGCAAATCAGCCACAAATGGGAGGTGGGCAGAGCTGAATGCTCCTCCCTCCCCTGTCTAGCCTGTGCCACCCATCCTTGGGCTGGGAGCTCATCCACACTAGGCAGGTTTGGGCCTGCTCAAGGCCTCACTGGATAGGCAGTACAGACTTGTGTTAGTGGGGCTCATGCCATCACACTAAAAATAGCTGTGTGGCCCCACCCAGGAGTCGGGTGGCAGGTGCCACAACAGCCACATGCTATTTCTGGCGCACTAGCTAGAACCCTGCTAGCGCGAGATGTAAGGACAAGGCCTTTTCCTGTAGCCATATAGCAAGGCCTAAGGCCTTTGTCTGCAGCCATATTAACAGAGCAGCAGCCATTAGCTAAGAAGCAGGAGGTCACAGCTGCACATCCCATCTAAATTAAACCAATGTAATATCAGGCTGTTAAGAAGGAGACCCCATCCTAATAGCACCCACTATCACCAACTAAAGAAACAGATCTTAAGATGGTTAAAGAAAACTTAGTGTGACAGCATCCTGTCTGGCAAAAAATCATTTATCGATAGTTGTGGCTGTGAAATCCTCATTTCATTATTGTTTTATCTTTATGGTCACCACTGCTCTCTTGTTTGCCTGTATGATCTGTCTGGTTCTTTGATTGTTTCTGTCTGTTACATAATTTATTTTGCTAGGTATAAATCAATTAAGGTGGTGGGGTAGGATTGGTTAGAGAATTTTGTTACAATATTTTAGGATTGGTTAGTAAAATGATTGGTTAAGGTATAGCTAAGGAGGACTCAAGTTTCACTATGTAAACTGGGGTCCAAGAAGGAGACCAGCAGAAGGAACAGAAGAATAAGAAGGAAAGACCTGGAAGAAGAAAAACTCACCTCCAAGACACAGCCTAAGATCAGAGCTGCTAAGAATCCTCCGCACGACTGTGACATGCAACAACCAGAACCCAGACGAGACTGACCTTGTCTGGCCAACAGGGAAAGTCTGCCTGCCTGATCAGGATCAGTGAGCATAGCACTGTACGCTTAGCATGTGTATTCTGCTTGGTAATTGTTAATAAATAGAGGATAAGGATATTACTGTGTAAGGCTCTTTCACTGGTAAAAGGTTCTGCAGACCCGCAAAGAGTTTGCCCTGAGCCCTAGGAATTGGGTAAGAATGGGTGTCTAAATTAAGAGGGTTACACCTTGAGCCCTAGAACTGGGTAAAGCACGGTGTCCCTAGAGTCTGCGAGTAACAGAGAATTTTGTGCAGGTAACAGTCTGTCTGCCTAGGCCGGGACACTTGCTTTCCGCTGTGGTGTAGACATGCACTACAGGACAGTGGAACCGGTGATGCAGTAGGTGGTGCTCTTCCCTCTGGACCCTGTGCCAAAGCCCACTGTGGGCTGGTGGTAACATCCTTCAGCTGGGACATAGCTCCCAACCCCCTGTGATCAGAACAGAGCCCTGGGCACTTTTTTTGCATGTGTGCGCAAAAGCAGCACTGTTAATCCTAGAGCCCTATCCCATTCCACTCTGAAACACAGCATCCTGCTGAGCCAGATTCACCCCTGAATACAAGAGTCCCCACACATCTCCTAAACCACCCTCTGTGCTACTGTGCACAGTTAAACAGCTGCCATGTTCCACTTCAGAAGCAGCTGCACTTCAGTGATGGGTTAAATTTTCCCTAGACACCACATCCCCAGGCACCAGATTATGCCTTCTTTGACTGGGATCATCAGATCCCCTGTGTCCACGTATTTAGTGGCTATCACACAAACTAGATCCTCCCTGCTGACTAGCACCACAGGTGCTCCCATATTCTTGGTGACCCCGCTATTCTCCTTGCAAGCCCCAGTACAGGGGGCAGGCTGGGGGCTGGGATTCTAGGCAGCTCCAAACCCCAAATCTGCCTACAGATCTGCCATTGGGAGGCTGCCATAAATTAAAGCAGCCTGTGAATGGTCTAGTTATGCCAGAGATACAGCAAACCCTAGAATCCTGTGAGCACCAGCCTGACGGGACCGTTGTCCCCTGTCCCAGGCTGGCTGGCTCCTTTAAGGGGAGATGGGCCCAGCCCCACCTGTGACACAGCTCACCTGCCCAGGTGGGGCAGATGAAGCTCATGAGACTAGGGTGAAGGCTGCCTGGGGCAAGCAGGGGGGAGACACCATGGAGACTGGTTTTGTTGCCAGCCTGGGTGGAACCAGCAGAGGGTGAGTCCCAAGCCCTGGAAGGAGAGCTGTGAATTTCTGTTAGTCAAGAGGAAAAGGTTTGGCCCTACAGGGCTGCTGGAAACCATGTGACAGATTAAATAAACTAGCCCCCCTTCCAAGAATCTTGTTTTCAATTCCTTGGACTGTGGGGAGTTTAAGGAGTCCTGAAAAGGGGAGATTGTGCTTGGTTGCTGCCTCCAGAGTGCCTCTTCCTGGCCTGGGGTGGCTCTGCAGCATCTTGCCTCAGTTTTCCCCTTCTCAGGCCTCCTTAAACTCTCCACACACTCCAAGGTATCAGAAAGGGTAAATAATGCCTCCTGAGCCAGTGCCTCAGGCCTCTGTCAAAGTGATCCTGGATGGTCAGGGGTGGGGGAGGTCTGACAATCCTTGCACAGCCTCTCCCTGCTATGCACAAGTGGGGAACAGCCCCTCCCTGGCAGAGGGGCTGAGACCCAAACATGGAGTGGGGGGAGCCAGGAGGCAGGGGGATGGTAAGGCTGTGTTATCAATTTGGGAGCAGCAGATGTGGCCCCGGATGTGAAAACAGGGGGCCCCTGGTATGTGCTGGAGGGGGCAACCTCTATGGCTGGAGGTGGTGGATTGTCAGAAGCTAAAAAACCCTCTTAGCCTGAGATCCAACCCTGCTGTCACTGGGTACTGGGCCAGGAGCAGGACCGAGCCTCTCCAAATTGCCCCCCAGGCAGAGGCCACAGCCTGGGACGGGGGCGGGGGCCCTATCTGATCAGGCTGCAGTCAGCATGAAGGAGATTTCCAGGCAGGGCCGGTGCTACCATTAAGGCGAACTAGGCGGTTGCCTAGGGCACCAAGATTTGGGGGTGCCAAAAAGCAGTGCCCCCAATTTTTATTTTATTTTTTTACAACGGTTCCTCCCCAAGCACGCGGTCACTGCTCCACTTCTCCTACCTCCCAGGGTTGCAGCGCCGATCAGCTGTTTGGTGCTGCAAGCCTGGGAGGAGAATTAGAGCGGGGGCAGCGTGCTTGGGGAGGACGCAGAGCAGAGATGAGCTGGGGTGGGGAGGCGCTGCATGGCTCCCCGGGGGGGGGAGCTGCTGCAGGGGGGCGCCTCAGGACAAGGGGGGAGCTGCCACGGGGGGGATGCCTCAGGGAAGGGGGGCGGGGAGCCGCCACAGGGCTGGAGGGGGGCGCAAGGTGGAAGTTTCGCCTAGGGCGCGAAACTTCCTTGCACTGGCCCTGTTTCCAGGCATCCCAAGGTATCTGACCCAGAGCAAACCAGCCAGCTGGCCAGTGCCCTCTCCTCCCCAGGTGTGGGATACAGCCCCCCGGCCCATGGGCTGAGCCTCGGCAGGCCCTGGAAGGACAGGGACGGACAGACAGAGCCTGGGGAAAGCAAACCTCAGCTCCTTCCCAATGCTTTGCTGCTGCTGTTGTCATGGTAACCGGGATGGGAGCAGGAGATCCTATTAAAATGAATCCGTTCAAAGCGCTGGCTGTGTCAGGCCCAGGCACCAAGGGCACCTTGCATGGGAGCCCACTGCTACTGCAGCCTTGGTCATGGCAGGAATGAGTGTCTTTGTTCTCAGCTCTCACATCAGATGTCCCACTGTAGGGCCAGTCTGAACTATGCTGTCACCATCGCTTGTCCTCAGCTTGTATTCAGCTCTAGCTGCTGCTTTGGAGTAGAGCTGCGGGGAAGTCCCGGGGGGCTCTGTGGGATAGTGGGGCGGGGGGGGAGACTGTATGTCAGGATTGAGCGGCATCAGCAGAACTGTGTGTGGGGCACCTAGGATTGGAAGAGCAGGGGGTGCAGGTCAGGAGTATGGGGCACTGGCAGAGGTGGGAGTATCTCTACAGAATCTTCTCTCATTATTCTACGCAGATCAGTGCCAGGGGTAGAAATGATTGGTGGTTGTCATGATCAGACATTCTTACCACCTGGTTGCTCTTGGGTGATGTGATGGGGTGGACTAGGCCCAGAGGCCCCCTGCTGGAGGCCTCAGGATCCTGCCACACCTGTCCCAGAGAGGAGCAGAAGAGAAGTCCTCCAAGCATCCTAGAGTGGTTGCGGGGAAGCATCCAATGAGAGAGACTGCAGGGAGCAGCCAATCAGGGCCCAGGGGGCCCTATAAAAAGGAGTTGCAGAGACAGTAACAGAGACAGGCAGTTTCTTGCTGGAGCTAATGGAGGGCAGATGTTGCTCCAGTCTGGCTAAAGGGAACTGCAGCCCAGTGGACAGCTCAGTGCTAGTAGGGACAAAGGGAATGAGGAAGAGCTCCTGGCTGGCTGCTGAGCCTGAGCTTAGAAGAGCCCTGAACTAAGGATAAGACACTGGTGAGTGCTGGGGCTATGGGTAAGTAGCCCAGAGAACTGAAGGTAGTTTTGTTAAGGGGACATGGCAGCACATGGCTGCTGTTCTTGGGGTCCCTGGGCTGGAGTCTGGAATAAAGGGTGGGCTTTGGTTCTTCTCCCCACCCCTCCCTCCCCATATGCCCTTAAGGAAGGGCCTACAATTGGACATCAGTAAGCCCCCAGAAAGGGACTGAATTGTCAGGAAGCCCAGCTGGAGTGCTAGGGCCAGAACAGAGCCAGAGGGTGAAACCATGGCCTCCAGGGAGGAAGCCCTGGGGGTATGACCTGATACCAGGGCTGGGACTGTCTTAAGACTGCAGACACACTTCACCAGAAAGGGGTTCTTGTGACAGATGGGTCCCATACCATTGCAGGTGACCTCTATGGTACGAGCTTTTAAGAAAGGTGGGGGGGAAAGGTGATCCGAGTAACTATAGGCCTGTCAGTTTGACATCTGTAGTATGCAAGGTCTGGGAAAAATTTTTGAAGGAGAAAGTAGTTAAGGACATTGAAGTCAATGGTAATTGGGACAAAACACAACACGTTTTTACAAAAGCTAGATCTTCTTTGAGAAGGTAACAGGTTTTTTAGACAAAGGAAATGCAGTGGATCTAATTTACCTTGATTTCAGTAAGGCATTTGATACTGTTTCACATGGGAAATTATTAGTTAAATTGGAAAAGATGGGGATCAATATGAAAATTGAAAGGTGGATAAGGAATGGGTTGAAGGGGAGACAACAACGGTTTGCACTGAAAGGTGAATTGTCAGGTTGGAAGGAGGTTACTAGTGGAGTTCCTCAGGGATCGGTTTTGGGACCAATCTTATTTAATCTTTTTATTACTGACCTTGGCACAAAAAGTGGGAATGCGCTAATAAAGTTTGTGGATGACACAAAGCTGGGAGGTATTGCTAACACAGAAGGACCGGGATATCATACAGGAGGATCTAGATGATCTTGTAAACTGGAGTAATAGTAATAGTATGAAATGTAATAGTGAAAAGTGCAAGGTCAGGCATTTAGGGATTAATAACAAGAACTATTGTTATAAGCTGGGGAGGCATCAGTTGGAAGTAACACAGGAGGAGAAGGCCCTCGGAGTATTGGTTGATCACAGGATGTCTATGAGCTGCCCATGTGATATGGCCGTTAAAAATGCTAATGCGGTTTTGGGATGCATCAGGCGAGGTATTTCCAGTAAAGATTAGGAGGTGTTAGTACTGTTATACAAGGCACTGGTGAGACCTCATCTGGAATACTGTGTGCAGTTCTGGTCTCCCATATTTAAGAAGGATGAATCCAAACTGGAACAGGTACAGAGAAGGGCTACTAGGATGATCCAAGGAATGAAAAACCTGTCTTATGAAAGGAGACTCAAAGAGCTTGGCTTCTTTAGCCCAACCAAAAGAAGGCTGAGGGGAGATACGATTGCTCTTTATAAATATATCAGAGGGATAAATATCAGGGAGGGAGAGGAATTATTTAAGCTTAGTACCAATATGGACACAAGAACAAATGGATATAAACTGGACGCTAGGAAGTTTAGACTTGAAATTAGATGAAGGTTTCTAACCATTAGAGGAATGAAGTTCTGGAACAGTCTTCCAAGGGGAGTAGTGGGGGCAAAAGACATATCAAGCTTAGTCTTGAAGCCAGATAAGTTTATGGAGGGGATGGGATAATGGGATAGCCTAATTTTGGCAATTAATTGATCTTTGATTATTAGCAGGTAAATATGCCCAATAGTCAGTGATGGGATGTTAGATGGGGTGGGATCTGAGTTACTACAGAGAATTCTTTCCTGGGTGCTGGCTGGTGAGTCTTGCCCACATGCTCAGGGTTTAGCTGATTGCCATATTTGGGGTCGGGAAGGAATTTTCCTCCAGGGCAGATTGGCAGAGGCCCTGGAGGTTTTTCGCCTTCTTCTGCAGCATGGGGCACAGGTCACTTGCTGGAGGATTGTCTGTACCTTGAGGTCTTTAAACCATGATTTGAGGACTTCAATAACTCAGACATAGGTTAGGGGTTTGTTACAGGAGTGGATGGATGAGCTTCTGTGGCCTGCATTGTTCAGGAGGTCAGACTAGATGATCATAATGGTCCCTTCTGACCTTAAGTCTGAGTCTATGAGCTCAGCCCAGTTCTCAAGAGGGGAGTGTCCCAGAGGGGGCATGCTACCCTCACAGATGGCATGAATGAGCCCCCAGGCTGGCAGCCTCAGCAGAGAAGCCAAGGGTTGAATGGGCTCGAGAGACTGAGCCTTTCCTCTCTCCTTAGCAAGAACCCTTCAGGGAAGGGGTGAGACTGGGTCACTGGGTGGGATGAAGGATAGTTGCAGTACCCCTTCCTCCAGTAGTACCCAGCCTGTGAGGAGACAGCATCAGGCTGAGATTTCCAAAGCTGCCCTGGGGATTCAGCTGCTCAGTCACAGGAATCAGGTTTTTTGATCCTTTGACAATCTGAGCCTTAATCTCCAGCACTCTCAACCCATGGTGATGACAAACCAGAGCTCCAAATATAGCCCTGAGCCATGGATCTCAGCTGGGAGCAAGTGTATCAGCTCTGAGGCTGAGAATGGGGGAGCAAGGTGAGGCCATTTGTCATACTCTGAAGTTAGTGTCTGGGTGGTGATTAATTTCCTACTTGCTAAAATCCAAAAGGTGATTAAACCACACAGTAATGACAGGATCCAACTGTTCCTAGACAGCTGGGGAGAAAATAGCCTGATGAGCACAACAGGCTAGCTAGCTATAAAGTAATTATTCAATCAGTTGGTGGAAATTGGCTTTACCGCAATCCCCATATAGGGGGCAGCACACAGCTGATTTGGGGTCACAATCTGCCTCCTGCTTTTGCCCTGCTTCAGGCAGGTATGAGGGGGCATCCCCTGTGCCAGCCCTATACCTGGTGCAGGGAAGGTCCCCCCCCCCCCAGCATCCTGGTGTGGCTGTGCAAGCTGGCATGTTGGGGGGTGGCCCAGGTCCTGGCCCCAGCCCTTCTTGCCCATGCCCCACCAACATGCATGAGGGATATGCAGCTGCCCCACGGAGGCAGCTTTCCCCTCCAGGCTGCTGCCCTCAGTATAGCTGGCTGGCACAGGGTATTAAGGGAGCATCTCTGTGCTGGTAGGCAGGTTGCCTAAGACCTCTGAATGTTAACAGCTGAGTTAACCCCTAGATCCAAACAACATCACATTCCCTTTATTGATGAGCCCTCGCATTTCTATAGGGCTTTCTCTTAGAATTGGCCAAAATGTCCCAAATGCTGAATGTTCAGTGGCATTTGATAAGAGTCAAGGAGTGAAACAAGATGGGTTTTTACTAGCATGACCCAGGTTCTTAAACACACAAATGTTCACCCACCCCCGCACCTTACCCCTGGGTCACCAGCTGCAAAGCCTGCTGGAGTCTTCTTGACCAGCCAGGGCCTTTAGTGAATGACAGTGGGTTGGATTTTTGCCCTCCCTCACCTATCTCCTCTGGGGCATTTGTTCCCCCTTAGTGCTCATGCAGCCAGCTCAGCCTGCAGACATTTGCTCTGACTGCCAGTTGACTCAGTCACATGGACTACAGGAAAGAGACACAGTAAGGACAAGGCACCGGCATTACGAACACTGGACTTGGTTTAATGGTTTACTCTCTAAAATCGTGTTGATTGAGAGGATTTGTAGAATTCTTTTATCGTGTATTTAATCCTTTTTATAGCTTATCCCCCAGTGACCGACGCCTCGGGCCACAGTATTCACAACACTGACCACTTCTGTGGCTGGACACAATTCTCAGGCCGGATGCACTGGCCAACAGTGCAGGAACCCCGGAGAAAGCCAGGAACTTCAAGCTTGAACAGCCAGAGCTTCGACAGGTGAGAGGTGAGGACGCACAGCTCATCATCACAGCACACAACACAGCAGCTCATCATCACAGAGTGCCCCAACAGAGCATCCAGCAAGGTGGAAAATGGAGTCTGAAATCTGCCCCGAAAGCGCTAAATGTATCATGCAGAAATTTCGCCAAAGAATTGAAAAAGCTTTGAAAGAAGATGAAAAAGAGCTAAGGCTAAAGGACTGCCCAGAGGACCAAATGCAGTGCAGTGAAGAAAGAGTAGGGAAGAACAAGGCTGCAGAAAAGCCTAGAAAGCAAGAAAAGAGGCAAGCGGGCCAGAAGGACTGGCCATGCAAACATGCTGCTATGCATGCTGCGGAAGGGGCGGCGCCTTGCCCACCCCACCTGAGATTAGGAGCTGTGGGAAGAATAATCAGAAATGTTGAGAAGTCTGAGGATGGGGAAGAGAAGAAGGAAGAAGAAGGAAAAGAGAGAGAAGAGAGCAGCCAAGACACAGGCTGACCCAGAAGCACCAGACCCCCACCCTCCTGAATTATGACCCCACCAGCTGCCAGCCCGCACCTGAAACTAGCAGAGAGGAAGCTGAGGGAACAAAGGCAAGTGTCCCAGAGAGCCTGAGAATTTTTTGCATTGTGTGACAGATTGGTTACCTTTTTTGAGGTTGGATTTGCTGCCTAGGATTTGTTGGTGATTCTCCAGGGGATAGAGAGGCATTCAGAATGTTATGGATTTGAAGCCTTTGAAGAAGGTTACTAGGAAAGGTCCTTTTGTTCTGTCCAGAAGCCCACATTTAAGCAGTTCACCATGCCATTGGGCAGGCAACTTGTTTGGCAGGACATTAGGAGCCAGCGTCATGCTCAGCATGTGCTGGGCATTCAGGTGCATCCGGGACTGCTAGGCACAGTAGGCATCTGGCCTGCATCAAGAAGCATAAGCATGCACTCTGTCCAGCATGTTCTGATAAGCATTTAAGTAACCTGGTTTGTCACAGGTATGTTAAAAAAAAGGAAGGGGGTTAAGCTTTTGGGGGTGTTTATTTTTCACTGGGGCTTAAAAACACTTTCCAAAAAAAAGTTCTGGCGGGGAGGCGGCGAGACGATGATCTGGTCTTTCTGTTGCGAGGCGGGAGTGGCGGAGGGGGAAGCCCGGAAGAGTGGAGGGGTGGTGAAGAGTGTTGATTAGCAGGGGAGCTATGAGGTGGGGAGGTGGAGGGGGGGAGGGGTAAATCAGCATGCAAGTGCTGAATCCTGATGGCTGCTAAGCATAACAGCTGAGATGTGCCAGTGATGATGAGATCTGTCACTCCCAAGACTGCAAGCAGCTGTGTCTGTGAGATGATGAAATGTGAATATGCAAAATCACATGAAAGAGATGAAGAGTATAAGGAAAGAATAGTGCTGAGTATGTTAAAGATTCTATATGTAAAATGTATCTTTTTAAATATGCTCCTTCTAAAAAATTTTTAGTTTTCAAAATTCCTAGCTCCAAAAGGGTGAACAGAACGAGCGGAGTGGAAAGGAGAAGATAGATGAGATGATCTCAGATCAGATATGAAAGAGTGACAATGAAGGAAGGGAGGAAGATGATGGTTGGAAGAACGAAGGGAATGGGAGGAGGACAGAGGAACAGGAGGGGAGAGGACAGGAGAGGAAGAGGACAGGAAGGAGAACCGAAGGGGAGGGTGCAGGAACAGCAGGATGGGCGGCAGAAAGGACAGCCGGCAGGAAGATGGAAGGCAGCGGCGGGGGGATGCAACTGCTCTGGGTGGGGGCGGGAAGGAGGGGCGGCGGACAGGTCAGATCAGGCAGCGCTTGGCAGCATTGTGGCCAGAGCCCCTCCCCTCCCTCATCCCGCACCCCCTCTCCTCAGCCTCCTTACCCCCCGTGGGAGGGCAGCAGCACTCCCCTCCGCCGCTGCCCACCCCCACCCCGTGCCACCCCCCAACCAGAAGGATTTTTTTTTTGAATTTTTTTTCCCTTCCTTCCCTCCCTTCTCCCTCCCCCCTCCTTTCTCTCCCCCTCTCTCTCCTCTGCTTTTCTCCTTTTTTATAAGAAAAATTTTTTTTTTAATGCTTTTAATGAGTAACTTTATTTTTTTAGACGAGGAGGGGGAGAGGAGAGGGGACAGAGTCTATCAAGGGGTGGGGGTTCATCGGGGGTTGGGGCAATCCAAACCAAGTCTGTACCCTGTACAACTTTGATTTTCGCCTTTCTCTGAAGCTTCTGATGCGGATTCTAATCTCCTGGCTCTCTTCTTCCTGGCTTCTTCTCAGCAGCAGCAGCAGCTGCCAGGTGATACTCCTGCCCGCCCCCCCACCCCTTGGTCAGCCTACTACTCTCACAGCAAGCAGCAGATACATACAGCAACATAGGGCAGCAAGGCTGTGATCTGAGTCAGCAGAAGCTGCCAGATGTTTAGCTAACCGGCCAAATGCACAGCTCCACCACCACCACCTGCACATTGCTCAGCCTGTCATTGAACAGATCCTGACCACTGGCTTGGCTGCCATGGCCTGTGTATGGGGCTAGGCTGTGTGGGGCTTCAACACCCCAGGATAACCAGACAGGCGACACCCATTCAAACTCCCCCTTCTGGTTCACTGGTCTGGTTGTGTAAGTCCCTGCTAAAACAGAGTAAAACAAACAGAGAAAAGATTGATGCAGCCCCGCATCGCTCCTGGCCATCATCCCCACTCCTCCCATCCTTCGTGGGCATCATTGCTTGCTGCTTGCAGCACCAGTGCTTCCAGCACTGGGTTTCCTGGTGGGTGGTGTGCAAGCGGTGCCGGTGGGTAGGATGGGGGGCCCACAGTTAGGGAATCCCATTTATGCAAAGCCAGCTGCAAGCCCATCCTCTGCTTGCGCCACAACGCTTCTGACCACCAGCTTTAAGCAGCAGTGAGCTTTGTGCATGCTTTTGATTGCAGGCTTCACAGCATCACAGCAGCCAATTGATTCCAAGATTTCCGACTACTCCGTGGTTCCCTGCTGCGTGCCAAGCCCTGTTCCACTCAGCTGCTTCTCTACTCGCTGCTGCTCTCTCTGGAGGGCTATCATCTTGGTAGTATGGCGGGCAAGGGCAGCAAAGCAAAGCACAAGAAAGTGCTCATTACGCTACGAAAGTTCCGCACTGCAGCGGAATCCCCACACCACCACTGCAACAGTCGCCGCCCAGTGCCAGCCAGGCCTCGGCCCGGCCCGGGCTCTCAAAAATGGAGTGCCCCATTACCATCAGGATCCATAAAGCCAAAGCGGGGGCGCGCGGGTTTAATTTGTTCCCATGTCCATCACTCTCATCGTCACTCGCGGCTGCCGTATCGCGCGCTCTCCTTCCTCTGGGGTCCTGGTCTGGGTCCTGCACGCGAGACGAGTGCAAAGTGCGTTTAAAACATCCACGATGTGGTATGGAGCTGAGCAGGCAGGGTGTGGTGCTGTGCTGTGCATGCCACGGTTCACAAGTTCAAAAAGGGCGCGCGAAGCGGTTGTCTGGTCGGGAGGAGGGAGGGGAGGGCTGAGGCCCAGACCACCCGACACCTGATTTTTTTTTTTGCCCCATCAGGGGATGGATCTCGCCAAGGAAAATGGGGGGGGCGGGGGGCTGGGAACTATGGGATAGCACGAGAGTAGCTACCACATGAAATGCTCCAGAAATGCTAGCCCGGACCCGTGGACGACACACACCGATTAATGTTGTGTGTGTTGTGGCGCACACACACTTTTTAAAAATCTTTTTACAAAAAAAGTTTATGCAAATCGAATAGTCGTCGTAGTGTAGACGTACCCAGTGAGACGCATGCCCCAGGGGTGGTGAGTTACATGGGCCTGTGGTGCCCGTGCTCCAGGAATATTCAGGGCCTGGAGGCCCAGCTCCATCAATGTTTGGGGCTGGGTCTCTCCCCCCAGCCCGGCCTGCCAGCCCAGTGTGCCTCCCCTGGAGCATCTCCCAGCCCCGCCTGCTGCCCCCGGGCAATTTAAAAGGAACCAGGGCCCGGCCACCACCGGCAGTGCAGCAGGGCTAAGGTGGCTTGCTGCCCACCCTCGCTCCACACGGCTCCCAGAAATGGCCAGAACAGCCCTACAGCCTTGGTGGTGGGTGCAGGGGGTGTTTCTACATGCCGCCCCCACCCCAAGTGCTGACTCTGCAGCTCCTGTTGGCTGGGAACTGCAGCAAATGGGAGCTGCAGGTGTGGTACCTGCAGGCAGTGGCACGCAGAGACCCCTCCACCCCTTAGGGTGACCAGATGTCCTGATTTTATAGGGACAGTCCCATTTTTGTGTCTTTCTTATATAGGATCCTATTACTCTCCACCTCTGTCCTGATTTTTCACATTTGCTGTCTGGTCACCCTACCACCCCCGCCACACACACACACCTATCTAGGAGCTGCTGCCAGAGGGGTGTGTGGGTTGCTTTCAAGAGCCACTCAAGGTAAGTGCCGCACCCCTCATCCTCTCCTGCACCCTGCCCCAGCTCAGAGCCTGCACCCCACACCCAAACTCCCTCCCAGAGCCTGCACCGCACCCCCGCCTGCACCCAACCCCTGCCCCAGCCCAGAGCTTGCACCCATACTCCCTCCCAGAGTCTGCACCCTGCACCCACTCCTGCCCCAGCCCAGAGTCTGCACCCAAACTCCTTCCCAGAGCCTGACCCCTCCCCCCTCCCACACCCAAACTCCCTCCTGGAGCCTTAGGCAGGTGTGGGGGGGCGGGACTTGGACCCATTCTGGGCACCACCAAAAATCATACAAACCTGCTGCCCTGCTGAGGGCAGAGGCCAATTTAGAACCCAAGGGCATGGAGAAGACAGGCACAGGTGGTTTAAAAAATCCTTTCCTTCAGAACAGCCACTCTTTCCTACAGTCAGCAGTCTTCCCAGGCATATTATCCACCTCTACAATGCTCCATAGCACCTCCTGCTGGGGGGGCTGGAGTAGCTGAGACCTCCCCCCTACAGGCATTAATCCTCCACCATTTCCTACCTTGCTTCCCACTGAGAGAGGTCAGGAGGAGGAGCTGTGAGCTTCCCACAGCCATTACTCCTGTTCTGTGTTTATACAGCCCCTGGCACAATGTAATCCTGGCCCATGACTGGTGCTCTGAAGTATTACCACAACACCCATAATAATAGCAATTAATTAATCCCTACAGTGCCTCCTGCTGGGAGAAGGAGCTGTGATTTCACCCACTGCCAGCCCTGCGATACTGTTCCCTGCTGGCCCTCCATCTGGGGCAGGTGGGGCAACGGGGGCTGGATGTCTGGCATAGAGGAGTGCTGATGGAAAAACTAGTCTAATAACTTCTGGGTTCTCTTCTTTGCTGGTGGTATAGCCATTAGGGTTCGCATTTTTAAATGTTTCTCCACAACCATGAGGAAAGCCCTTGACAAAGCCCTGGCTGGGATGATTTAGTTGCGAATTGGTCCTGCTTTGAGCAGGGGTTGGACTAGATGACCTCCTGAGGTCCCTTCCAACCCTGATATTCTATTAAATGTGTTTATATTTTTAAAGGAAAACAGATTCCCTCCTAATCGCATAAATCTAGACTTTATGAAAAGACCCAAATATTGTGAGACTTGAATTTTAAAAAAGTGCGAGTTGGCAATGGCAATGCTGCAGGAGGATGAAGTTAACAGTACTGGCCCTCTGTTGGTAACCCCCATTTCTGATCCTCCCTGGCTTTCTGATCACACAGCTGCTTCTTGTTGCTTTTACATGGCCTGTTTAGTCATGGAGATGGATCCCCTATATGGAGCCTGTGCTTGTTCTTCTGGTGTTGTCACTGACTGAGTGGGTGTATGTCACGTCTGTCCATGCACAAGCACTGTGGGTGTCCTCAAGAAACAGAGCTATCTATGCTCCTACTTGGTTATGCTGAGCTGTTTGCTGTTTCCCCTCTAGGACTGTGTGGATGGGGTAGCTGTTACTTAGTAGGTTACCAGACACTTTTTGGTTAGACTCTGTTGTTTTCTCCCACTTGTGATGTGGGTGACTGTAGTTTCTTCAGCTCTGGGCTTCCTGGCTTGTAGCTCATTTGTAACTAATTCAAAGTTCATTGTACCTGGCCCCAAAACTTGATGTTGAGGTTATGGATCTTCTACCTGTAAATCTCTCAAGTGTGGTGTCTAAGGCTACCACACAGAGGTGTGGTGATAAACTGTAACAATGCTAAATATTCATCCCTGAATCCACCAGTTCTTTGCTATTTATCCTTACCCATTCAGTAAGCTTAGTAAACGGGGTGGGGCATTTGAATTACTATCTCAGAGTTGCTGAAATGGTCCGCCATTCACAAGTGGATCATTACCTCTTATTAGTCCTTTGGGAATCCTTTGTTCAAATTGCAATTTACCATATGATGTTACATTGTTACTCAAGGTGTTGTGCAACCGCAGTGGTTAAAAAATAGTCTCTTTCCTGTTTAATTCAGATACTCTAGATCTGCACCAACCTTGAGCCAAGGGCAACCTGGAATCTCCCATGATTTCAGTGGTACTTTCCCCATCTGCTTCCTGTATTTATCACAAATGTCAGAGTTGGACACCTTATCTTCAATGCTAGTATTTGTGCCTGTGTTTTCAGGCCATGTTCGTACACTTTTCAATACTCAGATGAGAGTGCTGGAATATGCTTAGCATTTATAACCTAATGCTGTGTCGTATTCCAACACCCTGACCTCTGTAGAATACCATCATATGCAGCAATTTTATCTCTGTTGTCCCATTCAACTTTTAAGTGTGGGAGTGGCTAGGGAGCCATCTCTGTAGCATTTATACTCAAGCTTTTGTAAGGCTGGATCATTCTGTATTTTGTGTCTGAGCTTGTCAGATTTTGTTTCAGAATTGGGTCATGTGTGAGTCATATTTATTTCAAATGCTTCTTCCTGGCTTTCACTCTTTTGGGGGATTCTTGAAAGCATGTCAGCTATAAGAAGTACACTTAATGAGGACTTCTGTAGCATCTTCTGAAGTCTAGGTGATGTTTGCACAAGGGCTTCTGTGATATAGCTTCCAATAGCTACTGACTTAACTGATTTCTGCTCATAGCCATGTTCATGAAAGTGCTCACAATGAAAAAGACAAGCAACATTTTTTGGGTCTGTGGTGTTTGTCAGTGCTTTAGATATCTGTGTGACTGGGCATTCATCTTGCAGAAAGACTGTCCCAGCCCATGTGCTTGTGCATCATCTAAGGTTCTTTGTTAATCTCAAAATATTTTAAATTAAGAGCTATTGCTTTAGCTGGCAGCAGAACTTTCATTTGTTGATAAACCGTGCTCCAAATCAGTAGATCATTAGCAATTGTTCTACCCTGTCCAGAACCTGAAAGGTTTTACCTAGCGAAGCGATGGCTTCTCCGTCACTGGATAGCTTTCTAATAGACCTGCTGTAGCTCAAACAGAAGTGATGGGCTTGATGCCTGTGACAGTTTTAACTAGGAACTGTCACATGGGGGGGGGGGGGGAACCCCACGCAGCTGACTCCAATTAGCCACTCCTCTCAGAAACTGCTGGGAGTAGGAGGGATCTGGGGGCTATATAAGCCAGACCCAGCTCATTCCAGAGGGACAAGGTGGGAGGAGGAGATGCAGCAGCTAAGAAGATTGGGAGGCTTGAAGGCGTGCCAAGAGAAAACAGCTCTAGAAGGGGGCAGGAGGAGAAGCAAGGGGAAAGGTACTGAGTTTGGGAGGAGGTGGGCACAGGCTGGGGCCTGCCACTAGCAAACTTTGCCCTTGCTTGAGAGGTAAGAGAATTTATGGGTAAATGGGACTAAAGACTTTGGGTGGAGGTGATGATAAACTAAATACTAATCCACTCTATTATAAGTACTCATATGTTTAGAGCCCTGCGCAGATACAAAATTTGGATCTGCGTCCAATCTGTGATCCACAAACATAGCCTGTGGATGTCCACAGGTATAAAATGGATATCCACAGATTTGCAGGGATCTAGATATAAAATTTGGATCCACATCCATCCGCGATCCGTAAACATGGGCCGCAGATATTTGCAGGGCTCTACCTATGTTCTCTGGTGCCCTCCCCCACACCACTCTGTGGTAGTCAGGTCATCATGAGCCACTAGGCAGCGATGACGTTCGGGGCTGTAGAACTCAGAGCTTAGCTGGAAGGCCAGGTCATGTTGGCGATTGCCTGCCGAATTCCCTGGGGCAGGTAGGTATCCGCCAGTTCACGATACAGAAATCAGCAAGTGAGGTTCTCTGGCTTGTGCTATACAGCAGGGCAGTCTAGATAGTCAGAATCGTCCCTTTTGGCTTTAAAAATCTGGGACCTGATACCCTGCAGCCAGGGGCGGCTCTAGGCACCAGCAAAACAAGCTGGTGCCTAGGGCGGCCAAATCTAGGGGGCGGCAGGCTGGGCCGGTGGACCTGCCGCAGTCATGCCTGCGGGAGGTCCACCGGAGCCCCGGGACGACCGGACCTGCCGCAGGCATCACTGCGGAGGGGGCGCTCGTCCCGCGGCTCGGCTGGACCTCCCGCAGGCATGACTGCGGCAGCTCAAGCGGAGCCGCGGGATCCGCGAACCGTCCGCAGCCGCGGGGGGTCCAGCCGAGCCACGCGGGACCAGCGGACCCTCTGCAGTCATGCCCGCGGGAGGTCCGCTGCTCCCGCGGCTCCGGGGCGCCTCCCGCGCATGACTGCTTGGGGCGGCCAAAACGGTAGAGCCGCCCCTGTCTGCAGCACATCAGATGCTGAAATAATCCTGACAGGATGTTGCTTAGACATGTGTCTCTCCAAAAGGTGAATCGAAGGTGCACGTTTATGTTTTGTCTGTCTGGTTGGCGCTGCCAAACCATTAACTTGCATCCCAAACTGATAATACTCTTCCTTTTTTAAATCTGTGCGTGCCCCCTCCCCATCTCATGGGAAGTGTTCATAGCAGGCCTAATTCAGATCTTTGGGATCTTTACAAATCCTTAACTTCTTTGATTTTATTAGTATCCATACTATTAACCTAGTCAGCTGATGTCTGCACGAGCTCAATAACACCTAGTTTTATCATTTGGTCAAGTATTTTTAAACTGTATTTCTCAGCCTTAATGAGACTTTATGTGGGGCATGTATTTTTGACGGTGCCCAGGGATCTATAGCAAAGTATTGTATCATGTCCAGAATACATCTCAGTCCATTAAGGTGCTCATCACATTCTTGAAGAATATCGTTTGCATCCTGACCTGAAAGCAAGTTATGCACCTGTTTGATCATCTGCATTTGCAGGTGACTCTTCAACCCAAGCACGTGCTTCCTGTTGCACTATTTCAAACCAGCGGTTCTGCCTTCATACAGAGGTGCCAGAATGGGTCTGCCACGGGGCTCTTGTCCCTGCCACGTGAGACGAGCTGAATTTGTATTGCAGCACTGGGGAGTCACTAATCTTGTGCTATATTGCGCTTAGCTCCAGGATCTATTTTGAAATTCAGGTTTTGAGCATTTTTTTTTTTGCCAGTATTTTGTTTTCTGACACTCTGTAACAAACGCTTGGCAGATGGGAATAAGAGACTCGTCTTTATTTTCTGACTCCAGTGGCTTCTTTAATACTGCTTTCTCCAGCCACAGCGGCTGCACCAATCCCTACAGCGCCTCCTGCTGGGAGAGTCTGGGCTTGTCTACATGGGGGGTTTAGTTCACACTTACTCAAACTAGTGTGCTCATTGAAAATGCCTGTGTGTATATACCCTGCAAACTACCTATCTGCTGCAAATTCTCCACTTCCCTTTTGAAGTGGAGTAAGGTCACTGCGAATTGAGTTAATGCTGTCTATTGTCTGTATGCATGCAGTGCTTCTGGGTGCTGCATTGGCAATTCTCCAGCTGCTGTCCCACACTATTTTGCAAGCCTCCATGACTGACCTATCTCTTTGCTTGTGTGGCCTCCACTGTTTAAATCCTGCCATTGGGTCAGGATTGGCCCTTTTGCTCCAGGTTCAAATATAGCAGTGATATTACTCCCTGCCTCGTACAGCTGCTTGGCGTACAATCTGGGGAGAAGTGACAGTGCAGCAAGCTTTTGTTAGCAACCACTGCAATCAGAAACTGTTCACGGGCATCCCTAAGCGGATTGCCGGGAAGGGCCACAGCCGGGACGCCAACCAGCGCTGTATATAGAGCACAGCACTCGGGGAAAGGAACAAGAAAACTCGTGAGGCTAAAAACAAGTCCAGCGACAGCCATTTGACCTCGCCATTTTGTGAGAAGCTGGGCAGGTTTTTGCCAGCTCGCCATGGCAGAACTGGATGCCCTTGTGGATGCTGCTATCACTGAGCGAGGCCTCAAGGACCAGCACAGCCTATTGGAGATGGAGGAAGGTGTAAAGCTTTCTCCAAACAGCCAGGATCTCCTCAGAACTCCGGCCCCTGAGAGCAGCCCTTTAGGCAGCCAGCCAGATTCCCATCCCAAAGGGAACTTGGCATGGAAATATCACTTATCATGCTTTACAGCTGTGGTAACTTCCTAGCTGCTGTCATTCTGGGCAGATGTGAGCTTCTGAGTCTCCAGCCCCTGCCTGCCTCCCTTCCTCCTCCAGTGCTGTCCTCCTGTGTCTGCCCACTGTTCTCCATAGCGCCCCTGGTGGAAGAGGCTAGCAGGAGGGGCTGTGCTTCCCTTCTCAGCGAGCGCTCCTGTACCATACCACCCCACCCCACCCTCAGCATCTGCTGACGGAGGCTGGGGATGTGGCGTCCCTCAGCCAGAACTGCAAGGACACTGGGAGTGAAGTGAACCAATCTGAGCATTGCCCTGAAGTTTGCAGTTAGCTCTGGGCAGGACTGAGGGCATGTGAAGCTGGTACTGAGTCTCTGTCCTTTGCTATTCATGGCCCTTTCCACAGTGGTTCAGTGGCTGTGTATCCTCTCCCTGCAGCAGCAGAAGAGAGGCAGGCCAGAAAAAATGAGACACCAGGCACTGGCCCTTCACCGAACCCAGACAGAGAGATGCTCAATGCCGTGTGAAGAGGAGGCTCTCGAGCAAATAGCATCAGGTGCTGCCTGCACTACAGAGATTCTCATCACAAACCAGCCACTGTTAAGGACAGCCAGAGCATGCCCCACCTGAGACAGCAGTGGGAACTCAGCTCACAACAGGGCCTCTGGGAAGGCTGGGAGGGAATTTTAATTGGAGCCCCAACCACTTGCAACCTCCTGGCAGCTCTGCCAGCGCCCTCCTTCCGAGGAGAGGGTAGAAACACACAGTCCCTGGAAACAAGTGCTCTGTGTGTGGGGCCAGGGAGGGAGGACAAGGGGGGCAGAGAGCTAAACAGACCACACATGCCCATTGCCTAGGGTGACCAGATGTCCTGATTTTATAGGGACAGTCCCGCTATTTGGGGCTTTTTCTGATATAGGTGCCTATTTACCCCCCCCCCCAATCCCCTGGCCCAATTTCCCCCCCCACACACACACTTGCTATCTGTTCACCCTACCATTCCCTGAACTTCCAAGCACATCCACAGCTACCACACCTGCAGTCCTATGGGACCATTGTACAGCCCGCACCTGTCTGGATACAGGACCCAGGGTAGCTACTCCCACAGTGAGCGGACTAGATTCTGAGACAGCATTTGCAGCCAGCGGGGCAAGGTTAAGGCTAGAGGAGTTACAAATGCCCAGGGCCCATTCAGAGCGTGGCTCACAGCTGTCTAAAGCTGGGGCTGCTCCCCTGCAATGCCCCGTGGAAGGGACCTGAGAGGCACCTGCCACAGCGCAGGCCTCTTGGGAAGTGTCAGCAGAGCAGGAAGCTGGCCGGGGAGAGGCATTGCTCTGGCTGGGCTGCTCTGGGTTATCTAATCCCATCCAGCGAGGCTCTGGAAATTCAAAGTGATTAGAGCCGAGGGCACCAGCAGCTGCTGTGACAGGGCCGGGCCTAGGAGGTGCCAGGCAGACACCAGCCAAGTTGCTGTTCCCTCAGTGCAATGCCTGTTCCTTTGCCTGCCCAGCTCAGCTGTCCACCCCTTCTCTGATGCCCTGACCCCTGTCGTGGTGGGTGCTCTCTGCCCTCCCCACTTTCACTCTCCTCAGACAGGCAGTGTGCCAGAGCAGATATGACCAGCAGAGGGACCATGGTCCTCAGCCTGGATAGGTGCCTGGGGGCTGGAAGCCAGAGCTATGCAAAGGCTTCTGCAACGGCACAGCCACCAACCCTCCATAATCTCCCTATGCACCAGCAAGCTCCGTTTGCTGCCCCTAGCAGAGAGATGTCTTGAACAGGGATCTCGCAGGCTTGCTCTGGGACAAGACCAGCTGCTGGGGTATCCGAGTGAGAATAGATGTGCTCCCCATAGCTCTGCCGATGCCCCTCACTGCAGACCCACAGCCCCCTGCCATTCCAGTGCCCCTCATTCCTGACCTGCAGCCTCCGTAAGGCTCTGGGTTGGCACCTGCCCTAGTTCATTCTGTGAGGCTGGCACCCCTGTGCCAACTGCATTGTCTCCCTTGCCCCTACCATCTCTGATTGCAAGGCTCTGCCTTCCCCCCCATCTGTCTCTCTCTCTCCCCGCTCCTGCTCCATCGGTGTCTCCCTTCCTCTCACATTTCCTCCTCCTCCTGTACCCATTCATCCCTGGATTGTGGCAGAGGGGACCAGAGGGCGAGTGAGGGAGTGGAGGAGAGTGTGAGGGTTGCTGAGCAGCAAATGGGGGCAGACATTGCTTGTGCTGTGTGTGGCTGCAGGAAGGGACAGGGAAGGTGCTCAGCGATCTCCTGCCTCTGAACTGCAGGGCGCTGCCCCATTCAAGGATGGTCAAGGGCCTTTCCCTTCAGCCTTGATACAAGGGGAAATGGGACTGGATCCTCCTGAGTGGAAAATGGAGGCTGCCATCCGGATGTGACACCCCGGGTGCTGTTTTTCATTTCCCAGCCCCAGTCAGCTGACAGGGGTTGGGGTTATGAAAGATTCATTCCCCATCCTGGGGCAGGAGTCAGTATCCACAGACTCCAGTGGCCAGTCCAGGAGGGATTCTTCAGTGAGGCATAAGGATGGGAGGGCAGGGGCATAGCATTGAAACCAGAGGTCCTTGCGCGCTTGGCTTCTGCTCTGATGCTGGGCAGGGAGGGACCAAGAGAACAGACAGGAAAATAAAGGCAAGCTCTGTGGAAAGACAGCAGAGGACAGCGGCACTGGTGCTGCCAAACCATTGCAGCACAGCCAGGCCTGTGGGGTGTGGACTGTTGTTAATTTTGATGGCATAAATAGGCCCAAGAATCAAAGATGCTAACATGACCCTGTCACTGTACATCACTAAGCACTGGTTTGGAGTTTCCAGTACGAAGACTTCAGCCCGCACAGTCCCTTGGCAAATGCATCCTTCAAAATCTTTGAAACCTTTTATTAAAGATGCAGAAAAAGGCAAAACAGCTAAAGACTTGGAAATGTAAAGAGGCAAGGAGGGTCAGAGATTATTGGACCAACTTCTGTTGGCGAAAGACAAGCTTTCAAGCCCCCCGGAGCTGAAGAAGAGCTCTATGGAGCTCACAAGCTTGCCTCTTTCACAACAGAAGTTGGTCCAATAAGGATATTACCTCACCCAGCTCATCTCTATCATATCCTGGGACCAACACTGCTACAAGTATTAAGTCTTTCATTTTAACCATCTTCCTTTTAGCAGCAGCAAGTGTTTATAGAGACCCCTCCTCCCCCCCCCGCCATTGGACAATCATTTAGATGGTATTAAAGACATAATTGTCCTTTGGGGTGGGGGGAGAAGGAAAAAACTAGACAACATGGTCTGGAGCTGTTGTTTAAGTTTGATCCTGCTTCCTTTAAGACAAAACACGGCAAACACACCCAAAAGGGGAGAGAAAAGAACAGCAAAGACAGAACATGCAGCTTCTGTCTCGAGTGCTGGCTCCGACTTGCAGCCTCAGCGCTGGAGAAACACGGTCCAGCGCACGGTCTGATCAGCCACTCCAAGACCTGGCAAACTTGTACCAGCAGCAGCGGGCTGGGTCGGGTATTGCTTTTGGCTGCCTCTTTGGCCACAGACTCACAGCAGAGTTGCAAAAGGTGTAGTTGTTTTGGCCAGCTAAGCCTGACTATTACTAAACAGAAGGTAAAAAGAGACGGATGGACAGTTAATGCTGATTTTCGATAACTCTTGGAGCATGAGGGAAGTTCCAGAGGACTAGAAGAAAGCTAATGTTGTGTTCATATTTAAAAAGGGTAAACAGGATGACACAGATAATTCTAGGCCTGTAACCCTGTTACTGATCCCGGGCAAGATAATGCAGCAGCTGATATGGGACTTTATTAATCAAGACTTAAAGGCGGGTAATATAATTAATGCCACTCAACATGGGCATATGGAAAATAAATTCTGTCAAACTAACTTGATATATTTTTTGATGAGATTAAAAGTTTAGTTGATAAAGGTAACAGGGTTAATGTAATAGACTTAGACCTCTGTAAGGCATTTGACTTGGTGCCGCGTGACATTTTTATTAAAAAAACTAGAACGGCACAAAATTAATATTCCCCACATTAAATGGATTAAAAACTGTCTGGCTGATGGGTCACAAAATGTAACTGAAAATGGGAAATCATTGTCAAATGGGCTTGTTTCTAGTGGGGTCCCACAAGGATCAGTTCTTGGCCCTACGCTTTATTTAACCTTTTCATCAGTGACCTGCAAAAAAACATAAAATCATCACTGACCCAAACACTGGGGAAGTGGTAAATAATGACGAGGACAGGTCACTGATACTGAGTGATCTGGATCAGTTGGTAAACTGGACCTGGTTCCCAGTCCTGCTCCAGGACTCCAGTCCTGCTCCTCTGCTCTGGTCCTAACTCCTGATTCCTGACCCCAGCTTTGATTTCTGGTTCCTAGCTCTGGCTCCTGCCACTAGGCCTGGCGGCCCGTGCGTTGGTCCATGACATGCATTGTCAAGGTTCCTCCCCCACTCTGAACTTTAGGGTACAGATGTGGGGACCTGCATGGACACTTCTAAGCTTAATTATAAGCTTAGATCTGGTAACACTGCCACCAGCCAGAATTCCAGTGTCTGGTACACTCCCTGTCCCCCCAAAACTTTCCCCTCCCTGGATAGCCTTGAGGCTTTTCCACCAATTCCCTGGTGATACTGATCCAACCCCTTGGATCTTAACACAAAGAGAAATTAACCATTTCCCCCCTCCTTTCCCCCACCAACTCCTGGTGAGTCCAGACCCAATTCCCTGGGATCTTAAAACAAGAAAGAAAAAAAATCAATCAGGTTCTTAAAAATAAAACTTTTAATTAAAAAAAAAAGGTAAAAATCATTTCTGTAACATCAGGATGGAAAATACTTTACAGGGTACTTAGATTTATATAGCCCAGAGAAAACCCCTCTAGCCTTAGGTTTAAAGTTACAGCAAACAGAGGTAAAGTCCTCTCAGCAAAAAGGAACATTTACAAGTTGAGAAAACAAAAATAAGACTAACACGCCTTGCCGGGTTATACTTACAAGTTTGAAACATGAAAGACTGATTTAGAAAGATTTGGAGAGCCTGGATTGATGTCTGGTCCCTCTCAGTCACGAGAACGAACTACCCCCAAAACAAAGAGCACAAACAAAAGACTTCCCTCCACCAAGATTTGAAAGTATCTTGTCCCCTTATTGGTCCTCTGGTCAGGTGTCAGCCAGGTTTACTGAGCTTCTTAACCCTTTACAGGTAAAAGAGACATTAACCCTTAACTATCTGTTTATGACATGCATAAACAGGGGACTCTCAAATAGGAGTAGAGATGTTATTTCATCTCTATCTGGCACTGGTGTGACTGCTGCTGGAATCCTGTGTCCAAGTCTGGTGCCCACAGTTCAAAGAGGATGTTGATAAATTCAAGAGGGTTCAAAGAAGAGCCATGAGAGAATGATTAGAGGATTAGAAAACATGCCGTATAGTGATAGACTCAAAGAGCTCAATCTATTTAGTTTAACAAAGAGAAAATTAAGGGGTGACTTGATCATAGTTTGTAAGTACCTACATAAGGAACAAAAATATGATAAGAGAGGGCTCTTCAGTCCAGGAGAGAGAGGTCCAACACTATCTGATAGCTGGAGACTGAAGCTAGATAAATTTAGACTGGAAATAAGGTGTACATTTTTAACAATGTGGATAATCAACCATTGGAACTATTTACCCAGGATTCTCCATCACTGGCAATTTTTCAATCATGATCAGATGGTTTTCTGAAAGATCTCCTGAAGTTCTAACAGGAATTAATTCAGGGAAGTCCTCTGGCCTGTGCTATTCAGGTCAGACTAGATGATCACAGTGGTCCCTTCTGGCCTTAGAATCTATGAATCTGCAAGACAGGGATGAGAAGAGATCAGTTTGGGAGGAAAATAATGCAGGTGGGTGGGGCGCTGAGTGCAGGAACCCAAGTCTCATGTCCCAGGGGCTGTTCAGGATTTAGCCAAAGCTGGTGGAGGGGCCAATGTCATCAGGTCCCTCTCACTGGCCTGGACAGGAAGCCTTTCAGGACTGGGACAGTGACGGTCTAGCCGTGTTCTGGGTGATTGGGATGGCACCCATGATGGTGAAAAGCTCTCCTTCTAGCTGTCCCTGGCCTGGCATCATGACTCCCCATCAAAGTCTGTTTAAGGACTCCAAAAGGGGGTGATGAGCACAACAGCCCCTCCCCTTATGATTTGGTCCACCCATTAGGCCTCATTTCCAACCCACCAATTTTGGTTCCATTCATGTCTGGTTCCATTCTCCTCAGTCATGATGTCGACAGGCCTTGGGTGGTACCAGGAGCCCTTTGTGGTCAGACTAAGCCAGTCGCTGTCTCTAACTTTGGCTGATTTTTCTGAACAATGCACAATGGTGTGTAACGGACTGAGTTGGACTCTTACCTTAGACCGCTTAGAGCTCCGGCCTCTGCACAACAGTAACCTAAGCACCCTGGAAGCACCCTCACATGTTATCCTAGTGAGCTCAGGGAGATCACACTTAGCCCTGAGCTTTAGATTCAAGCACAGGGTCAATGTGGTGCCAGCAGAATCCAGGGGGAATTGGGAATCTGCAAAGGCACCTAAATCATTCATTGTCAAAGCCTGCAGAAGCCTGGTGCTGGAGCAGTGATTGGAGCAACCAAACTGCCCTTGGAAACCCATACTAGCTGGGTGGCTCCTGACCCAGCATGTGGACTGCTTACCCACTGGTCTGCGTGTTTGGGCCAGCACATAGCCCCTGCTCGCCATTAACCTCTGGGGTAGCTCAGGGTTTCATTCTCCTGTCTCTGAATGAAGGCATTCAGCAGGCTTCATCTCAGCCCATACGTACACACAAGTGCACACCCACAGACACACACTCAGAGACTTAACCAGCCACCCCCACCCCCACCCATACATACACACACTAATCACTGAGGCTGTGCTCTTGCTTAGCAGTCCTCCTGGGAGATGGAGACCTGCACAGCTGATCTGTGCATAGTGCAAACACAGGCCTGTTCTGCCAGTGACCTGGCTCACCTCCCAGCATGGAGTGGGACAGCCCAGGAATTCAGCCCTTGTCGTTTGGAGCTGACTGCCCCATTGCTGCCACACGGTAAGTATGAATTTGCCTGGCACATTAAGAGTCGCTAATGCTAGGAGTCAGGGTGCCTCTGCTGGAATAAAACGTGTGAGCCCCGGAGAGTGCATGATGTATTTGCAGTAATAATTATATGTGCCAATGTGGGCAGAGCTCCTCAGCATCTAGTGCATAGGCAGGCTTGGGAAATGGACCTGCTAGTGCTGGTGCTGTCAGATCTCGCCCCTCATCTGTGGGCAAAAGTCAGCAGACATCAGAGCACCGCAGGCCAATAGTTAGCACCAGCTAGATTAAAGGTGACCTCCCAAGGGGGACAAAAAGGAGTTTGTGCCATTTTTCACTCCTTGAGTGTGTCTGACAAAAGCCTGACAGGTTTTTCAAACACACTGTGATGGGGTGTTCCCCCCACACTAGGCCTGAAGGGGTGAAGGCAGGAGAGAGGGGCCAAATAACTGCATAGGCTGCACCTGGAGGGGAACCAGGGCTCAATAATGCTTAATTAGGGATGAAACTCACCTGGGCAGTCACAGGCAGGACTCCTATAAAACTAAGAAGCTAAGCATAGAAGGGGGTGCATGGGTAATAGACTAAAGCCACCCCCTGACCAAAGGGAGGTTTGTTAGTGATTATAGAGTCTGGCAAGAAGCCACAGGGTGAAGTAGCCATGGGGAGTGGAGGCAGCTCAGACAGGTGGTAAACCCTGAGGATGGAAGGAGGAAGCAGGACAGAGTCCAGGGAAGCAGCAACCCCATCTGGGAGTCAGTAGACCATAGCCAGGGAGCACAGGGTCCCTGGGTGGGCTCCCAGAGTAGAGGGCGGGCCCAGGTCCCCTGCCAGCTGCTGGGGAAGTGAGATAGCCTTGGCAGTAGAATGGATGACTGCCTGGACTGACTGAGGGACAGCTTGTCTAGAGGGAGATTGACAGACCCTTGGAAGTGTAGGACTGAAGTGACTCCCTGAAAGGCCAGGTCACAAGGGAAAAGGCTGCCCTAAGGGCTGTCCAACTAGTGGCTAACTCCCAGATGAGCCACGAGGAGGTGCCCCATTGGTGAGTAGTGAACCCTGTTAAGTACAGATACACAGAATTGTTCTGCTTGGTTTATTTATTTATTTTTAACCTTAAAAATCTTGGGAATGTCAGCTCTGGTCTGTGCTCTTTGCTGGAGGGTTCTCTGGCTGACTCAGATGTGAATCACAATCTTTCTTGGCCCTTCGTTGAAGGGGTGGAGGCTTTGACTTTTCAATGAAGAATGCTTTTCACCCAAGTGTTTGAATTAAGTGGCCAGCATAAATACATAAATAAAAGATGCCCTCCACAGGGCCAGCTCCTCAGCTGTTGTGATTGGCATAGCTCTACTGAGAATCTGGTCCAGAGAGTTTTAAACAGTACAAATAAAATCAGGTCCCATTTCAGTTAATGAAACTGTGTTTCCCTGGGGACCACATGGTGCAGTGGGTAGGGTAACAGACTGCAGCCCAGCATTCTACTCCCAGCCTTGTGACCTTGGCCATCTTGCTTCAGAAAGAATTCTTAAAGGAGGAAGGTGCCCATCTCCCCTTGACTTTCAGTAGGAATTGGGTGCCTAAATGCTCTCTGTGCTTTGGAAAATTGCCCCCTCTGTTTCCCTCCTGTCCTTTGATGGTCTTGTCTATTTAGATCATAAACTTTTTTGAGGGCAGGAACTGCATCTTGCCAGGTGTTTATACAGGGCCTAGTACAATGGGACCTCAATTTGGCTGAGTCCTCTAGCTGCAATGGGAATACAAATAATAATCCCTGATGCCACAAGCTTGCTGGCTGTCCACAGAGTCTCCCAGAGGAGGCAAGACCTGAATTTCTAATAAAAACCTACTCTCCCAAACCTTTCAGGCTTTCTCCCTTCATCACAAAGAAGCAAATGAAGGCACAAAGCCATGGGTAAAGGTTGCCTCGAGGGAGATGTATTCTCTGCTTCTCTTCTCCCCAGGGTAAGAAATTTAAGGACATTGTTATTTATTTCATCCAAACCAGGTCACAGCCACCATTCTGCCTGCAACGGAGGAGATGCCCTCCAAAGGGACAGCTGGGAGTTACCTATCACACGCCTGCACCCCTGCAAAGGGAGAGGCAGGGGTAGTAACTGCACAGCTGCAGCCAGCCTGGAACAAGCATTGGCTGAGTGTGATTCGGAGCCAGCTGGATGATCAGTGTTACCAAAAGTCCAAGTGACACTTGTAACCCAGTCAATTTAGGGAGGGATAAACTGATGGAAAGATTACAGGAAAACACAAAATGAGATGAAGAATATGCAGGGTTTTCTAGTCCTATGGGAACACCCTAGCAGCTGCTTCAGGGTTTCTTGCAAGTTCTTGTACTGTAGGATGGAAGAAAGTTTTGATCATGGGTCCCTGGTGCCTTGACCCCTTCCGTTTATATCCAACACTTAATATGCGATGTGGTGGCCGAGCCAGGCTCACTTAGCTGATTCTATGCATGAGCTATGGGCTGAGATGGGTTTAACACTTGCATTTCAAACCATGGCGCTAATCAAATTTGCAGACTCTGGGAAGCTGGGAGAGATCAGAGTAGCTTGAAAATTACCCGGGGGCTGTCTGATTTAGCCAGTCACCTCAGGGCAGAGCCTGTGCCTTTTCTCATGCATTACATGCAGTGCAGCTGCAGCGCACAACACACCAAAAACACACTGCCTGCAGCGCAAGCGCCAGTGTGCCAAGCGCCAGTGTAGTCCCCCAGCGCGCTGGAGCGCGGTCCCCAGCGCTGTCCGTTCCCCCAGGGGAGCTGACTGGAGCTGGGAGGAGAGTTTTCAGCGCTGGGCTTTGACTGACTACTTGCTTCTTCAAAAAAGGCGCTGCGGGCGGCTGCCGCGGCAGCGCTTTGAAATGCAAGTGTAGCCAAAGCCGACAGTGCCATGTGTGCTAGGGAGCTGGGCAATAATTAAAACCTATGGGTGCTCATGAGCAATCAGGAAAACAAGATGGTTAGAGAGAGCAGTGCGTGGGGGTGGAGCGCTTCCAATGGCGTAAATCATGGGATGGAGAAATGAAGTCATAGATTACAAAGCCAGGCTGTTGTGATCACCTAGCCCCTCTCAGTGCTTGACACAGATGATAAATGGAATCAGTCAACCAGGCAGGCAGAGCTGCCACCAAACAGGTAAATGGCAAATTGGGTTGTGTCCTGTCTCCCTCTTTCTAGTCTCTTGCTATCTGATCACTGTATCTAATTGCTCTCTCTGATCTCCCTCCCTTTTACTTAATCTCTCTCTCTGTATAATTTCTACCTATCTAATTTCTTTGCCTAATCACTCCTTTAGGACTTGTTTTCGCCCAGGCGAGCACTGAAATAACTAACGTGGCTTGAACTCACCCCAGCATTCTTTCAGCACAAACCTGGGTGCAGATGGCTATTTCATATTACAAGTGGTTTAAGTGTAATTGAATGAAATCACTCTCTTAATCTGAAGCAAAAGTGTCCACATGCCCTTGTGGAACCCTCTGGTGACTGTGTGTGACCAGTTCCCCATTTGTGTTGATTCACAGAGAACAGGAGTTGTGATGGCCCCTACCTACAGAGCCTTGGCAGCTCATGCATTGAGTTCATTCACTGGTGTGTCGGCCCAAATGGCCATCATCACATTGCACCAGAATGGCTAGGGGTGGGAATTAAACCCAATTTCATTGGGTCAGTGCCAGTTTGTGGGTGGCCCTGTGGTGATGGGTGCCTTAGACATACCTAAGCATCTGTTGGATACCATGCTGTGAACAAGACGTGCTGTATGGCTGCTCTGTTCAAGTTGGAGCCTTGTCATTCAAGGTTGGCTGCAGGTTTCAAAGATGTTTGGGGCAGGCAGTGAAGTGATAGGGCTTACAAGCCCAGCCTTCTATCTGCACAGCCGTGGGTTGTAGAGAACAGAAGTGTCGGTTATCCCATTAGTTAGAACAGGAAGCCTGGGGAGCCAGAAGGACAAGTCAGCAACATATCCAGCAGGGGGAGGGAGCTGAGGGCTGGTTAGAACACAGCCTCCAGGGTACTGAACCATGGGCCAGGAGCTGTAAGTGTTCTACAGAAAGCTGATGCACAGGTCTGATGGGAAACCTTCATTCTGGCATTTCCTAAGTTGAGCACTTGACTTGCAACCTTAATGTTCTCTTAACATAGCGTGTCTGAGGGTGGGGGTTGGGGGGTTAATATGGAGGTAGATCCACAAAGCGACTTTGGTGCCTCACTGCCTCTTTGAAAGCCTACAGCCAACATCTAATTCCAATGACATTTTCAAAGCCACCTCTCAGGTACTGCCTAGCCCTCTGCTGGCAGGCATGTGCACAGCTGCCTGGCCCCCAGGGAATGAGCTGCTCGGCCCTAGTGCAAGCTGCAGGGCCAGCGGACATGAAGGGGGATTCTCAAACAAAGTGTTCCCTTGCCTGTCTCCTGGCAGGGACCAGGCCCCATAAAAGACATGCATATGTGGAGTGTTGGAGCTATCACACTGGCAGAGCTAATTCAATAGTTAGTGGAGCGGTGAGCAGGCCTATGAACCTAACTGTCCCACAGCCCCTGTGAACTGGGCTAGCCTTGCTCTTTCTCCTGGTGAACATTGAATTTATTTAGACAAACTGGAGCAGCTCCAGCAGGAGATGCCCTTACCCACATGCCCAGGTGGTCACCATGCTCACCTCGGGGGTGGAACCTGGCTTCAAGTCCTTGCTCCCAATCCAGTAGAGCATGGATTGGAATCTGGGGGTCTCACATCCCAGATGACTTTCCCAACCACTGGCCTATTGGGTATAATGGGGTCTCGGTCTCGATTTATTTTTTTGCTGGTTAGCTCTAACCCCAGGAGAGGGTTCTTGGCCAGGAAGACAGAGCAGAGAGAGCACATCCCTTCTGCCTGCCAGTTAGGTGCCCAAGGCCCAGATCAGTGGGACTTAGACCCCTAAACACCTTTGTGAATCTGGGTCCTAATCCCTACCCCTTTTCTCTGCATTTCACTCCTGCCCAGCCCTGGCAGCCCCTGAGAATGCCTTTCCCTGTCTCAGTCTCCCTATGCGTAGGGGGAGCCTGGGTGGCTAACTCAGGGCTGAGAATTCCACTAGGCAGCAGGGTACCTAGGCATTGTAATGCCCATGCTCTATGTGGATCTAGCCCGTAACACATGTACACTCCTGTGCACACACTACAATAGTGTCAGGTGTATAATATACATTTAATGCATAGCATGCTTGTGCGTGGAGGTGGATCTATAGTGCACATGACAGAAGGCTCAAACACAGGTAATGGCAGAGCCCTGGCAATCCGAGAGCCATGATGTGATGCCAGAGTAGCATCAAGGCTGCGCTTTATGGCTCCTGCTAGAGCAGAAGAGGGGCGGGGACAGGATGGTCCCAGGAAATGCCTGTCAGGGAGATGGGGAGAGAGAGGGACAGACAGCAGGTGCCTGCGTTTATGCTAAAGAAGGGAGGCGTTTTGAAGGAAGACGGGAATGAGACAGACACAAAAAGGAGTGCAGGTGCCTTCATTGGAATTCAGGCTTCTCTTTATCTTGTCACCTGCTGTGATGCCATCTCAGCCTCAGCTGAATGCCCCCCTAGGAAGAAGCCCCCCCCCATTAAGTGAGCACAAATTGGAGTGTGGGATTGGTCAATCCCCTTCATTATGCCTGCCATCATTTATCTTCCGGGGCTGACACAGCCTTTGTCTCTCTCCTTCCCCTCTCTCTTTCCCTCTTCCCTTCTCTGTGTTTCCATTTTCCCAAGAAGTCTTTAATGAAATCTGCCCTTAATTAAATCCACATTCATTTGCATAATTACTAGGAAATTGAAATTAGCCCGTGGACGTGGCTGGAATACATTTAGGCTTTATCAATCATTCCCATTATGCAGGGCAGAGGGCTATGATGTGGGGCTGAGTTGGGGCAGAGACACTCCGCTGGTTTGGGGTAGGGTAGCTGTGTATGGAGGTGCCCTGGGACCCCTGAGAACTCTGCCAGTCCACCTCAGTCCTGGCCCACAGCCCCCCTGCTATCCCAGTGCTGGGCTCCCCATACCAATCAGTCCCAACCTGCAGCCCCCCTGCTCCTCCAGCCCTGGATTCCTCCCCCCCCCCCCCCCAGCTCTGCCTGCACTTTTTATTGCTGATTTACATCCTCCCTGTGGTCCTGGGCTTCCCACAGCGCTCTGCTGGTGCCCCTCACTCCCAATGTGCAACCCCTTTGTGGTCTTTTATGTTGGTACTTGTCCTAGCCTTGTGGTGGTGGAGTGCTCCTGCTTTCTGTTAATCTCCAGTGTAGCCCAAGGCACCTGGCAGTGCTCGAGCGCTCAGCAGAACTGGTTCAGCTGGCACTATGGCTGCGTGGCCAATGGACTGTACGTGCCACGCATCTCCATGGCAGTCTGGGCAACTCATTTCCTCCAGGGATTTCTCCTTGCCCCACTTCTGCTCCGACCCTCCATCGGCCCTTAGGTAAACCCAGAAGCTCTTGCACTGCGGTCCAGCCACTGCATGGCAGCCACACATACACCCCGCTGAGAGCGATTAGATCAATGGCTGCTGAGCAGCAGGGAGCAGAGTGTGAGTGTTTGCTTTCTCTGTAGGGGCAATGTGAAGAGCAACTTCTGGGGGCGGTGCGGGGGGTTGAATGGGTTGGAGTGACTGGCAGTCTGCTGGCAGAGGCTGTTTGTGTTGGATCACTGGTTCTGGGATAGCTATTATCTCAGCTCAGACCTCTTCCCCACCCACCCCAGCAAGGACCAATAATCTCCACGGAGACAAATACTTTGAAAAGCCACAAGAATCCCATGAGTCCCCCCCCCCCGATTCCTGAGAAAATAGGGCCCAAACAGTGCTTCCAGCAGTGCAAACGCCATCTGCCTGGAGGAGCACTGGAGTAATCAGGGTAGCGGTACAGGGCTTTGAGAGCTAGGGCCTGAATCCAGACCTCAAAGCCACAGCTCTACTCCCCAAATTGGGCAGAAGTAGCCAGAGAAAGGAGCTGCAAGGAACCAGATGGGAGGTGTGGGCCTCCCCAAGCCTGCTTTAGTTGGGTTTGGCCCTGCTTTGAGCAGGGGATTGGGCTAGATGACCTCCTGAGGTCCCTTCCAGCCCTGATATTCTATGATGCCACAAGACCGGCCCCACGCCAGGCTGGTTCTCTGTCCCCAGCTATGGTTACTCCATTTACCTAAAGCCAGGTAGCACCCCACAATGATAGCAGGCCTAGGGGCTGCTCGTGTTACTAGTAGGATAACTGAGATCGTATGCTGTGTGCTTCGTGCTATTGCTGCCTGAATGTGAAGTCTTTTATTGCTGCTGAAGGTTGTTGAGTGCTGACTGCTCAGACAGAGATGCCATCTCTGCATTGAGGAATCAAGTCTTGGAGCTATGGGCAGGACTCCAGAATCCTACTCCTGCTTCTTTGCCCCTGGCTTTTCTTTGGGCGATGCACTTCTCTGCTCTCTGCCTCAGTTTCCCTCTCTGTAATGATCCTGTCCCAGAGTCCTGGCATGTGAGTAAGGGTTAATTCATCAATGGTAATAAGGCTGTGTGAGACCCAGGATGAAAGGCATGATAGGTGCTCCAAGCAGTCATCATTCATTGGGCCTGTTATTTGTTAATGAATTGCAGGATGCGCTTTCAAACCAGCCCCTCAGCTTTGCAGACAGCATCCCCTAAGCTGCAGCCACATCTATCCCCTTCTTCCAGTGTGCTGCATGTCACAGCTTGGGAACCCACCTGCTGCAAGATGTGAGCCAGGTGCCTCTGTGGTCCTGGCCTGTTCTGACTTGCACAGAGCAGGAACTCGCCTCTGTTGCTATGTACTTGAATGAAACAGGAAGTGGCGAATGGAAAATGAGCCTGACAAGCTGCTGGATGATGCCTTCCCTGTGGTTTGGGTGATTCCTCCCATGGGACAATCCTGATGCCAGGGTCTCGGGTGGTAATGGGAAACCATCCAGGTACCCAGCAGTCTCTGGGTTTGCTGGCATGAATGCGTGGCAGCAACTTATACTGCCATTACTACGTTGTCCCAGCTACAATATAAACTACTGGCTGCAAGGCCTTCCCGCCCCACTGCCTTCTGCCTCCACCCCTCACTGCTCCTTTCTGTCATGGGCCAGAGTTACCAGTGCCACGTCCGACGGGGGCTGATGATGGTCTGAACCTTTCACTGCTGGGTCGCTGGGTCAGATCCCAGCTCAGGGTGGGACTGGCTGACAGCAGCTCCCTCTAGGGGCTATGTGAGATGGGCTGCTGGACTCAGTCTAGCTTGACAATGGTCCAGGTGTCCGTGCCCTTCTGAATCCCCACTGCGACTGGTTGGCTGAGTCAGCAGGGAGGCCAAGGGTTCCATGGGGCCAAAGCTAAAAGCCCAGCGGGGATGCTTTACACAGCCACTGTTTGCCCTGTACCTGCTCTGGGAATAGAGCTAGATGCGAGGGGGAGGAGCAGGAAGAAAGATAAGCCCAGATTCTAGAAGGTATTTAGGTGCCTAACTCCCTGCCTACCTGGGAGGGTCTGGGCCACAGTCCCCTCGTGGGGGAGGAAGGATGATCTTGTGCTGGGACTGGACTGGGAAGCAGGAGATGTAGTTTCACTTCCCAGTCCCTGGATGACCTTCATCGGGTCACAGTATCTCTCTGGGCCTCCAGAGACAATACTAATGGGGATAACCAACCTGCCTGGTGTATTTAGACTGTAAGGGCCATCTCTCAGCCTGTGTTCACGCAGCACCTGGAGCAGTGAACTCAGGTGAGGCCTCTAGGCACAGCTGTAATATAAATGATGATGATTCCAGTAGAGAGGAAACATTCTCATTCATAGAAAACCTCTTCCTTCAATTTGACCCTTTAAAATGGTCCATTCCGATATGGCAGAGAAGGGGCCGTTTGCCCATGTGTCCAATACATACACATATGCACCCCCCATGCCCTCAGAATGCACCCACTCCCCACGGAACCCGCCTGACCCAGGAAAAACTCAAAACACTTATTGGGATGGATTGTTGGTGTGTTTTCCCCTTGGCTTTATTTTATAGCAATTGTCCTCAATATAGAATTAAATAACACATTTAAAAACCTCCTGCTCACAAGTCAAAGAACTCCAAAGAATTTACAGCCATGTGTTCTCTTTTGATTGTTTGTTTTCCCTTTTCCAGGAGGGGGCGGGAGAAATCCAACGACAGCGCCGTGTCTGCTCATTTTCATTCTGTGACTGCCCCTCTCCAGGCGCACAGTGCAAGAACAGAGTATATACACCCAACCAGTTCACAAGACTAAGTCAAAACACAACCAACGGGATGCAGTGATGCTTCATGGGGAGATCAACAAAAACAGCTGATGGAGGAGATGCCCACACTGCTGTACAGATCAGATTCAATTGGGGAAAACGGGATGTCCAGCCTGTCACATCTACTCTCACCATCTCCTGATCCATCCAGCTGTATCTGTCAGTCTTGCTCAGTAGGTTATGTCCATTTAACACATTCAAGGGCCTTATCCAACTCCCATGGAAGCCAATGGCCAAATACCAGTTGGCTTCAAAAGGAGCAAGGTCACTGTCCTACCTGCTCTGAGTTTCCTGGTGTGGTTGCTGGCATGCTGAATATCTGGAGAGGTTTGCGGGGTTCAGTGCATGGATTTGTTTCACAGGTTCAAATCAAATAATGTCATGAACCTTTGTCCAAAATTCCTCAACTTTCCAAGGCTTGCTGCCCAAGTGAAGGGCTAAACCACCCCCCACCAAGGAAATATCCATGGCATCCATATAGTCTAGGGTGACCAGATGGCCCAGTTTTATAGGGACAGTCCCAATATTCAGGGCTTTGTCTTATAGAGGCACCTATTACCCCCCCCCCATCCCCATCCCAATTGGACACCCTAACATAGTCTCAACCAGATGGAATGGGGTTCTCACCAGGGGCAGCCTGCCTGTGGAAGATTCCCAGCCTGGTTTCTGCTCCAAAGCTGGTTCAGCTCAGAGCACAGCCAAGCTCTTAGGAACTATCCCACTGACTGGGAGAAGAGCAAGAGATGCCTTCTTCATCTTGGTGTGGCCTAAACAAGAAGCAAAGGCCTCTGGATTATTGTCACCCCACCAATCACAGCACTGCAATAAGGGCTGCAGCAGGGGTCAGGGAAGGGAGTGATTGGTCCTCTGCTTGGCCACCTTTATAGCAGGTGGGATAATGGGCGCTGACTTGGAGAAACCTGTATATGGGGAGGTATGGACTGTCCTGCCAGAAGCTGCCGTCTCCCTACAAACCCTTCCCCCACACTGAAATGATGAGGGCTCTCAATCCTCATGCTCTAGGACAACAGCTTGGGTCAGGAAGAATTTCCCCCGGTGTGATAGGACTGCACAGCTAGGTGCATTATGGAAGAGGGGACTGACATCTTCAAAGCATCTGGAACTTTAGCAGCCAGGATGCAGGGCTAGATGGGCCATTGAGCTGCTCTGGTGTGAGACCAAGCCAATCACTGGCTGTCAGCCTCATGTACTGGACTCAGTCTGCAAGGGAGCCAAAGGACAAACTCTTCTTGGGATATTTTGGGCTGGACTGAGAATCTGACCAGAAAGACTGTTCCAGGGCCACCTCTACGTGGATGGTCAGACACTAATGAGTCTGGCTAAGCAGCTGGTAATTTGCCAGTCACGGGAGACCTTCTCTAACTCAAGTGGGGGTCTGTGCAGTGGAGTTGAGGAATTGGATTCTAGTCCAGGGTCTGCATGGGCAGGTGTGTAATATATGTAGTAACAGTGTCTGTTCTCTGCAGCACATGCATTCATTCCACTCTCCTCTGAGTGATGTCACAACGAGACTCAGGGAGGTTGTCAGAAGAGCTGGTTGGAAAATTCAACTTTTTTGGCTGACATTTCAACTTCCGCTGAAAAAAACCCCAGGGCAAAATGTTTGCTAAATAAATAAAAATCACAGCCCTTCTTTTGGACCAAGAGTCAAAACACAGGCTCCAGCCCTTCCAGAAAGCAGCCAATACACTCGGTGCTTTTTGTGCTGGCAAAGACTCAGCCCCCCTCCCTTCAAATGGGACAGCCCGGGGGGAAACATCACTGCATTGTTACAACAGAGAATCACTTTATTTCTTTTTTTTTTAAAGGCCTTCACATCCACTGAGTTTTTGCTTTTTTTTTTTTTTTTTTTAAACTATATCCATTTTGTTGTGGTTTTTTTTGTCATTTTTTTAATTTGTGTTTTTTTTCTTTTTAACAATGACAGGAACTGAGGTAACACCTGTGACACTATAACCTCTCCTATAGGAAGAATATCCACAACCTGACAGCCAAAGGAATTACCACCCCCCTCGACAACCTAATAACAACAATGCAACAGAAAAAAATATCTCACACACATACACACACACCCTGAAAATCAACGAACCAACCGGAAAAATAAAAAAAGTTCTATGTGGTGTTCTTATTCCTTATCTACATTATTGCACGAAAGATCAAGGACATTGAGGGACCTAAGGCAAAAAGGAGAAAATGCGGCTCTATTATCTAAATCTGTGCAATGCTACCTCTAAAAAATACTCGAGCCCTGGTCTTCCCCAGAGCACGGGGTGACACCTAAACAGGAGGGCAAACGGATTGCGTTCACCCAAAATGTGGACTGTTGAGAAGGAGGGGGCGATGCTGCGTGTTGTAATGTTGGGGATGGCGGGAGAGGCCCAATGGATGGGATTGGTGACGCTAAGGAATGGCAGGAGATTCAGGGGTCAGCAAGCTGCTAGTCTTAAGGGTGGGGGAAGCCTCTCAGATGCTGTCCCTTCCTCACCATGGATAGGGTAGTCATTTGGGTGGATCAGTCCTGCCAGGGGATGGAGCAATGGGCTATCAGACATGGTGCCCCTCGGATACTGTACCCAGAGGTGCTGGAGAGTCACCACTGGTGCTCTGGCAGTGGTGGGGAAGGAGGCCAGGGCTGGGTGTGTGCTATGGTCAGCAATGGTTATACAGAAGACACACCCTCGCTTTCTGCTGAAGTCCAGTGGCACTGGCTGTTGGGTGCCCCGTGTGTTGGGTGCAGGGCTCAGACCATGCCCACCTGCCTGGTGTCTGTTTGTAAACTGCTGTTGCTGCTTAATAGCGTGATAGCCCTTTGTGCAGTAGTGAGTGAGTTGGGCCGTGCCCAGGGGCTGCGGCTCAGGGGGCAGGAGCTGCTGGCCAGTGTGACACCTCCACTCAGCCAGTCCAACTCCCCTCCCCTGAAATGGCCCCGGCTATGGCCCCTGGGGAGTGCAGCCAGCCCTGGGGAGTCTGGGATGGGGGGAGCAGAAGGGTGGACAGTACAGTTCTGTGCCACTAAAGCACCAACAGTGCCCAGCCCTCAGCCAGCTGGATGGCAGGACTGACCCTGTCTGTGCCCACACTGCAAGCCACAGGCAAGGGGGCCAAGCCAGATGCCCAACAGGGATCTGCCTTTGCTGCAGTGCTAACCCAAGCATCTACTCACTTCACCCTCCCTTCCCATCCCCACACAAGCCTGATGGTGCTTTACATTTGCGCTAGCTGGCCTGGGCTATAAGCTAAAACCTGGGTGCTGATTATGCTCAGACTGGTAACCTGCCCACTTTGCAGTGAGGATGCCAACTAAACCACTCATGTTCTACTAGTCCTCTGACGACCTTCCCACAATCCCAAAAGGGCAGACAGGTTCCCCATAATTCACTGGGAACGCATCAGACAGTGGCTCAACTCGCTGCAGTGCAAAGCACCATGGGATGGGTCACCCCAGAAGTCCTAGCGACACACACAGCGAGCACAGCACCAGATGCAGCTGCATCTGGCTTTGCACAGTGGCTGTTCACATCATCCTAGAATCTGGACACTGAGACCACCCCGCCTGTCGCCAGTGTTAGCTCTGCAGAGAAGATCTGCCCTGAGGTGCAGGTGGGGTAGGCACATGGCAGATCATGGGGGCAAGTGAAGCCCCCTGTGGGATGGCAGGGACTTGTAGTCCCTGATCTCAGGCGGCAGTCCCTTTGGTGCATGCCCTTGATTGGGAAAGAGCCCATACGCCTTGCTCTTCCAGTACCCTGGGTACCCTCTGCTCAGGGCCAGAGCTGGGAGGCAGCAGAAGAGAGTCTGGAGAAGGCAGCTGACCCAACCCTGTGGGCACCTCCTGGCAGAAGCCAGGGCCCTAGACACCCCCTCAGGGCCTGGATCCAATGTTTGTGCATGGCCTAGGGCTCTGCAATGAACTGCTTCCCCAGCCCCCTCCCCCCCCCAATGCCCACAGGACCCTCTCTGGCTCTGAAGCACCCATGTGTATTAATTCGATCCCCCACCATGGCCTTGGGCTGGGCGTTCAGCCCCCTTGCTCCAGAGCCAGCCAGCCAGGCGCCCTGTGCATCCTGGGGGAGGGGGGGTGTTAGTTACTGAGTGGACCTGCTAAGGCCCTTCCCCAACTTGCCCATGGAGAAAGCAACTCTGGCCTCCAGGTCTGATTCAACAGGAGACCAGAGACGTGCTTATATCCAACCCTCCCCCTCACACACCCTCACTCATCTCTCACACACACACACCCCCCATCGCTCACACACACACCCTCCAGTCGCTCTCACAGACTCCCACCTCTCACACACACATACATGCCCATCGCTCACACACACACACCCTCCCATCTCTTGCTTACACACACACCCCCTCCCTTCTCGCTTACACACACACTCCCACCTCTCTCTCTCACACACACCCCCTCCCTTCTCGCTTACACACATACTCCCACCTCTCTCTCTCTCACACACTCTCTCTCCCCCCCACACACACACATTACCAGGGCCAGCTCCAGCGTATTTGCCGCCCTAAGCAATCAGTGGCACTTCTGTGGCAGCTCTACCACCAACTCTTCATCCTTCTGCAGCAATTCAGCAGCAGGTCCTTCCCTCCAAGAGGGACTGAGGGACCCACCGCCAAATTGCTGCCGAAGAGCCGGACGTGCCGCCCCGCACCGTTGGCTGTCCCAAGCACCTGCTTGCAGCGCTGGTGCCTGGAGCCGGCCTTGCCCATTACATGCACAAACACACATATATCTCCCAGCTCTCACCCCCCGCCTCCCCTTCCCTGCGCCCTCCCATCTCGGTGCGGCCCCGCTTGTCACAGGTCAGTCTCCCAGTACACTCTGGCAGTGCAGTTGCCATGGGCCCGCCTGTGGCACCCTGCCACTACCACAGGGCTGGGGACGTCCCACCATCCTTTGGCCACACCGGGGTTTGCAAACCTTGTCTGCCAGTGACCGAGATGGGACCAGCTGAGTCAGCAGATGCCAGTCAGCCTCCTGCAGCTGTCACAACACAGCCCAGTAATGCAGGTACGTGCGGGGGTTGATCCTACAGCTAGCGAACAGCTGAGCACAGCTGGGAGATGAAGCCCTGCTGCCATCACTGGGCTATATACAGGCTTTGGGCAGGTGGGGTGCTAGCGGGCTCCGGCATGCCAGGGAAACCCAGCCGCCTGCCCCACTCAGCATGTGGCTGTGGAAGGCTCACATTAAGAGGCAACCATGTCGGGGGGGAGGGATGGGGGGATGTCATTTCCACCTGCCTGTTCCCAAGCCACTGAAGCTACTGCCCTAGAGGTGTCTGTGCCTCCATCAAACGGCCTTGCCATGGGCATCTGTTGGCAGTGAGTGGGCTCCCAGCAGAGCCCTGGCTAGGGGAGAGCTAGCTGCAGGGTGTGACAGTGGCTGAACAGGGCTCACCATGGCACTGGTGGGGCACGGAGGGTTAGGGCTGGGAGCTGGCCAGCAGCTTGGGTGTGGACTGGGTCTAAGTGGATGCATTCTAGAGGCTAGGGCAGCTCAGCCCATCTCCCCAGGGGCCTATGGTGCAGCAGCGCCTGGCATACTAAGGACATTGCCTCCCTGCAGCCCCACTCAACCCTTCACGCCGCTCCTAGTGCAGTGCATGGTGAGTCATCCAGAGCACCCTGGACACAGGGCTCTCGCCTGCCCTGACAGCGCCACCGCCTTCCGTCTCTTCTCTGCAGCACCCCCTGCTGCCTCCAGCTTGTCATGGAAACTGGCCAGACTTTGGGGGCAGTTAATAGCTTTCCCTTCTGGCCATCACTTGGGGGTTTGGCTCCAACGCATCCATCTAAGGGATGGGTGCTATGCCAACCCCCATGCCAATGCCTACTGGTTTGCCCTGGGCAACCCCACCAGCTGGCTCTGTTTCAGGCTGGCCTCACCTGTCCCTTGTGCCTTCAACCCAGGGGCAGACGCAAGCAAGAGCCATCCAGGCCAGGAAGCAGGTGCCAGGCCAAGCCCCTCAGGGGTATCTGTGAGCACCCCTTCCCAGGCCCCTGCCTGCCATCCAAGCCCCAGCCCATACGGCCTAGCACTGCATGCTGATGAGAGCCTAACCACTGCAGCCACCAGAAACTCCACGGAACAGGTGATCCGGAGCCTGACGGCAGCTCTCCTGCTGCCCACGTCCCTCCAGTTAAGACCAAACGGGTTAGGTCTCCACTCCTCACAAGGCATCATGTGCTATGCCCCCTTGCTCCCCATATGGGTCCCAGTGCCCAGCTGGCCCACTGGGGTCAGGGACAGGGGGAGGCTGTTCCCTGGGAAGGGTGATCATGACAACAGCCGGGCCCAGCCAGCTCGACACACACTGACACATGGAACACACCGACATTTGCTACATTTAGCGCTTGCTTCCCCCACTGGCACAGAGGGGAGTGTCCTCAGGATCCCTCAGCAAGGAGGGGAGCAGCAGGAGCTGGGGCTGCCCGACTCCCCACCCCTGGGGGACGTGCCCTGGACATGGCTGGGCTCAGGCTGTCAGAGAACTGGACCTGAGGACACCCCCTTTACAGACAGGCCAGTGGCTCAACCAGGCTTACTGGCTTCTGCTTTATCTCCTGCTCCCCATCACAGACAGCCCTCCAACCAGGATGGCAGTGGGGGATGGGGCAGAACCATAGCCTGCTTGCTATTAAACAGGCTGGTGCACGCTGCCCCCCCAATCTCTCCAAAGGCCTCCTCCACAGACTGGGCTCATGAGCCTTCCACCCAACCCCCCGGAGTCCGCCCCGCCAGCCCCCACTCCAGGGAAATCACAGGAGAGTCGCCGGGCCTGAGCACGGACACAAAGAGCCAACAAAAGAGTGACAGCAGGCAGTGCTGGAGGGCAGTGCTGCTGCAGTGCCCGCTGGGAGGGTGCTGGCCCCACGCTCTCTCACAGGGATCCTCTAGCAAGATCCAGAGTCCCAGCACCCACCCTGCCCCAGGGGACAATGCACCAGTTTACATACCAAGCCTTGACAGTGATACGGGCCCCCCATGGCCCCCAGAGCCCCACGCCTGCTGCAGCCTTGTTGCTTATTAACTACAAACCACCCATCACTGGCAGCCCCACCCCATCCAATCCCCCAACCCCCTGACACGCCTGATGGTTGTGACATCCCTGCTGAGCCCCTGCTGCCCGCAAGACGGCCACCCATCCGTGTGTCCAAGACTCGGTGCCGATTTCCTCCTCCCTGCACCCCTGTGGCTTCCCGCTCTCATCCCTGTGAAAGTCCCTGCCCACCCCCAACAATGGGAGGAGCCTCAGCACTCCTCCCAGGCCCCACTGACAAAGCAGGGGCACAGTGCAGAGTGTCAGGGGAAAGAGCCTCCAACCCCAATCATGGAAGACGTGAGGGGGAGGGGCCGCCATGCCACACATGGTCCTTCCCAGCCACCAAGCCGGGGCCTTTCTGCCTGGCTCTGTGTCTGCACTCTGGCCTTTCCTCCAGGGTTTAGCTGTACGTCGCATCCTCAGTATCAGTGAGTACTAGCAGTGTGAGTATTTTTTGCTTTGGGAGACACGGCTCCTGGTCCCTTTTCACACAAAAAGGAATCCCCTCTGCCCCCCTTGACCCCCATTCACCAGTGGGGCAGGGAGGCAGGGGTGCTGACATCATCGTTGCAGGCTGTATGGAGCAGAGCCGTGTCGCGAGGACCAGCTGTCCCCTCATTCCCACTGAGCCCTCATCAGACACAAATCTCTATTGCTGTGGCCAGGACCATCTGCCCTTTGCCTTTGTCCTGCCGCCCGTCCGTCCGGCTAGCTCCCCCGGGGGAGGGCAGGCCTGGCTCGGAGGCAGAGAGCCGGGGGCCACTGCCTTCTGTCAGGATGGTTCTCTTGAGCGGGGTAGGGGTGCAGGAGCTGGGCGTCTCATGGCGGTGGGGGCCGGCAGAGAGCTTATCTCCAGCATGCTTGCGGGAGCGGTAGGAGGGCCGGCGGCGCACCTCTGACATCAGATCATACTTGATGAAGTAGAAGACCTCCTTGACGGGGCAGCGCTTCTCAGGGTCCAGGGCCAGGAGACGCTGGAACATGCGCAGGGCGCTGTCTGTGAAGCGCCGCCACTGGGATGGCAGGCCTGCCAGGCGCCCCTTCTGCCACCGCACAAACTCCTCAAAGAAGGTGTCCGAGGCAGAGGCTGCCTCCCAGGGGAAGTTGCCAGTCAGGACGCAGAAGATGAGCACCCCAAAGGCCCACACGTCAATGCTGGTGTCCACGGCGAAGCCTTCGGCCCGGCCGGCCTGGCACACCTCAGGCGCCGTGTAGGGTATGGTGCCACTGATGCGCTTCACCCGGCAGCCCACCTTGCGGGTCATGCCGAAGTCAGCCAGCTTCACCCGGCGGCAGTCGCGGTCAAAGAGCAGCACGTTCTCCGGCTTGATGTCCCGGTGCACCAAGTTCTTGCTGTGCATGTAGTCCAGGGCCAGACCCAGCTGCTGCACGCAGCGCTTCACCATGTCCTCGGGGAGGCCCACCTATAAGGGTAGACACAGCGCATCAGCACCGGGCATGGGGATGAGGGGTGGGGGGTCACACGTGGAGTCAGACAGGCAGGCACTGGGGGTTAAGCCACAGAACAACAGAAGCAAATGGATTAACACAGGTTGGCTCTCCTGGGGACTGTCCCTGACTGCCAGGCTGCTCACAAGGTGTATGGGACCCATCACAGACATGTCCTGTTGGCACATTTCAGGTCACACAAAGACTCTCCCCTTAGGAGCTTGAATTAAGGAGGTCCTACTATAATTCCTTTATCAGAGCTTAAGCTCCTCCTTCCCCAGGCCTCCATGTGCCCTCACACAGATGGAAGTGTGTCACTCCGAAATGGCACATGCCCCATGCTCCTGGTTACTACTCAATCAGCTGTTTCACAGAATTGCCCGGTACAGGAGGTGCTGGGAGGGAGGGGGTGGAGTAGGGATGGGGCATGCTGGAGGGAGAGGGCGAACTGGGTGGGAAGAGGCGGGGGCGGGAAGAGGTGGGGTGGAGGTGGAGGCTTGGGGGAAGGGGTGGGATGGGAGCAGGGTCTGGGGTGGAGTGAGGGGGTTGAGCATCCCCCGGACCCGGAGGAAGCTGGCTGAGAAGAGCGATGGAGCTAGAGGGGCTGGTTGAGGAGGCGAGATGAAGGGTGCTTGGCCGAGGCGGTGTGAAAGGGAGGAAAGGAGGTCGTGGTGTCCATGTGAGAGCAGGGAGAGGAATTGCTTAAGGTGCTTTGGGGTTGGGCAGGGTAAGAGGAAGGAGACTGACAAAAGGGAAGTCTAGGCTGAGCTTCAGGAGAAATATCTAAGGCGGAGCGGTCCAGGGAGACATACAATAAGCTCCCAAGGGAAGTGGTGGCAGCTCCATTTAGCATGGGCCAAGGTCCTGGAGAACAACCCAACACTGGCCCCTGAGTGGGGAGGGGATGGACTAGGTGACCTAAAAGGCCTTCTCCACCTCTAGTGTCTCTCATGGCAGCGTTGCCTCGGGTCCCTATCCATGTGCAACACAGAAGCTGGGTGGAAATTTGGAAACTGACACCATCCTGAAATGGCAGCCAACAAACTGTCTCCCTCCCTCCCTCCCTCCCACACACCAAGGGTTTGAGGGGGCGATCAGGCGGCTGGGTGAGAACTGCCAGCCACTGGGCAGGGCTGGGGATACAGTTCCCCTTCTTTTCCAGGGGGCAAGGTCTTTACCCCTCACGACCACCTTGGAGACCAGAGCAGGCCTGGTGGAACCAGTCCCGAACCCATCCCACAGGAGAGATCTTAGCCAGAGCCCAGGCTAGTCTGAATCCTGGGCCAATGGCAGACACCAACGCCAGCCTCCCAAAGATCAAACTGGTGAGGGGCACACAGGAGCTAGAATTTCCTGTGTCACAAAGGAGAGGGCATTTCAAGGACTCACCCCCCCAGACACACACACACACTGTCTCTTGTCTTTGCTACAGCACCCGCTGAAGCTGTATAATCACATTTTCCTTTATCCGCTTTACATTACGATTTCATTACACTTCCAATTCAATTATGTCTAATTATATTTGGGGAGATCTCTTTCTCCTCTTTGGTCATCCTTTCTCCTTGGTTCTCTCTCAGTTCTGTCTGCTTATTCCTCCTCTCCCCCCTCACCTTGTTCATTCAGTGCAGAGAGGGGAAATGGTTTATGATCAGAGCAAGCAGCACTGTGTGTCCCTTTGGGCTAGCTCGCCCCAGGAGACGGCTATGAACCCCTGGTCACTGTTGAACGCCCCCCCTGCTTTTGTAAGGATAATGAATCATAGTCATTAATTTCTTATTTTCATCTAGCATCTTTCAGGATCCCAAAGCACTTTGCAAATGGTGGAGACAAGAATCACTTCACCTACCACTGAAATGCAGCCCCCTCTGGGGTGGGACATGCCAGCAGAGTAACAGCGCACAGCATCACTAGGCAAAGGTTTAGGACAGGAAGTGATGCATAATGCACCCAGTTGCAACTGCATGGCAAACATAAGCAGGAAGGTTGTAGTGACCCCAGTTAGTATTTAACAGCCCTGCTCTTGTGAAAATTGCTACAGGCTCATTAACAGGACACAATTGTCTCATCTGAAGGCATGCTGTCCCCAGGGGTGAGGTCTGATTGCAGAGTCGGGGGGAAGAGCACCACCTACTGAACACCCTGTATATGCGGGAGCCACTAACACCCGAGATGCTACCAAGTCAGAGCTCTCCACTCACTCTCACCTTGCCCAGGTGTACAGGAACCCACAAGGTGCTAGCAAGAGGAGAGTCAGACCCAGGCGCTCTCATACAGGAATGTCAGGGCTTTCCTGTGGCGGTATCGCACTCAGGCACCTGCCAGGCCTGCGCCTTGTATGCTGACTCCAGTCAGCACCCTTGCTTAGCACACGAGATCACAGCTGGAGGACAGAGTCTGCCTTTAGGTCTCAGAGTAGCAGAAGTGGGATGGGGGTCAATAGGGAAGAAGGTCTTCTCGTGTAGGAAAGGGGTTTATTGTGCAGGGGAGCTGGGGCAGCTTCCTAGCCGGTACCTGTGGAGGGATGATGTCAAAGAGGTCCCCGCCAGGCGCGTACTCCTGAGCGAAGACGTAGCAATCCTCAGTCTCAAAGACCACGTCGAAGACCTTGATGATGAAGGGGCTGGAGGAGAGCGTGTTGGTGATGCTGAACTCCCGCAAGAAGTTCTTCAGCTTCGTCTTGCTCTTGTTCACGAACTTCAACGCCATTTTGGTGCCTACAGGGCAAAAGGCTCAGGAGAAGGCTCAGCAACATAGGACTCCTCCCAGACCAGTGGGGAGGTTGCGGCGGACACAACGCTCTCCCGAGAGCTCCCAAAGTCATGGCCCCCGGCTCAGGCACCACCCATCCTAGCAGTGTGGTCCCAGCAGGTGCTGCTCTCCGTACCAACCCAGCTCTACATGGCTCTTGTCAGGGCCAGGCCCACATCCACTAGACCTCTGGAGAGGCATGTGCGGGAGACATTGGCCTTTGAGCACAAGGATTGAGATTTTCCTGTCCCTTGAGCATTTTCAAGATTTTAAAAAATATTCCCATCCCAAATCAGAACAAAGAGTTGAAATTTCAAAAAAATGTGCAAACTGAAAATCTGGAGAAAAAATTGATTCAGGTCAGTGGAATTGTTTCATTTCCATTTTCTCAATTTTTTCAATATTTGTTTAACTCTCATTAGCTTAAATTTCTAAACAAAAAGTCATTTTGAACCAGAAAAGTGGAATTTTTCATGTCGAATTTTAAACTCTTTTTTTCAAAAACGTTTTGAGTGGAGAAGTTCATCGACGATGCCCCTTTCCCAGGAAACGTATCCATTTGGATGAAAAACATTTCATTGAAAAATTCCTGACCAGTTCTGCTGGGGCCAGTAGCTGGGCAGGGACACTAACAGGAGCATCTGGCATCCTCCCCAAAGGGCTTTGCCCCCCCAGAACTACAGAACAGCCTCAAAGCAGCAAGCCTGGTCCATCGGGAGCTGTACAGAAGGGACCGCCACAGCCTCAGCACACCATGGAGACCTCCACACCTATCCTGTCAGTTCACCGGGGGCAGAGGACTGTGGGCGTGCCAGAGAATAGCCAGTGGAATGGCACACAGAGTGGATCCCTGTGGCCACAGGCCCTGGTAAGAGGCAAGCAACAGGCCATACCTGCTACTCTCCCAGTAGCTGGATGCCCCCTGGCTGTGGGTTGGGGAGTGCACCCCTCATGCCAGTGCAGTTTCTGCAAGCAAAACCCTTTGACTTAGACTGGGGACGTGGTGATAACAAGCCGAGATCCGGCCTGCTTCAGGGGTCCCTGTCTGAGCAACTCCTGACTCCCCCATGAGCTGAACCCAAGCCGGGGTACAGCAGCCTGACACTTCCTGCAGCTGGCGTGGCTGGAAATACCCCGAGGTGAGCCACTCCCGGTGGGCATCAGTCAGCCTGCAGCAGACAGGCACCAAGCCAAACAAGAGGGACAAGAATCTTAGTGCTCCCTGACCTGCTAACAGGTCTGGGCTGAACCTCAGATGGCTGCTCGGTTCCTCCACCCCAGCTGTCTCTCCCCTCCCCGTCCAGCTGCTCCCAGCCCATGGCTCGCTGAGTTGCCAACAAGCCCTGCCTGCCCAAATGCCCAGGCCTGGCCGCTAGGAGCCGAGCTGGCCTCACCTGTGCTTTTGTGGGACACCAGGTCCACCTTGCCGTAGGTGCCCTTGCCGAGTTCGCGGATGAGGTCATAGTGCTTGTTGATGTCAGTGCCAGAGAGGGTGCGGATGGCCAGCGATTGCATGTCCTCGGTGATCAGGGGCACTCCGCAGCAGGCCAGCTTGCGCGACGGCTCCTGCTCGATCGAGCCAGCACTCATCGTCGCACTGCAAGGCAGAGATGTGGTCAGGGGCATCGCCATATGCTGCTACGCCTGGGGGCCTGCCATGCACACTGCCTGGCCCTCAGCCAAGCACTTGCTGTCATGTGTGGGGAGCCTTGCCCACGGAGCCTCATGAACCACTAGGGGAGTCCTTTGGGGTCTGGGGAGGGCTGCAGGGGCACAGAGACCCACTGTGCTGGATAATTTCCCATCCACATTGCAGTCCTGGACTTTGTACAGAATTGTACATCCTGAGCACTAGGAGATCTGGGTGTGGAAGAAGAGCTAAGTATCATTCTAGCATTTGCTATACAATCTCTGTTGGGGCGAAGGGCAGTGGAGGGAGACGCCCGGTGCTGGGGAGGAGGGCAGGCTAGCAAGGTGGATTTCTAAGGGGCCCACATACCAAAGGATCTAGACACCAGGAGAAAGTTACAGCTCTGCTGCTTGTCATTTGGGTTAGCTGTCATTGCCAATTCTTTAGTCTTCCCATAACACCGCATTACCCTCACCCCGGCAGAGAGGATCCAGATGCCAGCAGCACACAGCAAAAAACAAGATGCTGTTACTTATCCCCATGAAACTAGCGACATTTCTGTTCTGAAAGCAAGTCAGGGCACGGAGGCACTCTCTCCCCGCCATTCACACTCTCAGACAATTTCTATGGGGGGCTGGTTCAGGCAGGATTCAGGCAGATGCAGTTGGTGCTTGCCAGGATCTGAAATCCAGGAGATCCTGGGTTATAAACGGGGAGCCTTTGCGCAGCAGCAAATGCACGATGAAGGCCAGCTGGTGCGTGGAGTTTTAAAGAGCAAAACCCCCCGGCTGTGCCAACGGGTTTTCATTCACAGAAAGATAGGACCTGATTATGTAGAGAAGTGCCTCCAACACAATCCTAATCCCTTCCCCTAGGACAGCTGGTACTGCCTATGATCTCATAGCACCGGACAAAGAGACACTAATTAAGCCTCACGTCACCCCTCCGAAGCAGGATAGGATTTTTTATCCCCCTTCTGCACATGGGGAAACCGAGGCACAGAGCAGTGATGTAAACTGCCTTGATTCATACAGCAAGGGTGAGGCAGAGAACCAGACTGCCCAGCTTCCAGGCCTGTGCTCATACCACTAGGCCATCCTGCCTCACAGCATTAAATACTCAAATCATCTACAATGATTCTCTCACCAGCTTGAGTGTAGCAAGGACTAGGGTTGATGTGCTGCAGACTTTGGATGCTATGGTGTGCTTCCTATAAAGGAAAATAGTCTGTGCCCCCTCCCCCAGACCTTCCCCCTCCACACACACTGTGCTGCTGCTGCTACAGGAGACATCAATCAGCCACTGCAAGGCCAGCTGTGTAGCTTATGGCCCATCTGTATACAATGTGACAAAGCTGCTTTCTCAGTTTGCTGGCTGGCTTAGGGATTTGATAATGGGCTGCAGAATTTTTCACTACTAGGTTACTGGTTCAAATCCAGCCCAGATCTGTGCTTATCCCGTGAAATGGTTGAGGAGGGGTCTCCGCCACTTCCTCCCATATCACAAAAACGCCACTGATGCCCCCTTCTTGGTGGTCTCCAAAGGTTAAATGAGGACTGAGGAGGGAGGTACTGCCTGGCCCGAGCAGCAGGTACGGGGTGGTTTGCGGAGAGGGTTGTACAGGGAACCCTCTGTGCAGGGAAAAGGCCTGGGTAGGGATCGTCCAATTATGGAAGTCAACAAATGGCTACGCAGGTGGTGTCGGAGAGAAGGCTTTGGATTCTTCGACCATGGGATGGTGTTCCAAGAAGGAGGATTGCTAGGCAGAGATGGGCTCCACCTCCCGAAGAGAGGGAAGAGCATCTTTGCAAGCAGGCTGGCTAACCTAGTGAGGAGGGCTTTAAACTAGGTTCACCGGGGGAAGGAGACCAAAGCCCTGAGGTAAGTGGGGAAATGGGATACCGGGAGGAAACACGAGCAGGCGAGTGCAAGAGGGGAGGACTCCTGTCTCGGACCGATAAAGCGGGACAATCGGCGAGTTATCTTAAGTGCCTATACACAAATGCAAGAAGCATAGGAAACAAGCAGGGAGAACTAGAAGTCCTGGCACAGTCAAGGAACTATGATGTGATTGGAATAACAGAGACTTGGTGAGATAACTCACATGACTGGAGTACTGTCATGGATGGATATAAACTGTTCAGGAAGAACAGGCAGGGCAGAAAAGGTGGGGGAGTTGCATTGTATGTAAGAGAGCAGTATGACTGCTCAGAGCTCCAGTATGAAACTGCAGAAAAACCTGAGAGTCTCTGGATTAAGTTTAGAAGTGTGAGCAACAAGGGTGATGTCGTGGTGGGAGTCTGCTATAGCCCACCAGACCAGGGAGATGAGGGGGACGAGGCTTTCTTCCAGCAACTAGCAGAAGTTACTAGATCACAGGCCCTGGTTCTCATGGGAGACTTTAAATCACCCTGATATCTGCTGGGAGAGCAATACAGCGGTGCACAGACAATCCAGGAAGTTTTTGGAAAGTGTAGGGGACAATTTCCTGGTCCAAGTGCTGGAGGAACCAACTAGGGGAAAAGCTCTTCTTGACCTGCTGCTCACAAACAGGGAAGAATTAGTAGGGGAAGCAAAAGTGGATGGGAACCTGGGAGGCAGTGACCATGAGATGGTCGAGTTCAGGATCCTGACACAGGGAAAAAGGGAGAGCAGCAGAATACGGACCCTGGACTTCAGAAAAGCAGACTTTGACTCCCTCAGGGAGCTGATGGGCAGGATCCCCTGGGAAAATAACATGAGGGGGAAAGGAGTCCAGGAGAGCTGGCTGTATTTTAAAGAATCCTTATTGAGGTTGCAGGAACAAACCATCCCGATGTGTAGAAAGAATAGTTAATATGGCAGGCGACCAGGTTGGCTTAACAGTGAAATCCTTGCTGATCTTAAATGCAAAAAAAGAAGCTTACAAGAAGTGGAAGATTGGACAAATGACCAAGGAGGAGTATAAAAATATTGTTCAGGCATGCAGGAGTGAAATCAGGAAGGCCAAATCATACTTGGAGTTGCAGCTAGCAAGAGTAACAAGAAGGATTTCTTCAGGTACGTTAGCAACAAGAAGAAAGTCAAGGAAAGTGTGGGCCCCTTACTGAATGAGGGAGGCAACCTAGTGACAGAGGATGTAGAAAAAGCTAATGTACTCAATGATTTTTTTGCCTCTGTCTTCACAAACAAGGTCAGCTCCCAGACTGCTGCACTGGGCAGCACAGCATGGGGAGAAGGTGACCAGCCCTCTGTGGAGAAAGAAGTGGTTCCGGACTATTTAGAAAAACTGGACGAGCACAAGTCCATGGGGCCGGATGCGCTGCATCCGAGGGTGCTAAAGGAGTTGGCAGATGTGATTGCAGAGCCGTTGGCCATTATCTTTGAAAACTCATGGTGAATGAGGGAGGTTCCGGATGACTGGAAAAAGGCTACTGTAGTGCCCATCTTTAAAAAAGGGAAAAAGGAGGATCCGGGGAACTACAGGCCAGTCAGCCTCACCTCAGTCCCTGGAAAAATCACGGAGCAGGTCCTCAAGGAATCAATTCTGAAGCACTTAGAGGAGAGGAAAGTGATCAGGAACAGTCAGCGTGGATTCACCAAGGGCAAGTCAGGCCTGACTAACCTAATTGCCTTCTATGAGGAGATAACTGGCTCTGTGGATGAGGGGAAAGCAGTGGATGTGTTATTCCTTGACTTTAGCAAAGCTTTTAATATGGTCTCCCACAGTATTCTTGCCAACAAGTTAAAGAAGTATGGGCTGGATGATTGGACTATAAGATGGATAGAAAGCTGGCTAGATTGTTGGGCTCAGCAGGTAGTGATCAATGGCTCCATGTCTAGTTGGCAGCCGGTTTCAAGTGGAGTGCCCCAAGGGTCAGTCCTGGGGCCGGTATTGTTCAATATCTTCATTAATGATCTGGAGGATGGCGTGAACTGCACTCTCAGCAAGTTTGCAGATGACACTAAACTGGGAGTAGATACGCTGGAGGGTAGGGATAGGATACAGAGAGACCTAGACAAATTAGAGGATTGGGCCAAAAGAAACCTGATGAGGTTCAGCAAGGACAAGTGCAGAGTCCTGCACTTAGGACGGAAGAATCCCATGCACTGCTACAGACTAGGGACCGAATGGCTAGGCAGCAGTTCTGCAGAAAAGGACCTAGGGGTTACAGTGGACGAGAAGCTGGATATGAGTCAACAATGTGCCCTTGTTGCCAAGAAGGCTAACAGCATTTTGGGCTGTATAAGTAGGGGCATTGCAAGCAGATCGAGGGATGTGATCATTCCCCTCTATTCGACATTGGTAAGACCTCCTCTGGAGTACTGAGTCCAGTTTTGGGCCCCACACTACAAGAAGGATGTGGAAAAATTGGAAAGAGTCCAGCGGAGGGCAACAAAAATGATTAGGGGGCTGGAGCACATGACTTATGAGGAGAGGCTGAGGGAACTGGGATTGTTTAGTCTGCAGAAGAGAAGAATGAGGGGGGATTTGATAGCTGCTTTCAACTACCTGAAAGGGGGTTCCAAAGAGGATGGATCTAGACTGTGCTCAGTGGTAGAAGATGACAGAACAAGGAGTAATGGTCTCAAGTTGCAGTGGGAGAGGTTTAGGTAGGATATTAGGAACAACTTTTTCACTAGGAGGGTGGTGAAACACTGGAATGGGTTACCTAGGGAGGTGGTGGAATCTCCTAGATGACCTCCGGAGGTACCTTCCAACCCTGATATTCTATGATTCTACAGCAGCTGAGGATAATCCAAGCGTTTCATGCTCCACGACTGTCCTGCAGCTGGATGCCCATTGACTGCACAGAATTCACTCTGGAAATCACTTTAGTTAACAGCATTTGGGCAGAAGAAACCAACGCTGCAGTAAAACAAGCCCAGAGACCCCAGCTTCCTGAGCGGGCTGATACGGCTCCTGCTGTTCCTGCTACGAGTAAGAAGCAACAAGCCCAGCATGCACAAACTGTGACCAGAGCCCATTGCTACCCTCCACCAAGGGAAGACAGTGAAATGAAAACAGAGATGCCCCTGTCTCAAGTCATGTTCTGATATGCTGCAGCTCATGTCCTCCCGGGCCGGTGTGCAAGAGAGGCGTATGACTGCCAAGGAGTGCACGGGTGTGTACAAATTCAAGAGCAGAGGAGGTGAGTGTGAGAGGGATGTGTTTAAGTGCATGAGAAGTGTGTGTTGCAGAATGCCTGAGCAAGAGAGGGCTGTACACATGTGTGAGATCTTCCTGGTGTGCCTTCCCCCGCTCCCTGGGACAGAAGCAGGGTGCACCTTGGTTTGAGTTGTGCGCTACTGCACTTCCCCTTGAGCTGTTCTCTTCTTGGGCAGGTCCAGAAGCGCTGTAGACAACTGAGTCTCTGCTCATCTTCTCCCACAACATTTTCTTCTGAAGGGCCCCGAAGGGAGTGTAAGTCCCACTGGGGCTGTACCAAGCTCCCAAGTGCTGCGTACTCAGGGGTAAAGTGTCCCAGATGCTCAGCTTCTGGCTTCAGAGGCATCCGGGCTTTCCCGCCATGCACTGGCCCTGCTCATTCTGCATTTCCCAAACTGGCTGTGGGGGTTCTCGTTGGGGAGTGCAAAGGGGAGCCCTTGAGAGCACTGGATAGCCAGAGCCCCCAAGGCAAGGCTGAAAGGCCATTTTCCAAAATGCCACTGATCTTGGAGACCTCCATTTTCGGGAGCGCCTGACTTGGGACACCAGGGGCTGGTTCCCGTCAGTGCTGAGCTCCTGGCAGTTCCCATCGGAGTCAAGGGGAGAGGCAGGAAATGCTCAGCCCCTGGGAAATCAGGCCCCAAGCGGTCACAAGTCAGGTGCCCAAGCTCAGTGGCCACTTTGACCTAAGTGGCTGGGCTGCCTGTGATTGCTGTAGTACTGTATGGCCCCTGCCATTCTAGAGCTCTGTGGAGCAAGAAGGGGCTAGGAAGTGGCCACGTCTAACTGGCAAGCAGGGGGCCAATTCGCCCCCAGGGGATGACATCAGCAGGAAGTACTGGTATGCCGCAGGAAGGGAATCAAGCCTTGGGAACCACCACTGTGCTGGGGTATTTGCAAGGCTGTTTCTTGCTCTTAACAGGCTCTGATGCTGCTTTGAGGTGGTGGTGGGGATTGTCCGGGGCACAGAGAGGCATGGGCGGAGGAGAAATTCAGGGTGGATGCTGAGATTAGACTGTCAGCTCTTTGGGGCAAGGACCTGCTGGTTGTTCTGTGTTTGTGCAGCACCCGGCACAACAGGGTCCTGGGCCATGTTGGGGGCTCCTACATGCCACTGTAATACACCTAATAAATAATGTACAGCACCCGGCGCCAGGAGAGCCTGGTCCACGACTAGGGCTCTTAGGTGCAATTACATAATGCATACTACTAAATAATAAACATGGTGGAATCACTTGGGGTTGTCTATTGATGTTGGACCCCTCAGACTGGACTCTCCTGCACTTTGCCAGCCTGGCATGAGCACCCCTCTGGGACATCAGCATTCTGGGACTGTTGGTGCAGGTGAGGCAGACACACTGGTCCCCAATGGGCAAACACAGACCATTTCACCTCAACAGCCACTCGGCCACTGTTGCCTAGTACCAAAACCACTGCCCAGCTGCCTCAAAGGGGCAGGGGATGTTAACTGAATTGGAATGAAGTGTCCAAGCTGTCTCATTCCATAACAACCGAGTGAAATTCCATCACCAGGCACCGACATGCCCTGTGCAACTCTGCGATGACTTTCAGCTCTGCCCTCGCCACTGCTGAGTGCTCTGGATGCTGGAGTACATCAGGTCTCACTGCAGCCAGGTGCCTCTCCCCTGCGTGCTCTTTGCAGCAGGGGCTGACTTTTCATTATACAGACTGGGCAGAATTCAATTTTATTTTTTTACCCTTTCCACAGATGCCAGGGATGCGAATTTTTAAGCATTTAAAATTTTTTTAATCAATTTAAATTTTCACAGTCGTGGGAAATTGGGGATGGGGGCGGGGGTCAGACAATAATTATTTAAGGATCGGAGATGTTGAGATTCAAAAAGTTAAAGCTTTATAACCATTAAAACACATTGTCAACATTACATATCAGAATAAATATCCTTCAATCAAACTAAGTTCTCAAGCTGTGTTTTTCTTACTGTGCCTCTCTGTACATTTCAATTATTATCCATGATGATATTTTTAGTCTGTTTGGGTGTGTATGGTGAAATGGACATTTACCACTAAAAATCCAATCCTCCCAAGCCTAATGAGGTGTGTGTACAGTGCCAAGCACAATGGGTGTCAATCTATAACCAAGGCCTCTAGGCATTTCCAGAACACAAATGACCACAATTATAATCCACCCCAGCACATCTGTCTCCAGCCAAACCTCCTGCTTTGGCAGCCCAGCTGAACTAGACAGCACTTGTACTGGGACAGGAGGGAAGGGTGGGGGGAGAGGAGCTTACACCTCTCACTACCCCCCCTTTTCCCCACCCCATAGTGAGTTTCCATGTTATCTCATGGGGACGCTCTATTATATCACCGACTGTAATGGGACAGCAGGATTTCACACAGTCCTGGCCACTCCTTGGGGTGACATAGGCACCCAGCTGCCCCACATGCATACTGCAGGGCAATCTCAAGAAACGATGCCAAATACAAAAGGGAATTAAGTCCCATCCTTCCTCCTGGCCACTTGGATCTAATTGGCTTGGTCCCAGCCATACAACCGGGCAATAGGAGGCCAGCCTTGGAATATAAAAGATACAAAAGCCCATGAGGCATCCATGCAGCAAGAGGATCTCATGCACAGCTGGGGTAGAGAAGACTTTCTAAGCACCACTTCGAAGGTCATGCAGTTGTAATGCTGCCTTAAGACCAGGCCAACATCTACATGAAACCCCACTGGGTGGATCCATCCAGCATGGCCAGCCCAAAGTCTCCTACCAATGCTGACTTGCTCTTAAAGTAAACCTGAGATAGATTGCTGGGGACTGTTTCTTCATTGGTGCTTCCTGCTCTGAGTCCATATCAGGGCAATAGAGACCCCAGAAAGGCAGGACTGCCACACAGCCCTGATGGAGAGCTATTAACAAAAATATGGATGGGCTTGGTCTACACACTGTTTTTGAACTGCTTTCACCATATTGGTTTAGAAACAGATACAGCTCAAGTAGTACCAACCTCACGTGTGGATGCACTTATATTGGTATCAAGGTGCTTATAGCTGATTCCCACATGGGAAGGGGAATAAGTTATATTGATATACAGCAGCTTTATACTGGTACAACTGCAGCCATACTTGGAGTTGTAACCGGTATAATTATAGCAGTAACAAAAATCACAACCATAACATGCAATTAGACTGGAGTAAAACCTGTGTGCAGAGCAGGTGGGAGAAACCAGGGCAGTGCCAGAGTATTGCAGAAAAGCAGAAGCTGGAGCAATGATCGGAACACAAAGAAGAGCAATCCTGACTATAACTGGCCCTTGCATCTCACCTGGCTTTCAAGTAAAACAATGAAACTAAAATAGTAAAGCATCCAAGACCTCCCTCCCTACTGACCTGCACCACATGTAGTCCCCAAGTGGGTGTGCAATGCTACCCAACTCTGAACAGTACAGCTTCACATCCACTTTGGATTCTGCATGGCTGTAAATGGTCTCACTAGTGCAATGGCCAATCAGACCCCAAAGGCAGGATGGAAACACGAGCATCAGCTAGCACTGGGTGTTTGCAAAGAACAGATCTGCCCGGATAAAGCTGAAGGCTTTTCTTTTGCAAGATTTCCAAAATCACTGGGCAAGAGGAGAGCAGTTGCTGTTCTACGGTTAGATGTGAATACAGTGGCTCATGACATCTCTCAACATTAATTCCAATTAGCTTGCATATAAACAGTGTCTTGTAGATGGAAAATGGTCTGCAGGGCCCTACGCCAAGGTTTACGTTATCACAGCAGCAAAGAGCCTAGGGTAACAAATAGCAAAACCACAGATGGCGGGGAGGTGTCTGCTGCCGTGCCCCAGGGATAAACCACATGTGATGGGGTGGACAAAGCCCATACTGGGCAAGAAGGAGTTAACAAGAGCCTGTGGACAGTCAGTCCTGGGAGGGCGGGGAGGGAGAAGAGCTGATACTAGTTCTCACTCAGAGAAGCCGAGCTAAAGTGGGAAGCTACAGGTGCGCATCTACACTGCAACAGAACACCCATGGCCGGCCCAGGAGAGCTGACTTGGGTTTGTGGGGCTATAAAATTGCAGTGTAGACACACAGGCTAGAGGGAAGTCAACTGACCCTGGGTTCTCTGTGCAGGTGGAGGGACCTGCAGGGAGCAGGAAGGCTCCAGTTGTGTCTGGGACGGGCCTGCCAGGGGAGCAGAGAAAACTCTCCTGCAGCAGAACCAGCTGGGCGGCGGAAAGTGCTCTGAAGCTCTGCAGTGAGCCTGAGGAAAGAGAGAGAGCTGCCAATACACCCCAAGCCTGTGCAAACAGTGGAGGCAGGAAGTGGTCCTGGGAGGCAGTGGAGGTCTGCACAGATAGGCCTTGGCTGCTTATTAGAGGATCCCTGGACTGGATGCCAGAGAACAGGAAAGGCCATTGAGGCACCAGGGTAAGTACCCTTGCACCCCCTGATACCAGGGGCAAGGATGAGTGAGTCTGGAGTCGGGCTGATGTCCCAAGGAGAGGTCGATGGTCTATTGTTTGTTGGACTCTTGGTTTACCCCAGAAAGCATGGGGCTGTATGTTACCTGCCCAGGGGCCGAGCCACAAGAAGAAATGACCCACCAGGCTGTGGGGACTGTCTTGCAATGACCAGCCACAAGGGGGCACTCTGGCAGCAAGCCACACACTGACACCACACAGTAATCTACATACCTAAGGCAGTTCCATGGCACTCACCACATCTGAGCTCTTCCCAGTCCTTAAATGTATTTACCCTCACAACACTCCTGTGAGGCAAGCCTATTGTCCCCATTGTACAGAGGGGGAAATGAGGTATGGAGCTGCTAAGTGACTTGCCCAAGGTCACAGAGAAAGCCTTTAGCAATTCAGGGAACTGAACCTACGTCTTCAGAGTCATTTTAGGCTTCTACCTTTACCACTGGCCTATCCTTCCTCTCTAGGGATGAGCTGCAGCTGATACTGAACTAGGAGGTGCTGTGACTATAAGTGAGGGCTGATAAATACAGAGGGACCTGGAGAGATTACTGACATGGGCCTGATCCTGCAGTCAATCCAGTCTGACACAAAGGTCTGTCCACGTGGATCCCATCCTGGGATCAGGGCCATGGGCAGGCAATCCCACTTGTAAAAATGCAGCTAATGTCCTAAAATTGTGCAAAGTCCAGGATCCTGGATGGGAGGGAGGAAGCCGGGATCAGTGAAAGAGAATTAGAGGCAATACCAGATAGCAATTTAGGCATAAGTATTATGGCAAAAGGAGCGGCCAATCAGTACAATTTTAGGGATGCACACCCAGGCCAAGTAGATAGCCGTCTATCTCAATGGGACCTGGCACAACCTCACCTGAAATCCTGGGTTTGGTTGTGGGTTATCAGAAAGACATTGATAAACTGATAACAATACAAACCACCTGGGTTCTAGAGGGACTGACATGAGGAAAGCTGATGAGAGTTAAGCGCAGATTGCATGGCTAAGCAGGGGGACAGACAGAGGGTGCAAACGTCAAGAATGGGAGAGTAGAGCAAAGGGGTATACAAAGGAATAGTGGGACATTTAGGCTGAAGATCAAGAATCTGTCCCGACTGAGATCTATGAAGCTTTGCAAGGGAACAGGTGGAGACCACATGGCTTGGCCCAGGTCAAACTAGACTGGGTGAAGCATTAGTAATTATACCATGTAGGGGAAAATCCTGCATTGGCAGGAGGCTCTGATCTAATAGGATGTTTTCATCTCTGCAGGAATCACCACCCTGTCACAGACCAATGGTCCATCTGTGCCCAGCCTGTCTTCAACAGAAGCCAACGCCAGACAGTTCAGAGGAAGACACTAAACACTCATAATGCACATAAGCGTGCAATGTTCCACCGCGGGGGAATACTTCCGCCTGATCCCATCTGGAGATCAGCTCATGCCCGAAGACATGGTTGGGAGCCCTTGTCAGGTGCATTCTAGCCAGGGTAACCACAGAGCCTGGCTCGTTTTCTGAAAGATCTGCTCTAGGAATTATTTGGAGACAGTTCTCTGGCCTGTGTTACCCAGGTCAGATTAGAAGATCACAGTGGTCCCTTCTGGCCTTGGAATCTATGAATCCAAAATGTTCTCCTTTACTACTAGAGATAGGGCTGCAGTAGCTTCCTCAGAATGAAACTGATCTTCCTGAAATGTCTCATGCTCCATCCCATCCCAGGGTAGGATTTTTCTGGGATGTCACAATCATACAGAGCTGTTTTCACACCACTACAGAGCCCAATTTCACATTCTCTAAATCTTTGTTTTTCAAGAAAAATACAAATGTCCAGCCAAGCACATTCTGCAACATATGAGCCCTTAGTGTTAGCCCAGCAGTGATTCTAAGAGCTATCCTGCAGCAGGGAGTTCCAAAAATTAGGTCTAATGCTAATAATGGACTTAGAGCCAGAGCTTTAGAACCGACGGTTGCTGGACAGTGATCCAGAAGGACTTTAGTCACTTTTTAAAATCCCAAACTAACCATCCTGCCAACCCCAGGCCCTCTGAGACACTGCATCATACATGGAATCCATGGCAGCGAGAGACACCAGGACTGGGTGCAATAAAGCCTCCCTTCATCCGCAGGACAACTGGCTCTTACTGTCCCAGCCACATGGTGGAAACAGCAGTGGTCGCATGGCAAAGGAGAGAGGGAGTGCCACCTAGTAGTTACAGAAGGAGACTGGGAGCCAGGAGACCTGGGTTCTGCTCCCACCTCTGCTGCTGGCCAGCTGGGTGACCTTGGGCAAGTCACTTAATTCTCTGGACTTCAGTTTACCCATCTGTGTGATGGGGATAATTGACACTGACCTACCTCCAGAGAGGAGCAGGATTCATTGTTTGCAAAGTGCCGTGAGGCCCTTGTAAGGGAGCAATTTGAGAAAGGTTACAAGCCAGGGGGAGGGACTGGCACCAGCTCATTCAGTGCCACAATGCAAAGACCCCCGTGAGGAGAAGCAGCTCACTGCATCTCCTCCTGCTGGTGACAGTGGCCTGAAGTGCAGGGAACATGTAACATTGAAAGGACACTCCACTGTCTGAGCCCTCAGCTGGCTCCTGATTAACCCCTGCACTGCTGAGGATGCTCCCACCCAGCCACTGACCACCCCAGAGAGGGTGGAGTCAGACCCTAGACTGTCTACTGCCACCCTAGCACCTCAGGTGCCTCCAGGCTGTGGCCACAGGCACATCTGATGAGAAGGCCCCATTGTATTGCTGTGCATCACGGGTATGGTGGGGGTGTCCAGCCCACACCAGCATGAATAGCTCAGTGACGCTACCTGGCTACACCCGGAGGCTGGGCCAGCCCCAATGGCTGATGAATCCCAGCTGGGGATGAGCATAAAGAGAGGAATGGGGAGCTGCAGAAGAGGGAGGAATTCTCTAGGATGGGAGGATGGAAAAGGGCCTGGAAGCGGTCACCTGGGGCCCACGAGAGGGATGAAAGGTCAAGGCTGAGGAGGGAGAAGGGGGGTTGAATTCATAATGTCCCACTGGGATTTAGTGGGGAGATCGCAGGAGAGCTCGGGGAGTCCTAGCCCTGCAAGACGGATGAGCTGAAGGAGGCTCTGGAGAGACCTACTGCCAGGCTCAGGGGGGCAGAAGCCTAGGGAGGCAGCAAGGGATGGTCTGAATATGGGCAGACCTTTCCTGCTTGCTTCAGGGTCCCTGGGCTGGAATCCAGAGGAGAGAAAGGTCCTGGGCTCCGTCACTAACGAAGGGTCTGGGAGATCCCCCCAAAAGACAGGGATGACAATGACCGAACTCTGGGAGAGGGGTGTGAGGACCACAAGACCCAGAAAACCTGAAGTAAGGACACTGGGCTTCTTGTTGGGTTGGACTCTGTTAGCCCAGCCAGAAGGGGCAGGGCTTAAACACCACCTGGCCAGAGGGCCAAGCTGCAAGAAGAGGAGCAGCACAGCAGGCCCCGATCACCCGTCAGCAGAGGGCCCTAGAGAAGATGAAGCTGGTATGCCGTGCCCAGCCACAAGGGGACGCTACAGTGGTGAGTCCAGTTATCTGCACGAATGTTACCACCGTTATTTATAGCTTGGGCTGTGACTGAGGTCGGGGCCCCCTCGCACAAGGTGCTATAGCGACGCAGAGTGAGCCAGCCCCTGCCCAGAGCTGGCCATCGAAACAGACAAGACAAAGGGAGCATCCCTGATCTACCAACAGAACACAGAGCCAGAGACTAGATGAGGGACTGTAGAGACTAAATGAGGGACTGAGCCCCACTCCCCAGCAAGTCTGTGGCAGACCCCCACCAGGCCTGCCATCGCTAAGGGCAACGAAGCCTGCCAAGGGAGAAGGGCCAGCAGGAAAGGGTTAACCTGCTAGCTGCTGGCAAGCAGTTCCCCAGGTCACTGGCTTTCAGCAAGGCAGCATAGGGCTCCCTAAGTCCCCCTGCCTCAGCTCACCCAGTGCTGAGGTGCCGAGCAGGGCTGGGGGCTGCACTGATGGCAGAAGCCCTGCAGAGTTGTGCCATAGGGCTGGAGCACCCATGGGGAAAAATTAGTGGGTGCTCCGCACCCACTGGCAGCCAAGCTCTCCCCTCCTCACCTCCTTCTCCCCCCCCCACCCCCCGGTCTCCCTCCTAGCGCTTCCTGCACCCCGCCCAAACACAGTGCTTTTGGACTTTCTGAGAGGAAGGGGGAGGAGCCGGGACGCTGCACACTCAGGGGAGGAGACGGGAAAGAGGCAGGGCAGGGGTGGGGCCTTGGGGGAAGGGGTGGAATGGGGTGGGGCAAGGGTGGTGCAGGGAAGGGAAGAGGCGCAGTTAGGGGAGGTCGAGCACCCACTGGGCAGAGGGGAAGTCGGCGCCTATGAGTCACTCCCTTTGGCGATTCAGTGGGAAGGGGGATCTGCCCCACAGGACAATGGAGAGCAAGATAGCTTGTGGGGGGAACAAAGGGCTTCAGTCTCCTACCCTGTCCCCTCCCCTTGTGTGTGTGTGTGGCGGGGGTGGGGGGGGGAATCTCACACAACAAACCCATTCTGTGTTGCTGGGGCCCCAAGCAGCCTGGCCATGCCTCATTGACTGCTTGCATGCCAAGATGCCTGCTGGGCTGCGCTCCCCTCCGAGGGCTGGTGGCTGCCGGAGCTGGCAGGGTTAATAGCTCCACTTGTCTCAGCAGCTGCCAGCTCCTTGTCACTGCATATTAAAGCCTGGTGCTGGTGTGAGAGGGAAAGCGCTTCCCTTAGGAACTGGGCCTTTTCGCTGCAGCCCCAGCCCGCTTATCTGGAGTGTATTTAGTTATGCAGCATGTGGGTCTTGTCCAGAATGCTCTGCCTGGCATGGCAGCCCACCTGCACCTGGGGCCATGAAACAGACAGGGCTGGGGGTACGGGGGGCTTGGGGAGTCACGGGCTCTCAGCAAGTCCTGTCACTCGTTTCCACCAGCACTGGAACCTTTCCTGGGCCTTGGGGACCTCATGTCCCTCCTCATCTCCAAAGACAAGGGCTGCATTGTCCTGCCTCTTCATTTCTCACCTGGACCAAGTCTAGATTCTTGTAAATCACAGTAACTGGACTCTTCTCAATCTTCAATGGATTTATACTCACACATCTCTGGGAGGCATGGCAATCATCCCCATTGTACAGCTGGGAAACTGAGGCACAGAGGCTAAGTGACTTGCCCAAGGACATATAGGAAGTCTGTGTCAGAGCAGAGAATTGAACCCAGGTCTCCTAAGGCCTAGGCTAGGGCCCTGGACCACTCTCTCACTCCCTCATAACTGACCTTGTGCTATTCTGCACACCCGGTGTCAGCAACAGCACAGTGAACTCAGGGCCTCCTGCCGCAAAAACGGAAGGCCAATCTCCCTTAGCTGTTAGCAATGTGGCTTTGCCACGCATGCGCTAAGCTGATTCCACCCAGGAGAGGGCAGCAGCGCACACATGCACTGAGCAATCTATTACAATAACAATATGGCATTTAGTCCATCTCCCCATCCCCGGACCCAGGACCAGTACATCCCCCTCTCCCCAAGCCGGGACAGTCTCCCATCACTGCCAGCTCAGGCTGGGGTCTGGCTGTCAAGCTGGGCTCCCTCCTTAGCCAGCTATAGGGATGCCTCTGAGTGAGGCTGCTGATGTGCATGGACTCCAACTAGCCATACTCTGCAGGGCCCCGAGTGGGCCCACTCAGGCTGGGCCCTAGGAATGGCCCAGATGCCAGTGCCCATAACCATTTTGCCTGCAGAGACAGGGGGTCCCTTATCGTGGTTAAATCCTGGGCAGGGCATTGAGCAGTCAGAGTTCTAATCCCGGCTCTGCCACGTTTGCCTCACCTAGCAAACCAGGCCAGGTTCTGACAGAAACCTGCCTGCTTTGCTGCTGTGGAGCCTGGGAGTCCAGCCTCCAGGGCCATGGCTCCAGGACAGCCAGCAGGGTGGGCTGAAGGGGAGCTGGGAACTGGAGCCCAACTCCCGGTGGAAGCATGAGGAGTACTTTGAGATCCTGAGACGCAGGTGAAGTGCTGTGTTTTATTGAGCAGGGGCATGCCAGATGAAGCAGTGGTGCTGGTATCACCCTCTGGTCAGCGTGTGTTACGGTCCCCCTCAGTGTCTGACTCGCAGAGGAGCTGAGTCTCCAGCTGGAGATCTTTAGCAACTCGCCTTTTTTGCATTGGCAATCAATCCCTCATTCAATTGGCAGCATGCTGGCCAAGGGGCAGCCATTACGCCTGCACATTCACTATACAGCTGCACCCAGTCTCCACTGGGGTGGAAAGATGGCAGCTGCCATGCCAGGGCCTTGAGGCCAGGGGAAGAGGGATATACCACTCCAAGGTGATAAACACCAATGATCTAAACACACTGAAGTTCAGATCTGACAAGCAGAAACCTTAATGCAGAAATACTGTTGATGCTTGCTCTTTGGACTGCCCGGCACTAATATGAGCATAAATTGGCTGGCTGCTTTAAGCTGTGTTTGAACTGTCTTATCTCCCAGCAAAGACTCAGTCACGCTGGAACAGAAAACTGAGCACGCTGGAACAGAAAACAGAGGAGAGCAAAGAATTCACAGGCTTTCCTTTTGTTTCTTTCTCTCTCCCACCAGCCTCCTCTCTTCATACTTTTCTTTCCTTCTGAGAAGACTGGGTTGATCCATATCTGGAGTCAGGTCCTGGCTCTGCCACTGACTTTCTGTGTGACCTTGGCAAAGCCCCCTAATCTTGCTCTGTGCCTCAGTTTCCCCATCTGTAAAACAGAGGTAACAATCCTTTTGTCTGCCTTGTCTGTTAGACTGTATGCTCCTTGGGGCAAGGCCTCTCTCTCAATAGGTGTCTGTACCACACCTGGCACAATGGGGCCCTGATCTCAACTAGGGCACTACCATCAGGTGAATAAAAGTGATTTTCTGTTATAAAACACTCGTCTCCTGCCATTGCTTCGCTCTGTCAGGTCAGTGAAAAGGCAAAGAGGAAATAGTATGGACAAGAGACACATGGGGTGATTTCTGGATTGTCGCTGTGTTCCCGATGGTATTTCGTCTGTGGAGGGGTGACGAGACAAGAACCGTACAAAGTTCACTAAGAATTCTGCAACGCCTCTCTCTCCAGGTGTTTGAATCCCACGCTCCCCACAAGTGATGGATGGCTAAGTGGATGGATACAATGCAGCTCTCAGTGAAGTGACAAGGGTCACATCATGGGCTCCCTGGTGGCAGAGAACAGGAGCGCAGCAGTGCCTGCAGTGACGCGGACCAGAGGAGCCGCGGGGAGATACGGTATTTACCCCTCTCCCCTGCCCATGAAATCGGAATACCATCTCTCTCCTGTTTACAGCAATTGTGTGGACAGTTCATTGGGTCTGCAGGAACGCGGCACAGGCCTTCACCATGCATGAGTGTCACATTAGATGCATGACATTTGGCAGGTTTGGCAAGAGATTCCACCTCTTATGTGCTACTGCAGAAACACTAGGGGCTTGAAGAACCCACAAGGGGATGGGGGAGAACTCACTGGATCCAGGGTGTCTAGGCTGCTCCCCCACAAGCCCCAGTATATGGGTCATGTTGGAGTGGGGCGAGGAGTGGGCTGCCATAACTTAGAGCAGCCCCGGGGATGATCAAGGTCTTACCTATACACAGTCTTGCACTGGTTTACCAAAGGTGTGTTTTCCAGTCAAGTTTGCATGTAGACAAGGGCTCGGTTACACTGAGGACCCCACTCCTGCAGCAGCCCAAAATTGGAGGCCTGCAAAGATGGCTTTGCACCATGCTGGCTGGACTGACTCGTGCAGGTACAGCCTAGAACTGACTCCCTGCCCACTAAAGGGAGAGAAACGTGGTCTGGCCAAAGACTCAGGAACACACTTCTATTAGATCTTTGCCTCTGGATCCAGTGTGAACACTGTGATGCTGTTCTGCAGTGGTTCAGCCAGGGCCTGCAGGCCTTTTCTCCCGGGACTGGTCCCTGAAACACTCTGGCGAACCAGGCTCTGCACAACCATCCCTCAAGTCAGAGGACGGCCACTGTTGTGGGCAGCAGCAGAGCTAAGTTTTGAGCAGGGGTGCAGGCAGGAGGGCAATGAGTCACTGATGGTGCCATTTTCAATTATACCTGTTGGACTGAAAAGGTGCCACACGTGCACCTAAAGGCCACTGGGGAGGACGGTGCTGCTGCCCCCTGCTATTAGCTCTGCCACTGATTGTGGGTCCTTATTTGTCACATTATCCACAAGCTGCCTTGTGTGCTGCAGTACTGCATGGGGCTTCAAGCTGCAGCCATGCTCCAATCCTGCAATCAGAGCTGCACTGCTTAACTCGGGTGCCCAAACGTACTTGCAGGCGGGGCAGAAATCCGCCCGCAAGGACCCGACTGCAGGCTGGGGGCCCACGGGTGGGTTGTGGAGGGCAGCTTGGAAGCTCTGCCGGTTTTGAGTTATTAATGTGCGGAAGGAATGTGCTTTCCCTGGTTTTACTCGACCCCAGCTGAAGTCTCACACTCGAATGATCTCAGGAAAAATGGCTTAGAGGGAAAAAAGGGGGGAGAATTGTCTTAGATCAAAAAGTTTGTTTTTTTTTATTCTTGAGCAATTTTTGCAAAATACAATTAAAAGGAAATCTCAAACAAAAAGTCAAACTGAAAGGTTCTATTTTGTCAGAATGGTTTTGGGGGGTTCGAACGAACCGGCTTGCCAAAAGCAACACGAAGCCACAAACTGTTTCAGTGTCACCAATCTGAGTTTTTCATTGAAAAACAGTTTGGGTAAAAAAAAAGTTGGTCCTGACTCCCAGTCCCCTGCTCTAACCACTAGGCATCACTCCCATTTGTAGGGTGGGGAGAATGTGGATACGGAGCTATGGGGAGCAGTGGGTCCCAGTGGTCCCCATTCAGTTGTCATGGGGGGGTTGCAGGGAGTCCTGGGTTAGTTTCCAGGCTCCCTGTCTAGCTAGGAGTTGCCCCCTCGGCAGCTGCAGCAGAGCAGGGCAAGGTGAATGATTGGGTGTAAATCCACCAGCCCCAGCCCAGCTAGGGAAGGTGGTGTTTCCAAATGGACCCAGACCTTGGGTCGGATCAGGATCCACTCACCTGGCCCTTCCAAATACCCCTTCTGAATCTCCTGCTGGGGGAGGGGAGCGAGGAAGGGGCTGTGCTGTGCTGGTGCCAAACCTCAATTAATGACTTTCCAAAAAACAAGGTGAGCAGAGCGAACGAGCCCCATCCATCTCCCTGCTCTGGATACGTCAGCCCCGGCGGCTGCCTGCAACGCTGCACCTGTCTACGGTCCCCGTGTCCTTTGGTAAAAATAGCACAAGCTCCGTCCGTTCCTGCTGTTCCCTGAATCCTCACTGTTGTACCTTCTCCCTGAGATCGCAAGTGGGGCCAGCACTACCGCAGCACTAGCTGACCCTACAGCACCTCCTGCTGGGAGAGGTGGAACAGCAGTAGCTGGGAGCATCCTCTCAGCTATGCTTCTTCTGCACCATTGCCTGCAGCACCTCCTGTGGGATGTAACAGGCACTACAGTAGCTTCCAGGCAGCACTCCCACCCTCTTGCAATGCTTCCTGGTGGGAAAGCTGCATGCTCAGCTTTCCATTGTGGCTAGAGGCATCTGCAACCTTCTACATCACCTGCCAGAGGTGCACATGGGGGAAATGGAGCCAGGGCTAACTTGCCAAGAAAGCCCAAGAGCCTGGATTCTGGGACAGAATCAATACTGCACCAACCAGCCTCAGGACAACTCCGGAGCAGTCCCTGGATGTAATGGTAATGCCCCAGGCTCATCATTTGTCGTCATCAGACCTCAAAGTGTTTTACCAAGGATGGAAGAATCATTGTCCCTGTTTTACAGATGAGGAAACTGAGGCCCAGGAAGGTGAAGTAACTTGCCCCAATCCACATCTGATTGGAGACCAGGTTCTGTTCTCAGTTCTGCCGAGTCCGAGCCCAGTGCACTAGCTGCCAGACCATACTGCCAACGAAGAGGAAAGCGATGCCTCAGCCCCCAGGAAATAAGGCCCCTCAACATCACAGACCGCATCTAAAAAGCATGGCCCTGGTGCAATGAGTTCTACACACATGGAGGGAACTGTTCACCAGCTGGAGCCAGCGCCATGGTTCTAGCTGGCGAAACGAGCGAGCCACGGACACATTCACTGGGATGCAAGGAACACAGGAGCAGACTCAAGAAGGGGCAGGACTGAGCGCCTGTGCCTGCTCAGAGCCAGACAGCTTCTGCTTGGGAAGCTCTTGCTGGAGTCTGGCCACTCATATAGTGCTAGATACTGCCTGCCCCAAAGAGCTCTCAGTGGAAATAGGAAGTGCAGCCTCGCTTTACCGAGGGGGAACCAAGAGCCGTGAAGAGTAAGCAGCTTGCAAGGCTGCACAGAGGATGTGCAGCAGAGCCAGAAATTGAACCCACCTCCCAGTGCCTGTCCAGTGCCTTAACCACAAAACGATCCCTCCTCCTGAGTTTTGCTCCACGCGCAAAGATCAACCCTCCCGTTTCAGCCTGAAGCAAAGTCTCTCTCAGTTAGCGCAGGGTACACCATCCCAGCTCAGCAGAGAGTGGGCAACTAGCAATGTACACAGAACGCGAGTGACAAATGCCGTACGTCACCCCTTAAAGCCCAGCTCTGAAGCCTGTGGCTAACCCCCTTCACGCTCTCCAACGATGGCGATCCTATAACTCCCATGTGGCAGCTCCCGCTGTGGGCTCAATGGCTTGATTGGTGCTTCCTACTAGTCAGACTGAAATTGTTCTCTGTTTAAGCACAGGAATCATTTATCTCATTGACTAGGGAGGATAATCCACCCACTTCTTCCTCACTGCATGGCTGCTGTATGTATTTATAGACAGTGACTGTCTCCTGTAAGCAGCCGTCTCTTCTCTCCAAGAGTCACATTTCCCAATGCTGCTTTGGCTTTGTCCCTGTTATCCGGCTCTCTGGTAGTGTCTGACTTTACCCCATGGCAGCCTGCCCACTGCTAGCTGACAGAGTGTTCTCCCTATTTTAGTATCACAGCCAGGCACGTGCATGACGGAGACAGACCACAGTGGGCCTGTGTGAGGTGGAAGGGAACATACCGTATTTTCCGGCGTATAAGACAACTTTTTAAACTAAAAAACAACCCCCAAAAATCAGGGGTCGTCTTATACGCCGGGTATAAACAGCTTCGGCTGAGCCAATCCTGGGAGGGGTCTCACTGGCGTATTCTATTAATGCATACAAAGCCTGCTCGGAAGGGCAAAGGTTGTAATAGCCCGCCTCTCTGACTCAGCCAATCCGAGCAGGCTTAATAGATGACACCGCTCCCGTGAACGCTCCGCCCTCCTTCTCCTCCCCTTCCCCGGTTTCCCGCAAATCAAATGTTCGCGGGAAGCCTGAAAAAAGGAGCAGGCAGGTAAGCCGGGTGTGTGGGGGAGGGGGCGGGACGGCTCCTCCTGGCCCTGGCCGAGCGCCCCAGCCCGGTCCCAGCCAAGCACCCCCGGCTCGGGCTGGTCCCGCCTGCGTGGCTCGGACCTGGCCCAGCTCGGGCCCCGCGGCTGCGGCTCGGGCCCGGCCAGGGGAGTCGGGCCCCGCGGCTGCGGCTGCAGCTCCGGCGCCGGTGTCGGCCGGGCCCGGGGAGCCGGGCCCCGCGGCTGTGGCTGCGGCGCCGGTCCCGGTGTCAGCCCGGGGAGCCGGGCCCCGCGGCTGCGGCGCCGGTCCCGGTGTCGGCCCGGGGAGCCGGGCCCAGCGGCTGCGGCTCCGACCCTGGCCCCGGCAGGGTAAGAGGCCAGGGCCAGGGCTGGGACTGGGGCGGGGGAGGAGGGGTTGGATCAGGCAGAGGTTCTGGGGGGGCAGACAGGGGATGGGGAAGGGGGGGTTGGGTAGGCGCCGCGTGGGAGTTCCTGGGGTCTGTTGGGATGGTGGTGGATAGAGTCGGGGCAGTCACAGGACAGGGAGCGGGGCAAGTTTGGCAGAGGGTGGGGTCCTGGGGGGGAGTTAGCGTTTGGGGTCTTGGGAAGGAGTGGTCAGGGAACAAGGAGCAGGGCAGGGGGGGGTTATGGTTTCTGAGGGGGGGCAGGATGTGGGTGGGGGGTGTACTCACTGGGCGGTTCCCTACCGGGTCTTTGGTGGTGGGTCCTTCAGCCTCGGAAGGGGGGGTAGTCTTATACGGAGAGTATAGGCCAAAACCTATGTTTTAACTGGAAAATTAGGGGGTCGTCTTATACGCCCAGTCATCTTATACGACGGAAAATACGGTAGCTGGGTAATGAGGGATGGGTACATGGGATATCAGAGCAACCCCCAACTGCAGGGGCCTGGGGCAAGTTTGTGACTGCTCTGAGCACCCCCAGAGAAAGGCTACATATAGGTCAATCAAATGAGTGACACCCCTGGTCCCAACCTCCACACAGTGGTCAAGATTGATACAAGAAAATTGGTGGGACTTTGGGCTTCCCCCATTCCTAGCTCCATGCTGGGCCTCCTGCACCGACATTCCTGCATACCCACCCTGCAGCTTGCTAATCTCACGCTGGTGAGCCCACAGGGCTGCTGAGAACGGGCACTGAACACAGCTGGGCAAATAACAGATTTTCCAGGTCACTGGCAATTCTGAAGAATCGAAAAAAAAATATTGTTTGGGGTCATCTCCAAAATGAAATTTAAACAACATAAAAATTTGGTGAATCAAACAATAAAAAAATCTTTTTCGGGTCAAACAAAACGTTTTATATCCATTTTGATTGTTTTTTTAATGTTTTACAAAAAAATTAAACAGCATTAAAGGAAATTTCAAAATAAAAAATATCATTTTTAATTGAGAAAAATCAAAGGCTTGTTCAAAAAATGTCACAAAACTTTTTGAAATTTTTTTCAGATTGTTTTGTTGTTTTTTTCCCCCCCTCAACTGAAACCATTTGACAAAGCTGCCACAAATTTGCAAACCATGTCAGTGAGGCCAAATCTGCATTTTTCACCAAAGCAAAAAGTTTCAGTTGAAAAACTTTTGCCAAAAGCTGGGAATGGGCGACAGGGGATGGATCACTTGATGATTAGCTGTTCTCTTTGTTCCCTCTGGGGCATCTAGCATTGGCCTGGCCACTATTGGAAGACAGGATACTGGGCTAGCTGGACCTTTGGTCTGATCTAGTGTGGCCGTTCATATGTTCTTTTACCCAGCTAAAGCCCTAGTTAGCAGTGATAGGTGCCCAGTTCTGCTACCTGGCAGGCATGTCCTCTGGTAGAAGACATTGCAGCCTGTGTTTCTGTTTGCCTGGAGTGGAAGCCAAATTCACCCCCAAAGAAATGGAGTTTTATTTTCTCCATAGCCAGATTTCTCCTTACAAATTCTCCAGAGGATCTGCAAAAGGTACATTTTATGGGGTTATCCCATAGCCCTGCTGGTTACGGAGCTGGGGCTGCCAACATGGGCATAGTCTGGAGAGCCAGGGGGCATTGCTCCCCACCCCACCTGCAGGGTGGCAAGTGAGGCAGCGGCCCAGGGCACAAAGCTATGGGAGCAGCTACACACACTCTCTGTCTCTCCTAGTCTCTGTGTTCCACGCAGGTCAGGGCTGATCACCAGGGATCCTAGTTTTCCATGATAAAAAAAAAAATCCAAAATTCTCGAATTAAAAAACCAACAACATTCTGCATTTTTCCACAATTAAAATGAAATGCTGAACTTTGGATACCCTAGCCACAATATCTAGAGGTATCAGTTGAACACAATGTTTTACTGATATACAGCAGAACCCCATTTATCTGAGCCTCCATTATCTGACTCTCCGCATTAACCAAACCCCTCTAAAAAAAGCTAATTCCATGTTTTTCTGTGGCAAACAGATTTCTAGGATCCCTGCTGATCACTCTTTAAAGTTTTGTCTGAAACTCTGCCTCAGTTACCCCATCTGGAATAAGGGAATAACACATGAAATTTGTCAAGACCTGGAATATCTCTCGATGAAAAGGCCTATTTAAGTGCAAGTAATAGCGTTAGAATTGGAATCCAGACACAAAGTGGTTCTTTTTGGACTGTCTTCCAAGGGCCCAGGGGAAAAAATAAATTTGCCAACTACAGGTGGCCTTTAAATGGTTTTCAAACATGTCTATATTGTAGACTGCTTGAGAGGGCCTCTCACATACACATCCCTTCCCAGATCGCTCGCCACTCATTCCCTGCAGCAACTGTGTGCTGTTTGGTTACACGAAGAAGTCATGGAAAGACATTATTAAAGATACAGGATCCAAATCAGCTTGCTTTAATTCAGTAGCTGGGGCCACATGGTTTCCGCCTGTCTGCTGTTTAATTTTAAAAAGTTTCTAGCCTTTACAGTTGCGAGGCGTGTTCTAAATATAAACATGAGGCAGTGGTGTTATGCCGGGTTTGCAGAGAGTATCACAGCCCTAGCTGCTGCTGCTCAGAGTTTTCCCAAGCAGCAGCAAATGAAACTTGGGAGACTCTGGCTGCTTTCACTGATGCAGTACAGAGCTCTGTGGTAGCAGTGGAAATGAACAGCATGGGAAAGCTAGAAGCCCTGGCTTTGCATTTGTTAGTACCAAATCTTTTCCCACAAGCCCCTTTCATCTCTCTCTGCCATTCTGTGGTCTTGAATCAGTCTTCTTGTGTGTTAGAAAACACAAACTCTCCTTTGAAAATTGTCCACAGGGCTCCCCGCTCTGAAAAAAGTCCACTCCCCGCAACCTCTAGTCAGCAGCAGCTCCAGAGGGTCACTAGTGCTTGCTAATCTGCTAAGGGGGATTCACATGAGGAATGGTGGGAAGAACAATAACAACTCACCCATGTGAATCCACCCCCCTTGCCCACCTTCCACATTTTGTAAGTCTCCAGTTAAGTATTCATAAACAGATGGAGTGAACTAAGACACAAATGAGGCCTTTTGTTCTCCAGACCCAGAGTGAGGGAGGATGAGAAAGCACAAGGCTGCAACCAGGGCAGGGCGAGCGGGGCAGCCACCCAGGGCGCAAAGCCGCAGGGGCGGAAAAATGACAACAACAAAAACAAGTCTCTGTGTGAGACCCAAACAAACACCGGGGCAGATGCCCGGCCCAACGGGCCACCAGTGACCCCACAGCGGGCCCAGCCCTGCAAGCCTTGGGGAGGCACAGAATTCTCCCCCCCCCCCCAGTCCTATTGGCCTGGCTGTAGCTGCCCCAACAAACCCAGAAGTAAAACAACGCCTATGGCTGCCAAAGGACAAATCAAGACTCCTGCCACCTCCTGCACAGGCCACTCTCTGCCTTGTCTTGCCCTGTTTGTGCTCATCTGTGCCCTGACACTTGATACCTGTCTGGGGCTGACCTACTTCTGTCCAGCACCAGGTGCACCTCTGTCACCTGCTGCATTATCATCAGTGCACTGTATTCATCTCACCCCCTCCCGACGCCCTGGGAAAGAGGGCTGCGAGGAAGGCTATTGGGATACTTAACAGGATTTAGGAGTCTGCCACCTACCCCGCACAGGCTCAGATCCCCAATAGCTCAGAGGCACAGGCTGAGAGTTATCCCTTCCACAGAGATGGTCTGGACTCCCTAATAGGCTTTTCCATTTCAGGGGACAGCAGCTTGGCTCCCACAGAAGGTGCTGGTGTGAAGGATGAGGCAGTGGGTTAGAGACAGACATTAAACCCCAATGCTTCCCCAGCATTCAGAGGCAACAGGTTTTTAACCTCTAGGTGCAGCAGTATTTCAGCTCTGCCAGTAAGTAATTGGCAACTCGTTAACAGCCCTGGAGACCCTGTGACAAAAGCTCCCCCCAGAACACCAGCAGGGAGGGGTGGAGCGTCTGTCAATTACAGGGTGGGAAACCTCAGCACCAATCAAAAAATTACAGGCCAGGAAACAACCTGATTATTAAATGGAGTCGAAGTCAATGGGTTCAGAGCTGGATCTAACATGAGCAGAGCAGGCAGATGCTAATGGAAACATCTCAGTGAGGCTGGGCTGTATGAGAGTGGCACTGCCCAGACCCTCGCCAGGTGACCTTGGGCCAGGGGAAATAAATCAACCCCCACATTGCCTGAGCTCTTTGGCCCTCACTCAATCCAGTCAGAAAATTGGGTAAAAGGCAGCAACCTGACTGCTTAAACCAGACGTCGTGTCTGGGGTGAGAGCTCCCTGGGGAAGGGAATGAAAGGAAAAAACACCTGCCTTGGAAACCTGCTACAGACGGTGTGAATTACAGCTTGTGCCATGGGAGAGGGCAGAAACTGGGCCAGAGCCCTACCTGGTGTGAACTGCTGCAGCTCCATTGGGTCAACAGAGGGTGGGTTACACAAGGATTGGGCCCATTCTTTTTAACATCTGCGGAGTTTTGGTTTCATCTCTGAACTCTCACCTCACGGTCTGTCTCTGTTACACCCACTTATTAGGTGCCTATCCCCAAAGCAATAACAATAATGAAATACTCTGATTCTCACGCACCTTCCGCCTGGGGATCTCAAAGCACTTTAGCAATGTCCCTGACTGCATCTTCTGGGAGAGAGCATTATCTCCCAGTACACATGGAGAAAACTGAGATACAGAGAGCAGAAGTGATGGGCTCAATGCCACACAGTGAGGCAGTGAACAGAACAGTGAGCCAGGAATAGAACCCAGAGGTCTCAGTTCCTTGTCCCTTGCTTTGGCCTCTTCCTTCTTTCTCTCTGGTGAAATTATTTTATAGGTAGGCTATTGCTCCCCGCTGATCACATGATGAAGAGATCTACCATGTTCACTGTCTACCTAGGCCTAGCTAGGAGACTCCAGATGATGCAACACAATCCCTTGTCACCCCACCCAAAGCCAGGGAAACTTCAGCTAGAAAGAGACCATTGGCCCAAGGGATAGCAGCAGCTGTATCAGGGGCCAGCCTGACCAAGACGGACACTCTTGTGCCAGCTCCAGGGGGCCCGCAGCCCCAGGCAAAGCTCTGCTCCCACAGCCTCCCACTTCTGAGCCTTCTGCTGCCAGCAGCCCCTGCCTCCATGCTACAGCTACTACTGAAGATTTGGGCTCTGATGGCCCATCAGCAGGTGCAAGTTCTAGAGCACCGCACGTGTCCACTGGGGGAGCTGATGGCAGAAGTGCCATCGCTAACCGCAGCAGCTGGGGGGAGAGGAGGGAAATGAGGCTCCATCTGCACCAGCACCCCTTTGCTCCCACCGCCCTCTGTTGCCATCACTGGTAGAGCTGCAGTGGTGGGAGTCCTAGTGGACAGAGCTCTGGACGGCAGCTGGTGTTTTAGGCACTGTGTTGTGTAGCCTTGCCTTGAGCAGGGCTGCTGCCTCGAGCCCTGTTTAGACAACACTCCCACCCCTGGAGCTGAATGGCAAACGGACCCTAGTTCGGACACAGCCATGGGAGAGTGAGGGGTCCCTGAGATCAATGGGCCCTGGAGCACCTACTGCTCTATGAAGAGCCACCAGAATCTCTGGCTAGTCCATAGTCCTGGACGCTGGTGTAATGAGCTGTGTCCCTGGTTACACTGCCTGTAGGTGGAGCCCTGTTGACCAGACCCCACAGCAGAACCCCAGAGTTCCTCAGCATCATTAAACTGGTTTGCTGGCTCTTGTGATGTTTGCAGATGGCCCTGTGGGCTAGGGTCACTAACCCCTTGTTAAAGGCAGCAGGGACCAGTGCACCTGTGATTCATCATCTGTCCCCTAATTGGGCTTAAGAGATCTCATCTGGGCATCCAGAAGTGAGACAGACAGGCAGAGAGAGCGTCATGAGACAGCTGCCTGAGAACAGAGGAGGGAGTATAGAAAGTTGCCTGCAGGAAAGCTCTGAAGGTGAGCAGTAAGTGACAGCTGTCGGGGATGAGTTCTGCGGAAAACTAGAGCCAGGTGCCTAACTCCCCTTGGCTTTCAATGGGTCAGTGCCACACCTCTCCAGGGCGCTTTTGAAATTGCCCCCCATAGGTTTGTATTTAAATGCAAGTGGCGATGATGGCACCGTTCTGGGGCCTGGGCAGTGGAATAGTGGCAGAGGTGGGCAGCTCCATTCTGTACTCACTGAAGTGTCTGGGTAGCTTCCAAGTGGCCAGGCCTCATGCTGGTCCTTTGCACAGGGTGAATTTCACTCCCTGTGGGGGGGATCTAAACAAAGCACCTGCCTGTTGTTTAAGACCAGCTGTGCATCAGGCTGCTCCATGACCATGGCTTGGACAGAAGCTTTCCTCCATCAGCCTGAACCCCAGAGGTGCTGGTTTGCAGCCCCACCTGGTGGATCTGAAAGGCAGCGGATTATGTAAAGCAATCCACCCCCCTTAGCAAACCTGAGATAGGAGAATACAAGCCTCATGCACCCTCCTAGAGCTGCCCCACCACTGAGGTGCTAATTACTCACGGGCAGGGCATCTGCTTGTAGTGACTGACCTGAACCCAGTCCAGCAAAAGCTGGGAACCTACAAGGTATTTCCTGCACAACTTCAGATCCCACTAGGACAGGGAAGGGAGTGCATAGCCTAGCCTAGCCTAGGGCGTTGGACACTAGATTAGGACTCTGCAGATGTGAGTTCTAGTCCCAGTTTGATCCCTGACCCACTGCATGATCTGAAGCAAGTTGCTTTGCTCCTCTGTTTTGTCTATTTAGGGCTGTCTCTCATGCTGGGGTTGGACAGCTCCTAGTGCTCAGAGCCCAGTAACAGAAACAACAACAGGCAAAGCAGACAGCCCTTCCAGCTTCCCAGCTGTGCTTCCCCACCCGGAGCTGTCTGCACATTTCCCTTCGCTTCCTGCTGAAATGAGAAAGACCGAGGGCAGTTTATCACACAGCTCATCTCCCGGAGCACGAGTCCTTGTTCTGTAGGGTAGCAGGGCTGTGTAAATCAGTATTTAATGTGGGTGTCTGTGTGAGCTGAGAGTGTTCAGGAAAGCTGCCAGAGCAACACCCTGGAGTGTCTGGAGAAGTCTCTCTCAACACGTGCAGGGCATGCTTCACACAACACCAGCATCTGCCAGTGCCTCAGTCCTGACCTAGAGGGACCAGAGGTTGGAGAATGACCCCTTCTCATCCCATTAGCCACAGCATTCTTGGGCTCCTTTCAAGCTGCTCAGCAGTACCAGTGCCTGCATGTTTGTTTTAGTTATGGAGCTGCTTGTCTATATGGAACAGGACTGGAACTGGTGAAGTTAGACCATAGAGAGATTAGACAAAGACCAGATTAGATTCCAGATTTCGGTCTTGGTTGGAACCAAGAACTGCACAAATGAAACAATAAGGAAAAAATATACCCCATGTCAAACCTCCAAACAGATTCAATTATCTGGGCAGGAACGGTCTGTTCTGTGTTCGTACAGCACCTAGCACAATGGGGATCGCAAGCCCCTGAAACTTCTGGGTTCCATCACAATACACATAATCAATATATGTTTGTATTACAGAAGCTCCTAGAGGTCTGAGATGCGATCAGGGCTCCACAGCACTAGACACCAGACAAACAAATAACAAGGGATGGTTCCTGAGCCAAAGATCTTGCAGTTTAAACCGACAAGAGAAACAAATGATGGAAGGGGGACCAGGCAAAGTGATCTACCCAAAGCTACACTGTAGATCTGAGGCACAAGTGGGATTAGAACTCAGCTCTCCTGAATCCAATTCCAATCGACCTGCCTCAGTTTAGCTTTGTTTGATCCAAATCAGTTAATCCACCATTAATTTTTAAAGATGGGTGAAAACTGGATATTCCAATTTGTGGGAAATACCACTACAGTTGACGTTTATTTGCAGCAACACTTTGTAAGTGCAACCAACACTTACAAGTAACATTTCCCCCAGGAACACTTTCCCCTAGATGAATTGTCGACACTCCCCATAACAGCAACAGTCGCATATGGGAAACATAAAAAGAATGAGGAGTACTTGTGGCACCTTAGAGACTAACAAATTTATTTGGGCATAAGTTTTTGTGGGCTAAAGCCCACTTCATCGGATGCATGCAGGGGAAAATACAGTAGGAAGATATATCGAGAGAGAGAGAGAGAGATACACACACACAGAGAATATGAAAAAATGGCTGTTGCCATACCAACTCTAAGGAGAATAATCAATTAAGGTGGACTATTATCAGCAGGAGGAAAAAAAAACTTTTGTAGTGATAATCAGGATGGCCCATTTCAAACAGTTGACAAGAAGGTGCAAGTAACAGTAGGGGGAAAATTAGCATGGGGAAATAGTTTCTACTCTGTGTAATAACCCATCCACTCCTAGTCCTTTTTCAAGCCTAATTTAATGGTGTCCAGTTTGCAAATTAATTCCAGTTCTGCAGTTTCTCGTTGGAGTCTGTTTTTGAAGTTTTTCTGTTGAAGATTTGTGACTTTTAGGTCTGTAATTGAGTGATCAGGGAGATTAAAGTGTTCTCCAACTGGTTTTTGAATGTTATGATTCTTGACGTCTGATTTGTGTCCATTTATTCTTTTGCATAGAGACTGTTCGGTTTGGCCAATGTACATGGCAGAGGGGCATTGCTGGCACATGATGGCATACATCATATTAGTAGATGTGCAGGTGAACAAGCCTCTGCCATACCATCAGATATATACACACCTCTACCTTGATAGAACGCTGTCCTCAGGAGCCAAAAAAATCTTACCGTATTATAGGTGAAAACGCATTATATTGAACTTGCTTTGATCCACCGGAGTGCGCAGCCCCGCTCCCCTGGAGCGCTGCTTTACCATGTTATATCCGAATTCATGTTATATCAGGTTGCGTTATATCAAGGTAGAGGTGTATATATATTCCTAATGTATTTTCCACTGCATGCATCCGATGAAGTGGGCTTTAGCCCACAAAAGCTTATGCCCAAATAAACTTGTTAGTCTCTAAGGTGCCCAAGTAGTCCTCGTTCTTTTTGCTGATACAAACTAACACGGCTGCTACTCTGAAATATGGGAAATGCAGTAGACCAGTGGTCCCCAACCTTTTTGGCTGGCGGGTGCCAGCCGAAGGACCACTCAGGCGGTGGAGCACCCGCCAAAATGCCGCCAAATTTCGGCGGTATTTCGGCAGCGACACCTCTCGATGATGTCACTTGTCGACGGCAAGTGGCGTCAGCGAGAGGCGTCCCCAGGCCGGGACGCGGGCGCATTAAGATGCCCCTGTGGGCGCAATGGCACCCGCAGGCACCGCGTTGGGGACCCCTGCAGTAGACCCTCATTAGTAGCAACATATCTGTGCCCTTTTGCTATGTTCCTCCTAAGTGACTGTTGCTGTTATGGGGAGTGTCGACAATTCATCTAGGGAAAGTGTTCCTGGGGGAAATGTTCCTTGTATATAAGTTCCAAAACAACATACCCCAAAAATTCAAAATTTCCTGCAAAACAAAATCTTGGAAAAAAAACAATTATTTCAGGTTGATCAACACATTTCATTCCAATTTCAACTTTTAAAAATCTGTTTATATTAAAAAAACCCCAGAATTTGTTTTGTAACAAAAAAAAAACCAAAAAGTGTCATGTTCCAAAAAAGGATGGAACAGGAGTTTTGATATTATCAAAATGCTTTGTTTTGTTTTCTAAAAAACATTTCACTGAAATTAATACAGTTTTCTAAATGCTTCGATTTCAAACCAAAACACACATATTTTGGTCAAAAAACTATTTTGATGAAAAATTTCCAACCAGCTCTATTAATTTTTCCATGTAAATACTAGTTACATTCATATTCTTACTGCTGGATATTCTTGGGCTCTTTTCTGTCTTAAGGGGCAGTCAGTAGCTAGGTAGGTTTGTACATGGATAATTGACTTAGCCCTCCACAAAGATGGGTCCCGTCCCCCCCACCACACACACACACAAATAAATAATTATACTTTGCACTTCCCTAGCAAATTCCATCGGACAGCTCATTACACATATTAATTAATTCAATCTCACAACAGCTAGGTTAAATTTTGCAGACGGGGAAACTGAGGCCCAGAGTGGCAAAGTCATTCACAAAAGTCACAAGCTGAAACAGAAGCAGAGCCCAGGAGTCCTGCTGTGCCACTCCATTTGTTAAACCACATCCCCTCCTTCCTTCCTTTTCAGCAGCAACCTTCACTATAGGTCACCTCAGCATATCTGTTCTTTGTATAATGATTTGTGTTTTTCTTTCCTCCTCTTTTTTCCATGGATGCAACTATAATCATTAGTGTTGATTGCTTTGTTAAAAAAAAAAAACACAAATTACCATGTGGGGAAAAAAGGGACTATATGCATATGTCAGGGAGGCAGTGCGGTGTGTGACTAGAGTCCTGGGACTGCTGACCTTCTGTAGGTCACATCACTTCTATGCCTCTATATCCCCCCTCCTGCTCTTGCCCTTGTCTATTTAGACTACAAGCTCATTGGGACAAGAACTGTCCCTCCATAAGGCCTTGTCTACACGTAGTGACATGTAGGGTACATGGAGCTATGCTCTGCAGTGAAAGGCAGGCTGAGTCCACACACTGTTATGGGTACACATGGCAGTGAAAGGCTCCAGCAGCGGGGAGCTGCCGGAGCCTTTCCCCACTGCTGGAGTCTTTCACTATAGCAGGGAGAGGCTGAGACAGTGGGGCGCTGCGTAGCTAAAACTAGTAGTGTAGACATGGGAAGCATTGCTTGGGCATGCAGAGAGCCATGTGGGGTATATATCCTTGGCTTCAGGCAAGCAGGGCCTCTGCTTAACTCGCCTAAGCCATGCCTCACCCGCCACACTGCTCTTTACACACCCGTGCTAGCTGGGTTTGCAGAGTATGTACTCTACATGCCGCTGAAAGCAGAGCCGTAGCCTAAACGTTTGTACAGCAGTCGACACGACAGGGCCCCGATCTCAGTGCAGACCTCGAGGCAATATTGTAATACAGACAATAATAATCTGGTAATCTGCAAAATTTACATGACAGCAATTCCTGGAGGGAATTAAGGCACAGATTCAGCATACTATGTCCTGGCACCAAACCCCCGAGACTGTCCCTCTTTGTCCCTAAATCCTTGTCCAATGGACATGTTGATCTCAACCTTCCAGCCCCATCTCCATGCTGACAGATTCCTGGGGACAAAGTCTCAGCTGCTGTAATCTGTCACAATTTGGTGGGAGTTAATGGAGCTCCACCAGTTTAAACCAGCAGGATATTTGGCCCTTGGTTTCTCACTGACTCCCTACCATGATGGCCTCTCTGAGGCCACGAGCAAGCCTGATTTCAAAGATCCTGCTCTAACCCACCCCTGGGTAGGCCACGCCAGCTGTCTCTTGTACAGATCCGGCCCGTTACCTGAGCACCTCACAATTTTTAAATGTATTTATGCTCACAGCACCTCTCTGAGGAGGGAAGTGCCATCATTTTATAGATAGCAGCTGAGTCACAGAGAGATTAAGTGTCCTCCCAAAGGTCACACAGGAAGTCTGTGGCAGAGCAGGGTATTTAACCCACATGCCTTGAGTTCTAGGCTAGCTCCCTGGCCACTGGATCTGGGTTCAATTCCTGCTCATGGATTATGGGATCTCTACCTGTCATTTGCCAATACCATTTTCTACACTGCTTCTTCTGGTAACTCAGAATCAGCATAAGTAATTTCCAATAAGGCTTTTGTATCATAGGATTCATCCCAAAAGCAAAAATTAACAGCCACATAATAGACCCTCACAGATTAGAATATGTGCAGTGTAAACAGACATAAGCATAAATATTGCAGTATAGCCCCTGGAAAACATAGGCATTCAGTGGATATTGTACTTAATTAACTGATTAGGAGCATAGGAGAAAAAAACCCTTCAGTTCATAATTATGGTATCATGAAAGCCCGGTCAGTAAGATGTCATGGATACTAATGGTCAGGTTGGCTGGCCATGAGCAGTACAGTGGGCAGCAGAGTAACTCACCAGGACAGGTCATGTTCTATAGATAACATGACTAGACTGCATCTCAGCAGAGATTCGATATTTGTACAGGGGCCGATTCATAGGAATTGCCACACTGGGGCAGACAAATGGTCCATATCACTAATATCAGGTAACTCAGAGGATGGTATAACCATCTCTGCCCAAAGAGAGCATCTACAGACGCAATATACCATAGGGCAATATTTCTTCCTGACCCAAGCTGATGTCATGAGGCATTTGGATTGAGAGTCCTCATAACCAGTGTCTCAAACTTTGCTATTCTTATTCTATCTGCCTTGGCACATATACGGCTCCTGTCACTATATCCGAGCAGCTCAAAACATTTATCCTCAAAAGACCCCTGGGAGGTAGGGAAGTATTATGCCCATTTTACAAATGGGAAATTGAGGCACCAAACTATTAAGTGACTTGACTAAGGTCACACAGGAAGCGTGTGGCAGAGCCAGGAACGGAAATCAGATTGCTTGACTGGCTATCCAGTGACTGAGTCTCATTCCAAGACCATCTTCCTCACCCTGTATAAAGGTCTAATCATGCCTTAATCTTTCTAGCCTGTTTACCTCAGTGATATCCTGTAGCAGGAAGTTCCACAACTTCCCCTCAAAAAGCAGCTTTCTTCATCCATTTTAAGTGCGCTGCCTTTTAATTTCCAGTGAACTTTTGTTCTCGTGTGATGATGAACTAGGAGCATGTACATGGCACTCACTAGACAAAACTAAATCTGAATGTGATGCTGTTCAAGGTAATGATGTTATAACATTTTCTGCATCATTCTCCATCCCCTTCCTATGTCACGCTAACATCTAATCCACTCCATTTTCATGGCTGCTGCACATTGAGCAGGCAGCTTCATTGTGCTGTCCACAATGATGCCTAGATAATTCTCTGTAGAAGTTACAACCAATTCAGATCCTCAAGGAGTGGTCGAGTAGTTTCAATGATCCCTTGACAGGAAACACAGGTTGCCTGTGATAGCAGGGCACTGTCCTATGTTCCTTCCAATGGGCACAACTTTGGCATTTTTCTATGCTGAATTTCATATCACCTGATTTTTCCAGATTCTTCTGGAGAGCCTGCCTCATAATGCCTCTGAACTAAGTTAAACCATATAGGGCCTGATTCAGTTCATACACCGCTGTAAATCTGGTGTGACTCCTTTGTAGTTAATGCAATTACACTGGTGTATGTGAGCTCTCAGTCCTGCTCTCTGTGTTGGGAGCAAATTTTTCCACTTTGGAACCCAGCCCCCGTTTCTAGGTTAATAAATATATTGGATACGGGTCCTGGTACAGACCCTTAGGGCATCCATATGTAATGTTTCCCCCCAATGAGATCTCTTCATGTCTCATGTCAGCTTTTAATCAGCAACAGGACTTCACCATTCTCCCCATGGTTATCAGGGATCTTGAATAGCATCTTATAAGGCTCTTCCCCAGAAGCTTTTGGAAAGAGAAAATAACTGATCTCCACCATTTCTGCTCTACCCACTAGTTTGATCATTCAGTGCTAACAGGTGAGACAAACACCTTTCTTCTTATGGAAGCCATCCCTAAACTATTACACTCATTTCAATGCTTTGCAATTCTCTCTTCCATAGCTTTTCTCTACTGTTTTCCCTGGCCTATTATTTCCAAGCACACCCTTAGTGTGGCACCTTTTTATAGAGATGACACAGCATTGGCTGCCTTCCAGTCCTCCGGCTTCTCAGCACTTTTTAATGATAAATTACGAATCTTTGTTACTAGCTCAGTTCTCCATTCTTTAGCACACTCTGAAGAGTGACTTCCAGTGCTGGTGATTTATGGGAACACAATCATTTCGTATTCTTTCAACCCCACCACCCCCAATTCTTCCATCTTCTCTGGCAAGGTCTCACTTTCACCACCCGTGAAGAGTATTCCCATGATAGGTATTCGCCCATTATCTTCTGTGATGAAGCATCAGGGTAGCTGACCTCTTCTTTATATGCACTGATGACCAGGACACCTCACCAGAACTCTTCTGATGTGGAGGCTGACTACCAAATGTGTATTCTTGTGACCTGCATCATGGGTTTGGGTCTCCTACTCTTATCACTCGAGCAGTCTCTGTAGCATGGATCCTTAGGCTATAGCCCTGCTCCCTATTCATCAGAGCATCTCGCTAATCGTTCCCTTCCCACCACAGAAATGCCAGTGGTGTTGAGATCTTACCCCAATCCCAGCCTTTCCAGCTCACCCAGGTATGTCTCAAACATCCCAGCTGATCTGCAGCTGATAGTAGCTGTGATTTGTAACAGGACAGCCCATTTTGCCGAAACTCTTGTTATACCTTATTGGATTATTCCTCCTTGTCCTCGCCCTACCCTTCCTGCAGGGCAATCCTAGCCCATTCTACTGGATACATACTGCAGTGGAACTTGTATCTCTGATGTCCCCAGCTGATGATGTCCATTGTCTGACTAGAGAGCTTCTCTATACCTGCCAGCTCCCTCCCCTGAGCCACAAACTCGGTCCCTCCCCTGAGCCACAAACTGTGGCTCTTCTATCCTCCTGCATGTGGGACTAGAAGAATCTCAGCGCACAAAGTCCCTAACCTCAGCCTTGTTTCTAAGCATCTACAGGCAGATCCCAGGTGCCATGTCCTACTAGTGCCTGCCACTAGTGCCGCCATTTACCATGCCCACCAATGCCCCAAGTCTCTGTAAGAGACTTTACACAGCTCATGAGATCCAACATCCCCCCTCCGATAACCCCGCACCCAGCTCTCTCTACACCTGGTAAAAGCAACATCCAGCCAATGCACCAACTCTCTCTCTTTCGCCCAGAGGGATTTGCTCAGTCTAGGACAGGGGTCGGCAACCTATGGCACGCATGCCAAAGATGGCACGCGAGACAATTTTTAATGGCGCGCTGCTGCCTGCCGGAGTCCCGAGGACACACAGCCAGTGAGGGGCAGAGCACGCACCCCCCGAGAGAGGAGATGCCTCAGTGGCCTGCCCATGGGCTCCCGCATCCCCTTACCCGGCGAGGAGACCTGCCCGGGGGCGCGGAGGGGCCCGCTCACCTGGGCCGCTTTGGTATAGGTGGCCATGGTGGATTGGCGGCGCGCCGGGGGAGCGGGTTCGCTGCAGGACCCAGTCCCGACTCCCGGCAACAGGACGCGGGGGCAGTGGAGGCAGGAGAGGTCAGCGGCGGTAGCAGCAGTGCCGGCTGCTGAGCGTCCCCAGGAGGAGGCACCCGACCGCGGCCAGGGACCTGTACCTGCTGTTCCTGAGTTGGGAGGAGCAGAGAGCCCCGCGGCCGGGCGGCACTGAGCACGTAGCAGGTGTGGGCGAGCGGGAATCGGTGGTGGGCAGAGAGCCCTGGGGCAAGGAGCTCGCATACCTCCGGAGCGGCTCCTCCAGACACAGCCAGAGGGGACTCTCTTGCTGGGGAGCACTAGTTGCGCTCGTGCTGTGCGCCGCGGGGCCCCGAGTGGGTGACCCGGCTGGGGGCCGCAGGAGTGGGGGGGGGGCCTCTGCCCTGACCCCCCCCCACACACACACACACACCCAGCCCTCTGCCTTGAGCCCTGAGCCCTGACCCCCCCCACACACACCCAGCCCTCTGCCCTGAGCCCTGACCCCCCCCCACACACACACAGCCCTCTACCCTGACCCCCCCCACACACACCCACCCAGCCCTCTGCCCTGATCCCCACACACACACACCCAGCCCTCTGCCCTGAGCCCTGGTCCCCACACACCCACCCACCCCTCTACCCTGAGCCCCACACACCCACCCACCCAGCCCTCTGCCCTGATCCCCACACACACACCCAGCCCTCTGCCCTGAGCCCCCACACACACACACAGCCCTCTGCCCTGAGCCCCCCACACACCCACCCCGCCCTCTGCCCCGAGCCCTGACCCCCACACACACACCCAGCCCTCTGCCCTGAGCCCTGACCCCCACACACACACCCAGCCCTCTGCCCCGAGCCCTGACCCCCACACACACACCCAGCCCTCTGCCCTGAGCCCTGACCCCCACACACACACCCAGCCCTCTGCTTGACTCCTTCACCCCACAACCCCAGCCCTGACTCTGGCACCCCACACATACCCAGCCCCCGCCCTGACACCTGCACCCCTCACACGCCCCAGCCCTGACTCTTGCACCCCTCACATATCCATCCCCACCCCCATGAACCCCCCACATCCCGACTCTTGCACCCCCCACATCCCCACCCTGAGCACCAAATGGGAGCTCTTGCACACACACACCCCACACATTCCCACCTGCACCCCTCACACCAGATGGGAGCTGCCCAGGTAAGTGCCCCACACCCAAACCTCCTGCCCCAACCCTGAGCCCCCTCCCTCATTCTAGCTCCTGGCCAGACCCTTACACCCCCAGCCCTGTGCTCGGTCCACTCCCACCCTCAGCTCAGTGCAGAGAGAGGAAGAGAATGGGCCAGAACCAGAGAGAAGGTAGGTACCAACTGTATGTGGGCAGGGCCGAGACCCCAGACCAGCAGCGGCCTGAGCGGGCCGGCAGCGTAAGATCAACATTTTAATTTAAATTTTAAAAGAAGCTTCTTAAACATTTTGAAAACCTTGTTTATTTTACAATACAATAGTTTAGTTATATAATATATAAACTTATAGAGAGAGACCTAAAAAAACATTAAAATGTATTACCGGCACACGAAACCTTAAATTAGAGTGAATAAATGAAGACTCGGCACACCACTTCTGAAAAGTTGCCGACCCCTGGTCTAGGAGGAATTATTATCCTCCTCAGCCTATACCAGATGGTGGCTCCCTAGGAGGATAGCTCGGTGGTTTGAGCATTGGCCTACTAAACCCAGGGTTGTGAGTTCAATCCTTGAGGGGGCCACTTAGGGATCTGGGGCAAAAATTGGTCCTGCTAGTGAAGGCAGGGGGCTGGACTCGATGACCTTTCAAGGTCCCTTCCAGTTCTAGGAGATTGGTATATCTCCAATTATTACCTTTTATCTCTTCATGCTTCTTTGATCTCCTTCCATCCCAACACTGCCTTCAACTGAAGGTAATTGGCAGGCCCATTCCAGCAGGTCTCTAGATGCCATGAACCAGATTCTCAGCTAGTACAGCAATCAGAACAAAAGTCTTATGCCAGTTTATAGCAGCTGAGGATCCAGCCCCATATAGGCACATCATGCACCCTGCTGTCCATCTGGTAGGTCAGCAACCCTGGCCTCTGAGCACCTTGAGTTGCTTCTACCCTCTGCAGACACAATTTGGCCACATGGTGAGTAGGTGGTCAATGGGTATTCAACTGGGTCACGCTCACCCTTCCTAAAGCAGAGCTGATTCTTGAGCTAGACTCTAGCTCAATGACAGGTTCTTTCCACTGCATCCTGCTAAGAATGAAGATAAAAAACAAAACCCAATCAGCTCTCACCTTTCCTGCTACGCCCCTCTGTTTGTCCAGTTCAGGTGGGCAGCTCACCCCTTCACTGCCTGCCACTTGGACTGCCACTACCTAGCTTCCGATCGCGCCACTGGAGATGGCCTCTTGCTCCTCTTTCTCTTTTTTATTTTTCCTGCCTTTTCTAGCCCAATCCATCAGCTCCATCCCAGCAATCAATTTCGTCAAGTCAACAGAGTCACCTCTATTCACAGTCCTCAACCAATCACTCCAGAGCAAAATCACTCTCCTGTCCTCAGGAGCCATTACAGCCACGCTCTCCCTCACGGCTCCACTGCACAGTGACTATTCAAAAGGCACATCTGGAAAACTAAAGCCCACTAAACTCTTCACCAGTCCTTACCCCTGGATTTCCATTGCCACTCAGGCTCCAACTCCTTTCAAGCATGACTCACTCTGTTTCCATCTCTGGTTCAGAGTTTCTATAAGCTACCAATAGGAACTGATCCCTGCTGAGATCATTTGGTTCCTTGACAATACAGCACAATCAAGCAACTGGGCTCTAGTCCCCTCCCAAGCTGGGATGCCATCCCTGGGGTACAGGCAAAGCTGAATGACAAGCAGCACACTCAGGCCGGAAGAGAAGACTCCAGCAACAGCAGGACCATCAGGCAGAAATGAAAATAAATGGCCACGCACGTCACAGCCACACCAGCTGCGTTCCCTGTCTCACCAGCTACCCCAAGCAACTGAATAGCTGGGCCACCTGGAAAGGCTGAGCCCAAGAACCGAGTGAGAGGAAACCAAGAACTATCTAGCTCTACGACACATGTCCCAGGAGGTGATCACCCTGCCATGCTTAAAGAAGGTGCTGGGAGGCCCAAAGGGCAGGTGAGTCACGCCCCCCCCACACACACACCTCCCTTTAAGGCCAATGACATCAGGAGATGTCACCAGGACAAGATATTATCTCCTCAGCTCACAAGGACCGCTGTTAAATGGCTCCATTAACTAGTATTTACAGCATGTTGTTTGCCAGGAGAAAACAGCCCTGGCCAGTTCTCAAGGTGTGTAATGATGGAGATATTGCTCTGCACCTATGGAGGGAGGAGATATGCCACCTTCTGAAAATCAGCACTCCTCCCTCAAGAGAGATTGCCAGCTCGGCACTTTGACTTACCTACCTGGGGGTGGAGGACAGGCCATCTTTGGGACAGTGTTTCCAATAGCAAAAGATTCTTCCAGGAGGGTTTCACAGCACAAACATTGGAGCACTTCTGGAAGCATTAGAAAGCCTCAGAGGAGGCAGTGCATGATATATGAGGACTTCCGAATATAATCCCTCCTCCTGCTATACATACATACATACATACATACACACACACACACCCTAAAGCCAAGCCCTGAAATCCATGCAGCAATCTGACAGAAAGTTTCAGCGATTCACAGAAGGGAGGTAAACAAGGGATCAAATAAGTAGCCCTAGGCAGCGCTGAAGATTCCCTCCTAGAGCAGCAGTGAGGACTTAAGGCAACAAGGGGAGGTACGGGAGGATTGTACCTAAAAACTGGCTACAAGGACCCTAAACTCACAGGAGAAGTACAGGTGGCAAAGAGGAAAGCTGCTGTGGGAGACAGGCGTGCATAATATGTAGGATCTTGACACTGCTGGGAACTTGTCACCTCAAACACTGGCCCCTGGATACGCAGGTACTAACAGATTACAGTGAGTGGATGGAAGAGACCAATTCAAACGCTGAGGTTGTGCCAGCTCTGGGAGAGCACAGGGGTGGAGGGACAATAGAATTTGCTCCTGATGCTGCTACCAGCTCACTGACATCCTAAACGGCCTGACAGAACCACAGCCCGAACCAAGCCATACCCGATGCTGCTCTGTATTTACTCAAGTACCCATTACAGGGCAGGGGGAGGGACACATGGGGTGAAGTGGGGGAAATCAGGATTAGGCGGGATCGACATCCATTGATAAAAGGAGAGGCTGGATCCCTGTTTCACCGCCACTCCCCACCATGTCAATTTCCATGCCAGTAGTGGGGGGGGGACGGTTTCCAGAGCAGGACAATCAGGGGGAGGCTTCGCACCGTCCCCATGCAAAGCCCCGATCTAGCGCATTTAGGGCGTGCAGGCAGAGCCCTTATGGCTGGCTGGCCTGGGGCTGGTGCCGCCGAGCGCAGGCAGCCCCCCCGGGAGCGATTGAGGGGGGGAGGGGGGACTAGGCTTTGCACACAGGAGAGACACAAAGGAAAGGGCCCTTCAGACGAACAACAGGGGGCTGGAGCGAGCTGCGGAAGGGGAGCCCAACCCTCCCTGCACCTGCCTCCGCCCGGAGCATCCGCCTGCAGCTGCACAATGGGGGACAGACAGACCGCCCGGGGGGGGGGGTCTCCAGCCTCCCAGCGACCTCCTTATCCTAGCAGGGCCCTGCCCGGGCTGGGGGCTCCCGGCGGGAGGGGCTGCCGCTGCATTGTCCGGCTGGGCGCCACCTGGACCCGCACCCACGCCGCGAAGGGGAGATCTGGGACCCAGGGTGGCTCGGAGCGCGGCCTTACCTGGGTGGGGGCTGGGGCGAGCCCCCGGCTCCCTCACACACGTTCGCCTTCCCTTCTCCTCGCCCGCCGACGATCGGCCCTGCGTGCCCGGGCGGGGCTCGCTCCCTGTGCCCCTGGGGGGCCCCCGGACGGGGCTCGGTCTCCGCCTCGCCTGGCTTCGCTGGGGGGCTGGGACATGCCCCCTCCGCCGCTCGCCTGGCTCCGCTAGGGGGGTCTGGTCCTCATGGCCCCGGGCACGGGGCTGCCGCCGGGTCGGGTCCGGAGCGCGGGGCGGGCCGGGGATGGAGGGGGCGGCTCAGGCGCGGCGAGCGCCCCGGGTTGCTACAGCTGCCGGCGCCGGGCGGGGTCCTCGCTGGTCCCCGGACAGCAGCAGCCGCGCAGCCCGGCCGCCGCCGCCTCTCCGCTCCATCGCGGCGCCCCCCGGAGGGACGGTCTCTGAGCCGCCTCGCCCCGATCCCTGTGCGCCCCAGCTGCACCGCCAGCTCCCCGCTTTGTCCTGGCTCGGGGCGTGTGTGTCTGGGGATGTCCCCCCGCCCCGTCTCTGCCGGGAGAGCTCAGCCACTGGCCTCCTTCCTCGCCGCGCCCAGGCTCCGCCCCCGGCGGGCCGAGCCCGCCGGGTCCTAGCGCTCCTGCGCCGTCGCCTTCCTCTCACCTCGCCCGTCCGAGGATCTAGGTCACACACGCCTGGATCGGCTGCCAAAGGCCCGGGCTCGCCTCGGCTCACGGGGGGGGTTAAGCGGGGGGCGGCTGGGTTTGTTTTGGCTGGAGCGGTGTCACGCTCTTGTAGGACTCAAGAGCAAGGGTGAGATGAGCTTCGCTGTCTCTGCAGGAGACACCTGTTGGTGGGCGCAGTGTCGCCCAGCTTCTCTGTTCCTGGACAGATGCAGTGAGCCACCACCCCAGCTGCGAATGGCCAGCAGGAGGCGCAGCTCAGGCAGTGCAGTCCCCTGCTCAAAGGCGATGGGGGGCAGAACTCAAGTTATTTGGGGGTGCCAGTTATTCAGAAAGAGAGGGATAGCTCAGTGGTTTGAGCATTGGCCTGCTACACTTAGGGTTGTGAGTTCAATCCTTGAGGGGGCCATTTAGGGATCTGGGGCAAAAATCTGGGGATTGGTCCTGCTTTGAGCAGGAGGGGGTTGGATTAGATGACCACCTGAGGTCCCTTCCAACCTTGATATTCTATGAAAAAGTGGAAGCAAGAAGGGATTGCTATGGAGAAGTACAAAAGAACAGCACAAGCACCTGAAGACAAAATCAGAAAGACTTAAGGCCCCAAACGAGTTAGAGTTGGCAAGGGACAAAAAGGGCAATAAGAAGAGGCTCTTTAACTACATTAGGAGCCAGAGAAAGACTGAGGACAGCGTAGGTCCTGCACTTAGTATGGAAGGGGAACTGATGACTTTAAGAAGACTGAGGTGTTTAATGTTTACTTTGCTTTAGTTTTCACTAAAAAGGTTTATGGTGACCAGATACTCAAAACAATATTCATAGGGGACAAGGAATGCAGGCCAAAATAGGGAAAGAACAGTTTTTAAATATTTAGATAAGTTAGATGTATTCAAGTCAGCAGGGCCTGATGAAAGTCATCCTAGGGCAGAGGTGAAAGTGGGCCAGTACGGGCCGGTACAATGGTACCATAAGAAGTGGCCATTCCGGCCTGTACACAGCCCACGTTAAAGCACTTTAACGTCACTGCCCCTTTTGTCCCCAATATTTTAAGTGTCTCATGTTGACCTGGCTGACATAGTCAATTTAATTTTTTTGTTTTTTTAAATATTTCATCTAACTATTTTAGTTAAAAACTATTTTAACAAAAACAAACCTGATTTTAAAAAACTTGAATGTTTAACTACATTCAAAAATTCATATGCTTGTTTTGTTAAAATATTATGTGTTTGCTGTTGAAGAAAAAGTCCAGAATACATAAGGTTGTTGTTTTAGTTAAATAAAACCATTTAAATGTCTGTCTGGTGATGTTCTCCTCCTAAAACAGCATGGCAAGAAAATCCTCCAAGTATTAATGATTAACCTGTTGAACTGGAGATAGTTCACCTCCCAATGACTTCATAAATATCTGCTTCAATTACCTTTGGTAAATGAAACAACCAAACAATCTTTCATTTTCTTATATAGCTGTAAAACTAATCTGAAAAGTTTTCAAAATAAATCACTTTTAAAATGTATATTATGTACCTTCTAAAAATGAAACCTACATCTATCTCTGAGTTGTGAAGAATATATTAAGGTTATACCAACCAACAAGAATGCACTTTTATATAGAAATCCATGATTAAATCGAGTCTTCCTGACTAGTGATTTAAATCAATTTGATTTAAAGCAAATCCACCCTGATCACATAGCTGCAAAATGGGGAATAACCGGCTAGACAATAGTACTGCTGGAAAGGATCTGGGTGTTATAGTGTATCACAAATTGGATATGAGTCAACAATGTGATGCAGTTGCAAAAACGGCTAATATTCTGCAGTGTATTAACAGAAGTGTTCTATGTAAGACACGGGAGGTAATTGTCATGCTCTGCTCAGCTCTGGTGAGGTCTCAGCTGCAGCACTGTGTCCAGTTCTGGGCACCACACTTGAAGAAACTCAATACATTGGAGAGAGTCCAGAAGAGAGCAACAAAAATGATAACAAGGTTTATTAAACCTGACCTGTAAGGGAAGGTTGAATACCTGGGCATGTTTAGTCTTCATAAAAGACAACTGAGGGGGGACCTAATAATAATCTTCACATCTGCTAAGGGCTATTATGAAGAGACCAGTGATCAATTGTTCTCCATGTCCACTGAAGGCAGGACAAGAAGCAAAGCAGCCAGAGAGATGTAGGTTAGATATTAGAAAAAACTTTCTAGCCATAAGGGGAGTTAAGCTTTGGAATAGGCTTCCAAGGGAGGTTGTGGAATCCCTGTCATTGGTGTTTCTTAAGAACAGGCTCGACAAACACCTGTCAGGGATGGTCTAGGGTTACTTGGTCCTGCCTCAGTGCAGAGGGTTGGACTTGATGACCGCTTGAGGTCCCTTCCAACCCTACATTTCTATGATTCAAGTTCCTTAATCATGAGGCCCTCCTTTCTCTTCCTACAGTCTCCTGCCTCAGTCACCAAACATCTTCCAACTTCTGCAACAAAGGAACAGGAGTCCTACAGATTGCAGCCTCCTACACTACCTAGTTCTGATCCATTCACAGTCCATTCTGTGCTCTGAATGAGGCAGGGGGCCCGTGGAAAAAATAGTATCTAATCATGTCCTTAAATACTTTAGCATAATGCATACACACAAGGGGCACAGTATTAAGGTTGCACAGACTACCTTAATTATCGCATTTCCTAATTTTTGAGTGCTTGACTTTGCCACCTTACTTGTGACTTTTTCAATATAGTTTTATGTGTGTAATTTCCTAGGTTTTTAAAAAAGCAAACTGAACAAAATCCATCATGTAAAATGATGCTGACACCCCCATGTGGTTCATCACATGGTCACTTTTAGATCCACCAAACAGACCTGTGCCAGTTCAGCTACAGGCGTAATCTGCAGCAGTAATAGATTGTCATCCTTTATATGGATCTTCACTAAAAGGCGGAAGAGAGACACACTTTGCATGGGGACCATTGAGAGCACAGAAAAGACAGTTTCCCAGTTCTGGTGCCACAGCATTCCCCAGCACCTGGGAGCAGCAACTGCAGGGAGAGACCTACTCAACAGCTGCATCCCTGGGCTGGAGCATGCTCAATGCAGACAGACTCTTCAGAGAGTCTGACAATTCTCTACATAGCATGTACAAAGAGAGATTTTTTTGAAAAAGGTTTATAATTTGCCCAAATTTGGGCAGATTTTTGCAGGGATGGCACCTGAGACCCACCTTCTCAAGCTTCTCAACCAAAGAGCTAAAAGATCTTTTTAACATAGCAAAACAACACCTTTCCCCTAATTTTGTTCTTAGAAATGACTGGAACATCTTAGCTGAACCTTGAAAAGAAAATTCATCTTGAGGCAGACACCCAGCATGGAAAATTTCAGTCCAAACAGCTGAAGTTTGGTAACGTTTTCAAACAGCCGACAAGAAGGTCTTTTATAAGGGCAATCTTAACTAGAGGTGGTAGTACAAGCTCTGCCTATAAATGTAGATAACAATTAGATGAAAGGCAGTTAGATAGTCCTTCCTGAGCAAGCCCTAGACAAGTCCTCTCTTTCCTTTTGTCTCCTTCCCACCCTACCATTCTCGGAATGACTGACAGATCTGGTCAAACTATTCATTACAAATAATGGGCCAGCTCCTCAACCCGTTTAAACTGGCACTGCTCTGATGTCAGTCAAGCTGCATGGATTTCCCCCAACTGAGAACATGGCACTGGATCTGTTACAAATGCAGACCTGTGTTTGGTTTGCAACTCATTTGAAAGCTCACTCTTTGTAAGTATTAGCTGAAAAATTTGGACCAATCGTTTTCACGCCATGCGTTGTCCACAAATGCTTCATTCTATTCATTATTCACATTCTGTGGTTGGTCTCTCTTAGGGGGGTATATAAACCCCACATCACCTGAGAAGGCCTGAGAGCTCTATTAGCTGCACCTTGTTACACCTGGAGGGTGTGTCAGGCTCAGGAAGGAGTTAAAAGGAAGGAGCTGAGAGTGGTGGGGTGGTGGAGATCCAGGAGTGAGGTGGCCTGGAGTGCTTTCTCTATGGGAAGGACCTGGCTGAAGCCAACTGGAGGAAGAACTGTGGGGAAATGTACAGGAGTAGTGTTAGCTGCTGTGATGGGCCTTGAACAAGGAGTGAGGTTCCAGGGAGGGAGCCTTGTGGGTTAGCATTCAGTAAAAGAGTCGAGAACTGGGAGGAACGTGAGATGGATGAAAGGCTCAAGTCTGAAACGGGTCGAAGTTGCTTAGTTTGTATTTCGTCTGGTCTGGGGGGTTTGCGAGGGACCTGGTAGCCAGCGTCCTGGAAGAAGCTTGAGACTGACAAGGAGCCCTGGAGGGGTTGAAGATATTGTGCTGATTGCCATTATTTTGGGACACAGATAATGGGATGGAACCAGAGTGTGACCTGCTGGAAGACAAGCTCACTGCTGAAGTCCTGGGGATAAGAGCAAGGCAGAATTGCTGAAACACCATGTCACGGGGGATGCTGCAGGACGGTGAGTTGATGACAGCCCCTAATGTGCGTGGTGTTGTTTCCCTCCCAATTGGATGATTGAAATGGTTTAAGCAAGAGGATGGCCGATAACGAATAACGCACTTCGCCACAGGTGTGTTGGGAACATCACTGGTGTTAAAATCCGCTGACGTGTTCAGGCTTTGGGAACATTTTTTGTGACCTCCGCCTGTTATCCAAATTCCAGTGAATAATTAAACGGATGGCTCCCAGCACATGTATTGTGCAAATCAGGGTTCCTTTGTCATTCTCTTTGCCTGGCCCTTCAGCCATTTCCTAGCCAAAACATTCACTGTTCCACGCACTGTTGCAAGGCCTGCGATGTCCATAGACATTCCTGAATTAAGGGAAGCAGCCTGACTTGGGGAGGAGGAGGACCCTGCTGGAGAAGGGGAGGAGGGAGTTTCTCTTTACCTCCCCCTAACTCCACCCTGGGGTCATGTGCTTTCCAGGGCTGGCTCCAGACCCCAGCGCGCCAAGCACGTGCTTGGGGCGGCATGCCGCGGGGGGCGCTCTGCCTGTCGCCGGGAGGGCAGCAGGTGGCTCCGGTGGACCTCCCACAGGCATGTCTGCGGAGGGTCTGCTGGTCCCGCGGCTCCAGTGGACCTCCCGCAGGCGTGCCTGCGGATGCTCCACCGGAGCCGCGGGACCAGCGGACCCTCCGCAGGCACGTCTGCAGGAGGTCCACCGGAGCCGCGGGACCGGCGACCGCCAGAGCGCCCCCCACGGCGTGCCGCCGTGCTTGGGGCGGCGAAATTGCTAGAGCCACCCCTGGTGCTTTCCCATGCTGGGACCTCCTCCTGCACCCGAACCTTGCAGGAGATCTCTCCCTCAGCTGTAATCTGAGTCTGGTTTAGTGCAGTTAGGTTTTTTATGAGTGACTTTAAACCAAGAGGCTGAATCAAGATCTGACACTTCTCTTTAATTTATTGCCAAGTGCTTCTATATGACACCAAGGGTCTGTCTGCACTAGGCAAAAGAGGCGCTGCCAAACAACCATTTCTTGGATGACTCGGCGCTTTCAGCACTTGGGCATCCCCATGCAGTGCTTGTGCTGGGATGAGGCTTCTAGCCCAGGCCCATGTGAACTAAGAGCTGCAATTGTTTGGCCCCTGTGTAGCTGAGAAGTCAGGAGCCTCATGATTTCTCTGGTTCAGTCAGTCCCCTTCACTCCATCCCACTGTGCAGTCCCCTGCTCCAAGCCACACTGATGGGCATCTGTTATTATTATTTCTATGGCAGTCGCATCTGATCAAGGGCCCTGTTGTGCTAGGTGCTATATAAACACTTAGCCAGAGATCACCCTGGCCCTGAGGAGCTCACAATCGACATGGACAACGGAAATGTCACAGATGGCAGAGATATTATGCTGCTTGCCCATGGTCACACAGATACTCTGTGGCAGAGCCAGGGACTGAACCCACATCTCATGCCCATGCCTCTTCCTCAGCCTCAGGACCATCCCAGTCAAAGTGAGTGTGAGCAATGCCACAACCCCACCCCTCCCTGGAGCACACACAGACAGGCTGCCACACCTGGGCTAAGAGCAGCTGGTTCTTTTGACTATGAGTGACTCTAGGCCCAGCGGTTGTAGCATTGGGATCTTAGGGGGACATAGGGATTGGGACTCTGACTCAAATTTCTGCCCACACCACTGGAAGCTGGTTCCAACCACTGGAAACTGGTTCCAACCAAACCAAGATTACCCCCCATTGCTGCAGAGCCTGTGCCTAGCTCAGATACCAATGCAATTCATACATAGGATAAAACACATCTAATTTGTGTCTTGACTCCACCACTGATTTCCATGGCCTGACTCCATAGGCGAAGGGTATCACAGGCCAGGGGAGGCTGAGCCTCCCAAAACTGCCACCCGTGGCCCCGTCCCCACCCACGCTCCACCCCGAGGTCCCCTCCTGCTTCCAGCCACTTCCTCTGTGGCCCCAGCCCAGGCAGGCTGCTCCTCTTCCCCAAAGTAGGCTGGGGTTAGGGCTGGCTGGTCTGTGGCCCAGGACTTGGGGGGTGGGGGCCAGTGCTGGGGCCCCCTGGGGCTGGGGCAGGGGGAGCCGGCAGCTGCGGTGGGGGGCTCAGGACTCTGGCAGGAGAGGGAGATGGAAGGGGCAGGGGAAAGGGGGAGGGGAGGGTCCTCGGGCAGAAGGGGCAGGGCTGGGGACTAGCCTCCCCGAACAGGCGGTTCATGTGCCAACCATGCTTGAAGAGCGGAATCACATCAGGGAAATGACTAGGCACCTTAAACGGAAGCAGAGACAAATGCATACACCTGCTTCACCCTGCTTGTTTCTGTTCCTCCGTAGAGACAGGCAAAATTGCAAGGCAGCTTGGCATTGAAGACATAAATATACACAAGATAAAGGGCTTGTAAAACCACACTAGCCTTCCTTATGCTCTCCATGCTCGGATCCTGCCTGAGGGAGCTACTAACGCAATTTGAAGCAAAAAGACCCCCCCACACACACTAAACCACCTTGCCTTCCATAGAATCATACAATCATAGAAGATTAGGGTTGGAAGAGACCTCAGGAGGTCATCTAGTCCAATCCCCTGCTCAAAGCAGGACCAACACCAACTAAATCATCCCAGTCAGGACTTTGTCAAGCCGGGCCTTAAAAACCTCTAAGGAAGGAGATTCCACTACCTCCCTAGGTAACCCATTCCAGTGCTTCACCACCCTCCTAGTGAAATAGTGTTTCCTAATATCCAACCTAGACCTCCCCCACTGCAACTTGAGACCATTGCTCCTTGTTCTGTCATCTGCCACCATTGACAACAGCCTAGCTCCATCCTCTTTGGAACCCCCCTTCAGGTAGTTGAAGGCTGCTATTAAATCCCCCTTCACTCTTCTGCAGACTAAACAAGCGCAGTTCCCTCAGCCTCGCCTCATAAGTCATGTGCTCCAGCCCACTGATCATTTTCGTTGCCCTCCGCTGGACTCTCTCCAATTTGTCCACATCTTTTCTGTAGTGGAAGGCCCAAAACTGGACACAATACTCCAGATGTGGCCTTGCCAGTGCCGAATAGAGGGAAATAATCACTTCCCTCGATCTGCTGGCAGTGCTCCTACTAATACAGCCCAATATGCTGTTGGCCTGCTTGGCAACAAGGGCACACTGCTGACTCATATCCAGCTTCTTGTCCACTGTAATCCCCAGGTCCTTTTCTGCAGAACTGCTGCTTAGCCAGTTGGTCCCCAGCCTGTAGCGGTGCATGGGATTCTTCCTTCCTAAGTGCAGGACTCTGCACTTGTCCTTGTTGAACCTCATCAGATTTCTTTTGGCCCAATCCTCCAATTTGTCTAGATCACTCTGGACCCTATCTCTACCCTCCAGCATATCTACCTCTCCCCCCAGCTTAGTTTCATCCTCAAACTTGCTGAGGGTGCAATTTATCATATCACCCAGATCATTAATAAAGACGTTGAACAAAACCGGCCCCAAGACCGACCCCAGGGGCACTCCCCTTGATACCAGCTGCCAACTAGACATGGAGCCATTGATCACTACCCATTGAGACCGACAATCTAGCCAGCTTTCTATCCACCTTATAGTTCATTCATCCAATCCACACTATTTTAACTTGCTTGCAAGAATACTGTGGGAGACCATAACAAAAGCTTTGCTAAAGTCGAGATATATCACGTTCACTGCTTTCCCCATATCCACAGAGCCAGTTATGTCATCATAGAAGGCAATCAGGTTGGTCAGGCGTGACTTGCCCTTGGTGAATCCATGTTGACTATTCCTGATCACCTTCCTCTCCTCCAAGTGCTTCAAAATGGTTTCCTTGAGGACCTGCTCTTAATCACAAGACAATAAATGTTCTGCTGATAACCAACCTCTCAGGTCCCAGCCACTGATTTGAATCAAGATCATCCTGTCTGCTACTTGGAAGGAAAACAATAAAGTTCTGAGAGCAAATTGAAAGATCAAATCATTTTAGACCCAGCACAGAGACATGCCAGACACCCTAGGTAGGAGGGAAGAGGCCCACTTTTTTTTTTTTTTTTAGCCACATCTGTATAATTGTTTCCCCACTCTGTGCTGCCATAAGTCTCCTCCTCTGGTGTGTTTCAAGGGGTGGCTATGATTGGTTCACCAGATGTTTAGCTGTTTCTAGATCAGAAAGTGTTTAGCTGTTTCTAATTCAGGTCTGAGTAGCTGCGTATACAAGCATGCTGGAAAAGGAGCTAGCCTTGAGGTGAAGGTACTAGAATGGCCCTCAGGAAATCCAGATTTCATTTCCTGCTCTGCCCAGGCTTCTTGTGTGACCTCGGGCAAGTTGTGATTCTCTGTGCCTTATCTCTACTCAGCCCGCGAGCTCCCCAGGGCCTGCAGTGATCTTTACTAGGCATGTACAGCATGGAGTACTAAGAGGCTTTGATCTTGGTTCATGTGATATTGGTCACAACAAGGATAAGATCAGAGTAATTATAGCCAAAAACTCCTCTCCATAGAGGTCAGGAAAGCATCTTTCCCCTGCACAGAGGATGGTGAACAAAGCCAAGCATGCACCTAGCCAGCTGCCCAGTGATCCTGCATCTACCAGGCTAATAGTTTGATCTAAGATAGTGAATCCTCTGCACCTGCATCTCCAGCCCTCCTGGTGTCACTCCGGCTGGCTAACCCCCATGCTGAGTGACACGTTCCCCTCCTCACTCTTCACAGACAAAGGCCTTGCAGGCTGCCTCTCCCAGGGCACCAGAATCTTTCCAGGAAGTGGCTAATTCTTGGTTGCAGAGCCAAGCAGTTCATTTAGAGCAATTAAACCGGAGCTCAGCCCCGAACAGCTTAGCAATTTCTCCCCTGAGCAGCTCTCATGCAGCAGCTGGGGCTGTCATCCTGCACAACGTACTTTGCTATGGAGCAGGCATGTGGGTCATGCATAGATTGAATAATAATAATAATAACAGCACTTAACATTCACATAGAGCACTCCATCTTCAAAGCACTTTACAAACATTAACCAATTAAGATCAAAGAGATGAAAGGGGCCTGATCATGAAGCCCGTGTTCTCACCAGTGCTGTTTCAAACACATTTTCCACCTAACACAGTTTGAGGCTGCACCTAAACCATTTTATAAAACCCAGACTCTAGTACAGTCTCTCAGCAGTTTCAGCCAGGAGAGTTATTAACGAAACTTCCTGCCCACACTGTGGTAGCAATAGTGGTCCTAGGCGTTGATAGTTAGGGAGTGCACTAGCAAGCAGGTGCTTGAAACTTTGATCAGGGTTCAAGACATGGTATGGACAGAACCTAAAGGCATCTTGCTGGTCAGTTGGCACCTGTTGTAGTGACCTCAGCCTTGGTAATAACACAGGCAGTACCCCAGGGACATGGAATGAGATAGACAGATGACCTCGGAGTGAATCTGTACCAAGGAATATAGAAGGCATGTTACTCTTGGAATAAATCTATCCATTGTTCTAGTAATGAATTTAAAAACTGCCAGGTATATTACAGTACCCCGGCTGAGGAATAGCTACCCCTTAAATGGATAGGGATGGGCACAGACCAGGCGTGGGGCTGGGAAGGGAGCTGGCAGAGGCTGTACAAACTAAAACTGATTAGAGGGGAAACACATGGGAGAGAGAAGACCCCAAGGGAAAGTCCAGTAGGTGCCATTAAGGTCCTTCGGCGGGTCTCTGTTAGCGGAACCAGCAACCCCAGTAGCCCCATAGATCCATTGCTCTATCCCAAAACTTAGCTGGCCAACTGGAACCTGTTGGAAATTTTCAGTGGGAATTTCCCCTACACGTAACTCAGCCCAGACATCAGAACTATGTGTAACGCTGATCCAGACATGGGCGTCAGCAGCAGAGATCAAACCTGGGACCCCTGGAGCTAAACACATGAGCTATAAAAAACATGTCCGCTAGCAAAGGCTATAGCAGGCTCATTATTCTCTAGGGCAGGGGTGGGGAAACTTTTTGGCCCAAGGGCCACATTTGGGAATAGAAATTCTATGGTGGGCCATGAATGCTCACAAAATTAGGGTTAGGGTGCAAGCCAGGAAGGGGTGAAGGCTATGGTTGGGGCTCCGGGCTCCGGGGTGGGGTCGGAAATGAGGAGTTCAGGGTGTGGGGATGAGGAGTTTGGAGTGTAGGAGGGCGCTCTGGGCTGGGACTGAGGGGTTTGGAGGGTGGGGGATGGCTCAGGAGTGCAGGCTCCAGGCAGTGCTTACCTCAAGTGGCTCCTGGAAGCAGCAACATGTCCCTTCTCCAGCTCCTATGCGGAGGCGTGGCCAAGTGGCTCTGCATGCTGTCCCATCCACAGGCACTGCTCCTGCAGCTCCCATTGGCCAATGGGAGCTTCAGGGCTGGTGCTTTGGGCTGGGGCAGTGTGCAGAGCGGAGCCCCCTTACTGTCCCTTCACATAGGAGCTGAAGTGGGGCTATGCCACTGCTTCTGGGATCTGTGTGGAGTGGCCCCTGACCCTTTTCCCCAGCTGGAGCTCGAGGGTGAGATTAAAACGGCTGGTGGGCCATAGTTTGCTCACAAGGCCATAGTTTGCCCACCCCTGCTCTAGGGGCCCTAGCCATCACAAGAGGGGGTCAGAGCACCACTCTGAGCAAGCATGGGATTACACGTTACCCGTAGAACCCACTGGCCAGTGTTTGTCATACATCCCACTCTCTGCTGGATCTGTAGAGCTTGTGCATATATCACAGGTCCCAGCACTTCAGGGCAAGCAGTAGAGACTAGTGCGATCAGCTCTGGAGGTGCCTGGTGCCAGCAGAGGTGGCAGCCATCACACCCAGCCTTTTGTAACAGTCCCCACTGCTCACCGACCTTTCCTTCTCTGCTACCTCCTCTCTGAGGATCTCAAACCTGCAGTAACCTCCCAGCCACCCTGGGATGCAAGTGTCTTTCCCCCATTTTGCTGACGTGGGAATCGAGAGGGGAAAGGGGCCTGGTTTTCATGGGTGCTGAGCACCCTAAATCTGTCAGAGTTCACAGGAGCTGCAGGGGCTTTCCTCACTGCAACGCAGGCTCCAGGCGACTTGCCCTCACCCAGGGCGTCCTCGGCAGCCCCAGGAATGGAAGTTAGGAGGCAGGCTCCTGCTCTGAGCACAGACACTCCTCCTGCCAGGGTGCTGCTGGGATGGGGTCTGGGCTCGGATGTGGTTGTTCCCTTTTCCGCCAGTGGTGCCCCCTGATCTGCTGCACTGGGCGGGGGACACTCACCAGGAGGCTGCCCAGCTCCAGTTGAACAATCCCCCTGCACTAAGGCAGCCAACAGCCCCTTACAAGGGGCGTCTCTTACGTCTTCCTCTCTATGCAGGAAGATCAGGAGTGGTGGAGTGCTGCAGAAAGCAGCAAGAAATAGCCCTGGCGAGCATAGGTGAGTCCTGTTTATTGGTATTAATACTAATAATGATGATAATAACAACAATATCAGGGGAGGGGTGGAGCAGGGAAGCTAAGAAAACAGTTTCTGAAATACAGTGTTGGCAACCAGCCCCTGCCCAGCCCGCACAGCCTAACCGAGCAGAAGAGTGACTGGACGCCAGTCCAACATGCACCACCCACTCAGATGATGGGAGGCTTTCGCTTGCTCCACATCCTGTGTCCTGGGGCATCAGAGCCAGCTGCCCCCTTCTGGCCCTGCTCACTTCAGATCTAGCTACCTCCTCTCCTCAGCACTTCTAAGGCACGTGTTGGAGATGTTTTCTGGCCTGTGTTCTCTAGGGCTCAGACTAGACTGACCCTTCTGGCCTTGGAATCTCTGAATCACCATGTCTCCTGGCATGCCCCCGCTAAGGCTGACTCATTATCACCTGCCTCCCTGCTCTCCTTATCCCTGGCCTCAGCACTGCCGAGACAGGATGCAAATCCTGAGTCACTCACTTGCCCTCCAGAGCAGGGCGGTGTCCCATGGACAGTGCCACTGACCTCCAGCAGGAGGCCATGTTCTCTGGGGGATCAGTGGAGCCTTGTATGCGCTAACTTTAAATCCCATCTGACAGCTGTTTATGCCCCTTCGATAGAAACCAGTCTGACCTGTCTCGGTGCTGGAGTCTCAAACCATCCACCCCAGCATCTCCTGGGACGTGACTGCGTGTGGGCTGAGGGCAGCCCCCTGACCAGGACAGCACTGAGCTGGTTTGCTTTGCTATTCCGGCCATTACTCACCCTGGTTCTCTGCCTCCTGCTCACAGAAAGCAGCAGCAGGTGATGAGTCCGCAGCACGGGAGCGGCTTACAGATGACAGCTCAGCCCCACTGGTAGATGGGCGCAGAGCAGAGTTTGTAGGAACTGTGGGGGACAGCAGACGGGAGCACAGCCTGGTCATGCTGCAGCCCAGATCCACACCTGAGCTCACTGTTCCCCAGCTGCGCGCGGCGGGGGAGGGGGGAGTTGAGAAAGGCCTGCAAAACACTTCAGTGATCCAACCCCAAACAGACAGTGGGCCCTTTGCAGAATTCCACCAACTCCTCCCATCTCTACCAGGGTGCCCCTCCACCCCACCTCAGTACCGACCCTCCCCATCACACGAAGAGGCAGCCCATCTCCAAGGGCTAAAGGGAAATGGTTGGTTGGTATTTTAGTGCAACGATGCACTAACCTGCATGTTTCAAGGGAGAACAGGCTGAGTGGGCTTGATGGGTAGTAATGATGTAAGGCAGGGTGGCTCAGTGCATGGGACATAGGGCTAGGCGGCTGGAGAGTCACAGATCTGGGTTCTCTGCCTGGCCCTGCCACAGCCTCCCTATGTGACCTTGGGAAAGTCACATGTCCGCTCTGTGCCTCAGTTTTCCCTTCAATACAATGGGGATTCTCACCTTTGCAAAGTGCTGTGATGGTTACAGATGAATGGTGCCATGCCAGTGCTGAGGGTTACTGTTAATTCATCCTCATGCCTCAGGGCATAGACTGATCCCTGGCTGAAGTCAGGAAGACCCCCATCCCCATGATATACTGTATAGTTATGAGGTGCAGGGGGAGGGTTATGCCTTCCTCTGAAGAATCACTGGCTTAAATGGACATTGGCCTTTTTTTGCTGAGGCAGACTATGGGCTAGCTGGACCCTGGTCCAGCCACATTAGCAGCATGAGAACATTAATAGCTCCTGATCCTGAGGTAGCAGATCAGATCCAAAACTTTACCGCACAGTGACATGTGACATGACCTTCAGTTCCAAATAATCGCCAGGAAGCTCCAGTTCAGCCACTCACTCGGATTTGTGAGCATGTCTCAGCCCTGACCCAGCCCCAGGCGCTCTGCACGGCCAGCCAGTCCAGTCTGCCCTCAGAGCCCTGGCTGCTGTAAAGCTGTGTGGGCTGGGAGGGGACAGGGCCTCTAGTCAGGGGGCCCAGGGAGAGAGAACCCAGACCTCCTGAAAGTGTGTCTGTGGAGCCCCCAGACTCCAATAGAACAGCCACATGCAGCTGCCAGTCACTTTTACAGGTTTAAACCTCTTCATTAGGCATGAAAATAACTGCTGAGCTCAGCCACTTACTCGGGGGCGGAGAGGCTCCATTTGCTGGGAATTTAAAGGGTTAAACTAGCCCCTTTGCCCAGTGTTTGTGCCTGCTACTTACCATTGCTAGAGCCCCCTCTAGTTCCCAAATGCCCTTGTGTTAACTCTTCAGATGCCAGGTCACTTTATAATTGAACAGAATCTCGTGGACAGGCTAGTTCCAGAACAGGATTAGAGAGTGAACGAAGGGCCAGATCCCGACATGCTTACACCTCTCGAGTGGCATCTTACTCCACAGCGAGCCCCATTGATTTCTATTACACTACCCCTGGAGTCAAATGCTCTGCATCTTGTTGGCAGAATCTGGTCCAAAGGAAGTGAACCCCCAGCAGCCAAAGGATAAAACGGGTTAGATGTGTTACAATTCCGCAGGCCATAACACTGACCGTTACAGCCCCCAGCTCGTCTGGGAGAGAACATGGTGCCTGGAGAGCTTGCCAGGCGGGGGACTGCTGGGCCTCCAGCGAGGCATTTGTCTGTATGTGCCATGCACCGCCAGCCTAGAGGTCACTGCTCTGTGAACAGCTTGGAGAGAGCTGGAGGGGCCAATCACCATTTAGAGAGCAGCTGTATCTGCCGGAATGGTGCATGTGCAAAATGTGGGACATTCAAACTGCCCCGCCCCTACCATGCACAGGCTGCCTCCCCCCGGGGACAGCTCCTAATACCAGAGGCAAGGAGCACCGGATGCCAGCACAGAGGGTTGCTCTGGGAATGGAGAACACCCTGGTCCGGCAGGAGGAGATTTTGCCTTCATCACCCTCTGGCAGGACATGGTATGAGCTGGCCCTTCCTGGTGAGCTGGGGCACCCACTGACCCTTCCCCAATGAGTGGGCAGCGGAGATGCCTGCAGTAAAGCAACATGTGCTCAGCTCCTCCACACTTCTCCTATTGTGGGAATTTGAGGTTGAAGTGCCCTCTAGTGTGCATCCTGCATCCTGCCATGCAGCAATGTGGCCTTGCACTCCCAGCCTGCTCAGTCAGCACTCCTGGTGCTTGGAGCCAAAAGCCAGCGTGTTCTTTGCTGTACAAATTCGGCAGTTATGGAAAGTTTGGCTCTTGGGTCACTGAGCAACAGCTCAGGAAAGCCAGGCCTAGTACAGACAGGTGACAGGAATACCACACACAGCTCTGCCCATGCTCCAGGCGGCTCCAGCCCTGCCCCTCTCCAGCTCTGCAATGCCCCTGGGTCAGGGCCTGCAGCACCTCCCATAGCAGGCTTTGCTGCATGCAGAGGAGAGCACTAGCCAGGGGCTATCCAGGCCCCGCTCACCTGGGCTGGGGAGGATCTCAGCATTCCTGCCTCCCAGCTAAGGTTAAAGGCTCTGGCAATCCCCACAGGCATATGCATGGGTCCTAGTTCATCCCAGTCCCAGAGGAGTCATGGAGGGGTTCCCAGGGCAAAGGGTGGGGCCTTACCCCTGATCAGATGTCCATGGGCTCCCCAGAGCTCTGAAGGAGGGGTGAGATCTGTGTGCCCACAACCCTCCATCTGCTAGTTCAGCCTTGGACCAAGGGGCTTAACCCTCTGTGACGGTCTGTCCTACAGGAGATGGGCAGGCAGGGAAGGAAGGGGGTTCACGGGCATATGGGGTTGCAGTTTGTGGCACCGGAATGACCCACTGTGACCCAGTCCTGCGGTCAGAGCTCTGCACATGGAAGGCTCCCCCACTTCATCTGACAGAGGCTCTTGGGTCAGACTGTGCCAGGACTGGCTGGTTCCAAATATGACTCTGCCGTGGGGTGACGAGAGAGAACAAGCCCATCTTGGCCTACCTGTAGTAATTGACTGCCTAGGTGTCTGCTTGGCAGCTAATTGACTAATGAGCACCTGGGCTTGATAAAAAGCTGCCGTAGCTCAACTAAGGGAGGGTGCTCCTCGAGAGACAGACTACCCCAGCCACTGGGACTTGCCTGTCTGGTGCACACCATGCTGCCCTGAGGAGCTGCTGAATGTGGGAGAGGAAGCTGAACTGAACCCTGATGTGGACTCTGGAGGGGCTGGGACTTGCGGGTCTGAAGAAGAGGTGCTTAGACTCTGGGAGTTCATAAATCAGAATCCCACAAAAGGGGGTCTCTGCTTGAAGTACTTGGGTCTGAATAAGTCACTGAGGGCGATTGGGAAAATGCAACTTCAGGGTCACCACGGGGTGGGTGTGAGGGTGGTGTCCCATTGCTGGCCTCCTGCAGCTCTGCCTGTCTGAGGCTGTGGCTACACTAGGGAGGCTCTTCCTGCATAGCACTGGAGTGTAGATGGAGCCTGCACTGACAGAAGGGCTATCCTGTGGGGTAGGAACCTCCCTGAGCAACAATAGCTAATTCAACAGAAGCATTCTTCCATTGCCATAGCTGTGCCTAAGCTGGGGGTCAGGCTGAAATTGGGGGGGGGGCACTTTCCACCCCTGGCTGATGTAGCTATGCTGTCATAATTTGTCATTGTAGAGTAGACCTGAGTCTGCAGGCAGCCTGAAACAATAGCTCTAAGCTGTTCCTGTTCAACCCAATGGGTGTTCACCCTGAGGCCTCATGCTGGTAGCCCTGTTAACTGTTTTAGTGCTTAACAGGAATCCCCAGCTATTCTTGGAGTGTGAGTGGAGCTGTGAGCAGGCACTGCAGATGGTGAGTCACCTGGTCCTGGAGGCTCTGTTACAGGATCTGAGAAAACAGCTGCTTAACTTAGGCTTTGGCTACACTTGCATTTCAACAAGAGGTGGCAAGCATCACTTCACAGCCCAGAAATAGCCAGGCACTTGCACCTTCCCAGCTGCAGGGCCCAGAGTGGAGGGAGTGCCTCCGCTCTCTGCCAGATCCAGCTGCTGCTGCTTGGGCTACATCCCTGTACTAGTGTCTTCCCCTCCCTTCAAGCCTCTCACCCAAGGACTCTGCCACAGCCTGTGTCCCCAATCCCCTTTGTTCAAACCCCCCAGCTCATTTCCTTAGCTCCACCAGTGCCCCCTGGTGGGGGAGAAGAGACAGGACTTCTCTGGGGTGACTAATGAGGATTTGTTACTGGTGCTGCAGGACACAGACAGACCTTGTGGTTCTCACAGTAATTACCCCACACAGCTGGGGTCTGGCCTGGAACGGGTTGCTTACTACACTGCATGACTCACCAGCCCCCATCCTGTCCCATTCCTGGCTGTGGGCCCCCCTAACTCAGCATGCCTAGTGCCACCTCTCACCCTGCTTCTGCAACATCTATTCTAGTCAAAACAAAATCCACTGCTCTCTAACCGCTCCGTGCCCAGGGCTTGGTGTGTTCAGCTGTCCAGGGCAGAAAGCTTGTGTGTCTGTGTCCTGGACAGCACTGAGCAAACAGCAGGCCATCTACACATTCTAATCATGTGTAATGATGTCTTGGGCTTCTATTCCCCTTGCTGCATATGGGGCTCAATCAGAGCCTGGCTTGGCCTTGGCTATTTAAAGGGACAGACGCACTAACGAACAACACCCATGTAGCACTTATTGGCAGAGGAGCTCAAGGGTAGAGGGGTATAATCAATCCCGCTTCCGCCAGTGAGCAAACCGAAGCACAGAGCATGAAGTGATGGGCCCGAGGCCACTCAGTGGCAGAGTGGGGCCTAGAACCTGCTCTTCCTGATTTATAGCCTATTGTGTCAGCTGCTGGATCACCCATGGTCAGGCCATAGGAATAGCCCCACTGCATAGAGAGGGTCGGTCACTCAGTGACTTCTTGCACCCTTAGCTGCAAGGCCATCCATCCCCATTCCCTGAGGGCTTCCTTGCAGCTGGCCTTGGAACATGGTCACCATCCCTTTACATGGAGGAGCCAGGACTAAACAGAGGGGATGCCCTCCCCTAAACCTTCTGCTAGGACTGGAAATGCAATCTCCCATGCCTGCTGGGTAGACAGCCAAGCCCACCTGCGATGGTGGCAGGACAAGGCGTGTGCGCTTGCGTCTCATTGAACATCCAGGCATGACAGGCAGCAGTGGCCTGTGTGGAGCTAATCTCCGCCTTGGGCCGGCCTAGACACCTGTAATCCCCAGATAGGGGATCAGGGCCGCCCAGAGGGGGGGGCAAGAGGGGCAATTTGCCCCAGGCCCCGCGTCCCACAGGGGCCCCCACGAGTGTTTTCTGGGGCCCCTGCGGTTCCGGTTGAGCTCTCGCAGGCGTGCCTGCGGCAGGTCCACCGGAGCCCGGGACGAGCGGACCTGCCGCAGGCATGACTGCGGCAGGTCAAGCGGAGCCGCGGGAGCACGGCACCCGCCGCAGTCACTCGTCCCGGGCTCCGGTCGACCTGCCGCAGGCATGCCTGCGGGAGCTCAACCGGAGCCAAATGCCGCCCTCCAGGTCTTCGGCGCGCTCGGGTCTAGAGCCGCCCCTGAGCGGGGGCCCCCCGCCGCCGAAGACCCCGGGCCCCCGGAATTCTCTGGGCGGCCCTGTAGGGGATTATCTCACATGAGAGCGACACTGTGAAGAGCAAGGAGAGGAGAGAAATACCTTCAGTGCCTGGGCTGTTCCTGTGGGGATCTTGGCCTGATCCCAACAGAGATTCTATGGATCCGACTGCAGCAGCCCCTTCACCTGCCAGTGAGATCCGTTAACCGCAGAACCATCAGTGTGTAGGACACTTATCCTGTGCAGGACAAAGCCCCAGGGAATATGCTGTCGGGAGCAACCCAACACATAGATAATCCCTGGACTGGAGCCTTGTTGCCCTCCATTTCACCAGGCATCACAGTGGCAACCTGGGTCCTCTTCAAACTTAATCTCTCCGGCCGCCCTGTGGAAAGAACTTAACTAAAGGCTGCAGCACGGCTGCAGAGCTGGGATGGCAGCATAGATGCCGCTGGGGGACGAGCATGGGGAAGGAGCCAAAAGCGGATCCACTTCAGCTCCATTAAACGCAGTCAAGTCCCCAGTGATGGGGCCAGGATGGTAATGGGCTAAAGGGGGGTTAAATAAGAGGGAGTGTAAGGACAACTAGTACAACTCCGGCCCAGGCCAGTAGCAGCTGAAGTCCATTTACAGCCAACAGCTGATCCTAGCCTTGGTGGTGGCTTTACTCCAGGGCTCAGGGGACCCATGTCCAGGTCAGAGGTCGCACCGTTAGTCCCCTTGCTAGCAGTCTCCACAAGGAAGGGCCACAGCAGCGACTGGCCTTGGAAATGGAAGGCCCAAGGCATGGCAGAGTGGCAGCTTGTGTTGAGGCGGCCTATGCTATGAATAATTTGAGGCCGCGAGACTGAAGAGCTGCCTGTCGCCTGCGTTTAACTGGAATTAAACATGTAGGGGAAATGAACCGCAGGAGGCCTCTAGAAAGGCACCAGGAGTGACAGCATAGGTTCTGACTTACTCAGATCCTGCAGGGTGCTTGACCTCTCTTCCCGACTCCCTGCTCTGCCCCAGGCCCTGCCCCCACTCCACCTTTCCGTCCCTGCTCCTCCCTCCCAGCGCCTCCTGCATGACACTGAATAGCTGATGACAGTGGGTGGTAGGGAGGGAGAGGAGCTGATCAGCGGCGCTGCCGGCGGAAGGGAGGCACTGAGGGGGAGGAATTGATGGGTGGGGCTGCCAGAGGAAGGGAAGCACTGTGGAGGAGCTGGCTGCTGCTGGGTGCTGAACACCCACTTTTTTTTTCCATGGGTGCTCCAGCCCCAGAGCACCCATGGAGTTGGTGCCTCTGAGTGAGAGAGCGTGGGAAAAGAGAAACGAAAGATAGGCGCCAACAGGCGACATTCGCTGAGCACAATAATTCAGGCCAGCCCCTCCCTATAGGGAAGATCCTGGGCTCCTAAGCCCTTCAGAGCACAGGCCATGTTAGCTATCACAGCTCCATGGAAGCGGGCTGTCCTCTCCTCCCCAGGCTCACAGCATCCAAGCTGGTCAGTTTACCGTGTAATCTGAGTCCAAGGAGCAGCAGCCATCCAGGTAAGAGTGTCTGGCCCAGGCCTGGCCCAGGATGCAGCTAGAGTTGCTAACTCTGAAGGAAGCTATTCCGAGAGACTTTTTTCCAACATGACGTAATGTCATTTTCTTAAAATCTCCTATTAAAATCTCCCAGCTTGCTTTCAATAGTCACCGGGAGATCTCTGCCAATTCCAGGAGACTCCAGGCCAATCCTGGAGGATTGGCAACCCTAGGTGCAGCAAGGATCAGAGGCAGGCCTGAACCACAATGCTCAGCCCCAGATCACACAAGGGTGCTGGGATCCACATGTCTCTATAATCAGCCCTCGCTTAGGAAGCACCTGCCTCCTTCTAGAGTGATACCGTCCCCTGTCCTACGCAAACAGCCACCTGGGTGTTTATTCCTGGGCAAGGATTGTCATCACAAACGGTGACTCACGGCAATCAAGGCGCCAAAAAAAGGATTTACGCTAAAGGAACGAATCCCCCAGCTTCCTGAGCTGGGCTGAGTCCTGCAGTGGGGTCTTGGCAGGGTAGCGGAAGGAGGGACCGGCTGCAGCAGATCGAAGCCCGGGGCTGGCAAACGACACGTGGGCGGAACATGAGGCCAGCTGTAAATAAGGTACAGTCGAAGCGCCAAGGTTCTGTTGTTGTTTTTATAAATAAGGCAGAAATCTCCCAGGAGATGAGGCGATGCTGGGCAAGCACACGCACCCAGCCCAACGGCACCGCGACAGCTGTAAATAATGCAGCGGAAAAGGGGGCGAGGAAGAGACTCATAATTACCACGCTGTCAAAAGCAAACAGAGCTAATGGGGCCGACCGCAGAGCTGGGCTGCTCCAAGATGCCTATCGATAACAGGGGCTCTGAGCATCCTTAATAGCACTGGGGACGGAGCGAGCTGGGGAGTAAACAACACCCAGTCAATAACACTGCTTCCCAGGGAGTCTGGACTGCAGGTGGGGACTAGAGAGAAGGGCATGGATACAGACCCCCACAAGAGCTCTGTTCACAGGGTCCTCCCGTCCCTGTTAATGCTCAGGAGGAAGACACACAAAGGAGCAAGCCCAACAGCAAACAGTACCCAGGAAGAGCAGGGGTGGGGCTGGCACGCAGAGCAGGGCATCGCTCAACACACAGCTGGTGCTGTCTGTAATGACTAGGGTGACCAGATTGCAAGAATAAAATATCAGGACACATGGGGGGGGGGGGGGCAGCCACAGGCTCACAGCCCGCACTGAAGTCAGGGAAGGTGCACAGTCCTAGGAAGCTGTGGGTTGGGGGTGCACAGCCCAGGCTCTGGCCCCCACCACAAGCTGCAGGTAAATCCGGGGTGCATGGCCCCGGCTGCAGCCCCCAGCTGCAGTCCCACCGCAAGCCACCCGCCACAAGTTGTGGGTCGGTTTGGGGTGCATGGCCTGAGCTTCGGCCCCCACCACAAGCCACGGATTGGTTGGGGACGCACAGCCCCGGCTCTGGCCCCTTCTGAAAGGGGGGGGTCTCAGGGCTGGGATAGGGGGTTGGGTGCAGCAGGGAGTTTGGGGTGCTGACTCCGGAAGGGAGTCTGTGTGTGGGAGGGGGCTCAGGGCTGGGCTTTGGGGAGTGAGAGATGGGGTGGGCTCCGGGTGAGGCTTACCTCAGGTGGCTCCCTAGAAGTGGTGACAGCTCCCTCTGGGTCCTAGGTGGAGGTACAGCCAGGTGGGCACCGCCCCTGCAACTCCCATTGGCCACAGTTCCTTGCCAAATGGGAGCTGTGGAGCAGGTGTTCACGGCAGGGGCAGCACGCAGACCCCCCCCCTCGCTGTCCCTGTGCCTAGGACCCAGAGGGATCTGTTAACACTTCTGGGGAGCTGCGCCAAGCCGGGTAGGAAGCCTGCCAGCCCTTCACCAACTGGATGCATGGCAAGCAACCCTACAATATCAGGACAAATGGTGTCTTGATCCTACATCGGTCGGGACATGGGACAGAGTTAAATATCGGGACAGTCCCAATTTTGTCAGGACATCTGGTCACCCTAGTGCAAAGACGCCTGAAACCCAGCTTAACCAGCCACTGGGTAATCTCCAGGTGGCCTAGAGCTGGGGTAACAGCAAGGGGCGTGATCATGAGGCTGATCTGACTAATGCCAGGAACCAGACTGATCTCCATGTAGCCCCAGAATCCAGAGTCACAAAGGAAGGACCCTACGGTTCCTAAGCCACATTGAGTGCAGCTGTACTGCAGTTCGGAATTGGGCCCTTCACTGGGTGTGGTTTACTGGGTAGAGCAGGGAACTCTGAATTCTTGGCTCTGTTGGACAACCTTTGCCAGGTCACGCCTCTGCTCGGTGCCTCAGTTTCCCCATCTGTACTCTGGGGATAACGATAGCAACTCTCCTTGCAGACAGGGCCGCCGAGAGGATTCAGGGGGCCTGGAGCAAAGCGGGGGAGCTGTGGCGCTTGTACTCACCTGGTGGCGGTCCGGGTCTTCGGTGGCATTTCGGCGGTGGGGGGCCCTTCAGTTGCTCCATGTCTTCGGCAGCACTTAAGGCCCCCCCCCCCCGCCACCGAAATGCCGGCTGAAGACCTGGCCCGCCGCTGGGCCAGGGCTCTCAGGGCCCCTGCAGGGCCTGGGGCAAATTGCCCCACTTGCCCCCCCCCCCCCCCTCGGCCTCTGGGCAGCCCTGCTTGCAGAAGGCTAAAGGAGTAAGTGCCTAAAGCATATGGAGACCCTCAGAGGAAAGTCAGGTCCTGTTTGGATGTGACCTGGGGGAGGCTGGTCTCCCAGCCTGGGACTGGCTGCCCTGCTTTCCCATTCAGCCTGCACTGTTCGAACGCTGCCTGGCTTGGCTGCTCCCTTCTTCCCTTCCATCTGCCTGTTGAATTTTAAAGCATTGCCAGGTATGGGAGGTGGTCCCAGTGCCAACCTGGAATAATCAGTCATTACATTGTGGGAAGGCAGCCAGCCCAGGCTTGCTGACTCCATGCTCAGCTGCTCTGTTCTCCCAGCCTCTTCCATCTTCACCTGCTTCAAAGAAGTTGTAACTTCCCTGAGAGGACTTGCCTCTCTCCCAGGGGCCTAGGGAGGATGCTAGGTGCAAGGAGTGTGCAGTGAGCCACTTACAGCTCGGCCAATCTTAGGAAAATACCCAGGTCTGCAGGCTCAAAGGATCATATGGGATGGGCACAAGGCCCTCCTTGCAGTGAAACCAGGGGGTGCGCAGAGGAAGATGGGGGCTGTTTTGGAAGGCAGCTGTTGGCTGAGCAGGGAGGGCTGGCATACTGGATCACTTGGCAAGTTGACTGAGCAGGACGCTGGGATACAGAGAACAGGATAGGGGCTTCCTGCTTAAGGTGTGATGGGCCTACCACTATTGGGCGAGCTGGCACCTGTGCCCTTTACCTCAAAGAAGCCACTAAGCTCTCAGTGTCTAGGCAGGATTATTGTGTGCTGATAGCACATGACATGCTAAAGGATAGTGGGCATGCAAGGGCAAGAGGCCCTGGGCACCCCTAGCCCTAACAGCTTGGTCTGGTGGATACTGAAGGGGACTGTTCTGTGCAGGTTCTTATACTGCACTCATCGCCGTAGTAGCTGGAAGACAGGATGCCTGGGTTCTATTCCTGGCTCAGCCCCTGACCTGCTGTGTGAGCTCAGGCGGGTCCCATTCCCCTGTCTGTGCCTCTAGGGTGCAAGGGCCAGATCCTGTGTTGTACGTCACAGCAGGTGTGGGACAGGGGAGGGCTGTGTGTCACCGTTATGCCTCCCTAATTCTGGGCTGCTCTGTTGGCTGGATGCAAGTTAGAGCAGCCTGGAGGCTGCACTAGAGAGTGGCAGCTGCCTTCTCCAACCAGTCCCCAACACACCCTGGCCCTGCCCTTCCACCTACCCGATGGGATGAGCAGTGCGGATGGGTGGATTGATAGATGACATAGGGTTGCCTATATTTTCTCTGTCCTGTAGGAATTCTCTGGAGGGCATTCTAGATCTTTTCATACAGGAGCCTTAGTGGGGGGCCCAGGATCTTGCCCAGCTACACTGAACACATGCATGGGAGGAGGATTGATGAAAGGCTGAGAGATGCTCAGGACTCCTTGGTGGAAGGGGCGGCCATGGGGATTTTCAAAAGCCCCTTGATTGTGATTAATTTCACACATACCTCCCCAAGAATGAAAGCCTCCTCCGCAGCTTGGCTCCACCACCCAACCTAGGGTGACCAGACATCTGTCCTGATTTTGAGGAGTTTGTCCCGCGTCCCGACCAAAGTACGGTCAGGACGCCATTTGTCCCGATATTTTGTTTCCTGATCTTCAGCGGCAATTTGGCGGAGAGTTCTTCAGTCGCGAACAGTCTTTGGCGGTATTTCAGCAGCAGGTAATAAATCTTGCCACCAAAGACAGAAGCACCCACCGCTGAAATACCACCAAAGACCGTCCGCGACTGAAGGGATCTCCGCCATATTGCCGCCGAACTCCCGGATGGGTGAGTGTAAAAAAAAAAATGCCCTCCCTGTGGCAGTCCCGATATTTTCCCCTTAACGTCTGGTCACCCTAACCCAACCCCAGGGAGCCTTACGGTCTGCTGGCCCTGGCACACATGGAGCAGGCATGGTAGACACACCGCCTTCCTATGCCACCAGAGCCCTGGCGGGCACGGAGGCCTGTACATCCCTCCCCCCAAGCACACACCCGGCTCGCATGATCGGAGCAGAGGGGATGGGGCTGCAGGCAGGCAGGCTCATGTACCAATGAGCAGCTGGCAAGTCTAATTTTAGGCCTCGTGACCTTGAGGGAAGCGGCGCCTGTTCTGCTGAGTGTGGCGTTGTGGCAGCTGAGGTGGTGAGAAGCGCTGGCTGCTGAGACTCTGAGATACGCCTGAAAATAGCTAAGCACAGCTCAGCTCAGCCGGCAGTTCCTCGCTGCCTGCTAGGGACCGACGCCTCACCAGGCCCCTCCCGTGGCCCGATTCCTCTGTGCATGCCTCATGGCCTACAACGCTGGGCTCCAAGCCTGGAGCCTTGGCCTGCTCTGAGTAGCCAGGCCAGGGGAGGGGAAGAATCTATCCCAAGCCAGAGGCAGGGCCATTCCACAGGCCCCTGTGTGCCCCACACATCCTCCCTGTGCTGGTAGTGGGGATGGAAAGATTTCCCAGCCCGGCTATGTCTGTTTTTGCACAGCTCTGTCCCCCCCCCTCCACACACGCACACCCCTCTGTGTAGCTGAATCACACCCATGCCCCCTGCCAAGGGACCCTGCTGAACTGCCTAGATCTTCCCCTGAGCACACTGCCTGCAGTGATGCTCCATCACCATTAGGGGGAAGCGGGACCAAGCACCATTATTCTGCCTGGCTGACCCTTTTCCAATGTTGCAGCCGGCTGGTTGTAGCCGGTGCCTGAGTGTGAATCTCCAGGCAGGGCTGAGCATCTCAGCATGGAGCCGCTGGAGAAGGGCAGACATTTCTTTACATCCCCTGCTGTCTAAAGAGCCCAACAAATCCCTTGACAGTGGTGCCCTTGGGGAGCTTTCAGAAACTCGCCAACAGCTCTTGGCACCCAGTGAATGGGCCAGGGCGAGCAGCATGAAGATGGCTGCAGTTGCCTGCTGGAGCAAAGACGCTGGACCCCCAGGCTGCAGCGGAGAGCGCATGACCCTTCCACTCGCCTGCATCGCAGAGCTCAGCATTTCTCCTGGCGCCTCATCAGAAACAAGCAAACAGCCCAGATTCAGCCCTGCCACTGCTGTGCCCTTTCCTGCATGGGCTGGCAGGGAGCTGGCCGCCCTCAGCTTAGCCCCATTGAGCCCCAGCACCGGAGCCAAGTGACCAGCACGAGATGTATTACTGGCATGCAGCGATGCTCTCCCAGACTCAAATCTCCCAGGCCCAGGGCTTGTCATGGTGGTGAAAGGTGCTGGGTTGATAGGCAGGGGGCTGCAGCTCAGGAGTGAGGAGCATTGGCAGAGTGGAGGGTGGGGAGGGCAGGCCTGGAGTAGCCAGGGCTGTGGGTCAGGATTGAGGGGCACTGGCAGAGCGGGGTGTGGGTGAGGGAAAGTGCTGATGCCTGCCAGTGCCAATAGCTCCCCAACATTATGGGCACAAAGTCTCCTTCTGGTGGGGGGAGGCATGTTGGGGGGAAATGACAGCCAAGAGTCTGAGGGAATGGAGCAGCAAAGTGATGAAAATAAAGAGATGCAGCCCCACACCCGATGCAGACTGGAGGGGGGCCAATGTCACATGAAGGACTCAGAAAGACTGGAGCTGCACATATCTCCCCCCCTCCCCCGGTAGAAGTGAGCCCTTGGTTCAGTGACTGTCCCCTCCGCAGACCGTTGTGGGGAGGAGCAGGTATGCTGGGAAATGGCAGGCTGTAGGCCATCTCCCATGGCGGGGGGAGGGAAGGATGCCCCCATCCCACATACACCTGGTCCTGCTCAGCTCCTGGCAGCCAGTGAGTCCTGCTGCCTGGGAGGAGCAGCTTGGGGAAGGCATATGCCTGCGTTCGCACCTTGCATCCCCGCCATCTGGTTCACTAATTTGGGGGCTGGGGAGCTGGGGCACGTGGCTTGGCTGCCAGTTGGGCGGGGGGAAACAATTCCCAAAACAGCAGAGTGGAAAGTACAAGGGAGGGGAGTGCCAGAGCCTCCGGGGAAAGGGACACCCCCAAGCCCAGGGCCTGCACACAGGGAGCCCCCACCCCCACCCCCTAGCCTGTGACTAGCTCTCTGCAAGGCCAGGAAGCCATGGGAGCAGGGGCGGCTCTAGACATTTTGCCACCCGAAGCACGGCGGCACGCCACGGGGGGTGCTCTGCTGGACGCCGGTCCCGCGGGTCCGGTGGACCTCCCGCAGGCGTGCCTGCGGAGGGTCCGCTGGTCCCACGGCTCCACCGAAGCCGCGGGACCAGCGGACCCTCTGCAGGCACGCCTGCGGGAGGTCCACCGGAGCCGCGGGACCAGCGGACCCTCCGCAGGCATGCCGCCAAAGACAGCCTGCCTGCTGCCCTCCCGGCGACCGGCAGAGCGCCCCCCGCGGCATACCGCCCCAAGCACGCGCTTGGTGTGCTGAGGCCTGGAGCCGCCTCTGCATGGGAGTTCACCATACACCTACCCCAGGTCTGTCTGGAGCAGCCTCACTCATTCTGGGTTAACAGCAGTGTCAAAGAGAGCAGAACCAGGTTCTGGCCAGAAAGCCAGGTGTGCGCTTACCTTCCGCCCCTCCACTCCCCATTTATCACCTCCTTAACATGAATGGGGCCCGATTCTGATCTCATTGCCACGGGAATCAACTCAGAGTAACCCCTCTGATTGCAATGTGGGCAGGGGATCAGACTATGCCCCATGGGGTGGCAAAGCAACTGGAGATGGAAAGGGAAAGCTGTGGGCGGTGACCCTTGGCAGGGGAGGGGAAGGTAACCCTAGGGAGGGGAAGGATCCGGGGTAGTGCTTTGGAGGGGATGCAGCTCAGGAGTGGGGAATGGGACAGCTGGGGCTGGTGGGGAAGCCAGGACTCGGGGGATCAGGGGCCAGACTTCCTGCCTGACCTTGGCCATGTCACTTAGGACTCGGTCTCACTGGCGTAGATTGGGAGAAGCTCTGGGGAGGTTAATGGCATTCTGTTGGCTGGAGAGAAGCACAGCCCCAGTCTCTCAGGGCCACAGGTCCCCAGCGTGAAATGGGAAAAACAGCCCCTCCTTTCTGCCCCCTCCGTTTGGCTTGTCTGTTGAGATTGTAAGGGCAGGGCAAGGACTCTATCGCAGCCCCAAACACAGTGCGGCCCTGATCTCAGCTGAAGCCCTGGGCACTGCTGGAATCTGACAATGACAATGAACAGCAGCCATCATCCAGCAGTGCAGTCTCTGTCCGGGGGGGAGCAGGGGGTGAGGGGGAGGAGCAGAGGGGATACAATCTACAGCTAATTCATTCCAGACCTCCCCCCAAAGCTGTGGCCAGCCCACTCCAGATCCTGAGCAGTGGGCCCAGCATGCACCCTGTGGAGAAGCTGGGTGGGGCCCGGAGCTGCCCAGGGAGAGGGGTTACTCCATTTGCTGTAGCTTTGCTATGTACCTGTGCCGGGGGGCGGGGGGTGCTGGCTCCATCAGGGGCTGTGCAGTCTTTCTGATGGCTCAGCCTTGTGCATGCTGGGTGCCCAGGGCCTGAGGGGCTGGGGCCAGGGCCTGAGCTTCCAGGTCCCATACTGAAGTCAATATGCACTGTGGGGCACTCAGTACCTCTGAAAACCAGGGATCTCGCATAGGCACTGAAAATTGGTGCCTCGGTAATTAGAGGCCACCTGTGAACATGCAGTGGCACCCGCAGGATAACACCTCTGTGCCCAACATCTCTGTCGCCTGCTGATTGGTCCCCACAGCACAAGGCCTGATGGGCAGGTGATCTGTAAGCCCTGACAACACGAGTAGGCAATGGATCTGGCAGGACCTTATTCCTCCTCCCAGCCACAGAGCAGTACAGTGCCAGCTAGCCCTGTTTCCCTCTGGCCCCTGAGCACTGTCTGGCCAGGAGCAGCCCTCTCTCTGGGCTGCCCTGCCCTGCTCCTCCAGTCTGGCATGAATCCTGGGGCCCTGCCTGTTTCCTGGGCTGGGGAATTTCCCATGGCAGTATTGACATGGGCCAGGTTATACTCTCGGGTCCAGCTGTGTGCGCTGAAGGATCCCCACTCCCTAGCACACAGAGTGGGGCCTGCTGGAGCACAGCGCGCGCAGGCATGGAACAGAGGTCCTGACACCAACCCCCTGCAGAGGCAGGATGCTAATTGCTATCCATAATCCAGCTTTGTTTCCATTCTGCTGCTTGGTGCTTTATCTTCGCCACCTTGAGCTGGGCTCTCTGCCCCTCTCCCCTGCTACGGAGATCAGGGCCTGCTCAGCCCATAGATGGGAGACCTCGGAGGAACGACTAGGGGCATCAGAAGGGTTGCGGATTCCTGCCCCTGAATCAGTATTGGTCCAATACCTATGGGGCTCTATGGGTAAGATGGGAAACTCCACCCTCAGTCACATGCAGTGGTTAAGGGTCGCGTGGTGCTTTTCACAAGGGAAGAGAGGGTTAACCTGGCCCAGATCTAATTAGGACTGATTACACTCTGCCTCCCTAAAAGCCTGGTGCAAATGATTATGGTCTCTTCACTTCCTGTCCTAGCTGGCTGTGCTCTGTGAAACAGCTGCTGCTGCATCCCAGCCTGAAGGAGGCTGCATTTCACCCATCTCCTACCAAGCTGCACCTGCCACCAGGTAAACCCACAGTGAGCAACCACCATGCCTGGAGAAGCCAAGGCTGGAGCTGTCTGGAATACACTTAGCCTGGCAGATAACATGCATCCACAGTACCCTGGGAAACACATCCTGACTTCTGCAATGTCAGCAAGCCGGCACCACAGACCTAGTCATTCCCTCAGTAACCCTCCTGGCCCTGTCTGAGGCCAGGACCTTCCAGGACAGCCATGGCAGGCTGGAGAGCTGAGCAGACAATGCCATCTGCATCGCTGGCAGAGGGGGCAGTGCTGAAGCCAGGCTGCATCGCAGAGGAGCAGAGCTGCGTGGCACAGCCCAGTGGACACTGCTTTGCAGGAGTTGCCCCCAGGGAAAAGGCACATCCCAAAGAGGGTGGCAAGTGACTGTAGGCTTCAGTGTGGAGGAAGGGTGAGGCTGGGGGAACACCGGGTTGGGTCTAATCAACAAGCGGGCACAGTCACCCCTGCAAAGGTTCCATGCGAGACTGCTGGGACCTGCATGGAGGAGAAGGGGCTGGCCAGAGGTCAGAGCCCGTCTCCTGGTTTCAGGTCTGTCTGCCTGGGCATTGCAAATGGCAGGAGGAGAAGCTGATACAGTCCTGGGTTGAGGAAGGTGTTGGCTCAGGCCCTCTGAATACCCAGGTGCCACTTTGCCAGGGATGCCCCAGGATCAGGCCCTGAACAGGGATCACTGTCCCAGCCTCGGGAAGGCATTGACACGCACAGGAAAGGTGACACTCACTGCATTAGATAAATTCCACATAGGACCAGCATAGTTTGCCACACCCAGAGCTGGGCTCCTGTTCCAACATCTGACCCTATGCATGGCAAGGAGATGCATAGATAGACACACGGGCACTGAGACAGAGATGTACCTGTCCACAAACACACTCCCGCATGCCTTAACATGAGTGCTCCCCAGATGTACACATGTGCACCCCCAGACAGCCTGGGAAGGGCACACCCAGAGAGAGACACACCCACCCAGGCAGTTCCGTACAAACAGCCTGGATGTGCACACACAGAAATGTTCACACACATGCACGCCGGCATGCCCTCGCACAGACATGTGTGTACACATACACACCTCTCCCTTCTCTCCTGTATGCTGCAGGTTCCCCTGTTCCAGCTGGAAAGATGCCCAGGTCCCAGCTGCTCGAAGCCACATCCTGAGGGAAGATGGGGCACTTGCTTGAGAGAAACTTTTGACAAAGTGAGGTTTATGAGCCCATTCCTGGGCAACACCCTGTGAGCTGGCCTTGCTGCCCCAGGACACTCACGCATCCCCTCCCTAGATCAGCTGGGCAGTCCCATTGGCTTTCCCCACATGTAGGCCCACACCCCTCCTTCGGAGAATGCCCAGGATCCCTTCCCTGCCCAAGCTCTGAGTGACTCAAGGCCCCAGCCCCTGGCTGGCCCTGGGTGCTGGGGAGGGAGGGAGGGAGAGCAGGCAGTATTGAACTGACCTGTTCAGTTGCAAGGGCTGTAGCTCCTCTTTCTGGAAGCAAACGAAGCAGAAGGTATCCATTTCCTTGCTCCCACAGCCAGTGCACCACAGTGGGGGCAGTTCCAGGCTCGGGCATGCCGCATAGGTGTTGGCATCCTCTTGCCCCTCACCAGTCTGCCCGGAGGCCAGTGAAGCCAGAGTCAGCAGGTCCTGGGTCTCCTGGACCAGTTGCCAGGAAGCGTCATCGTGTGTTTTGTCTCCCAAATTACCCGTCGCTCCTTCTGACTGAGAGGTCGCGGCTCCTTCTGCCCCGCGCCCTCTGAAGTGATCCTGTGCCCTCAGCCTGTCTGACTGGGAGCGTGCTGGGACAGCACGATCCCACCCAGCCGTTGTGACTCCTGTCCCACGCCGTCCTCACTCAGCAGCCAGACGGGACCCTGCACTCTCGCTCCCATTGATGGCCATCTTTGGGGCCACTGCTGTCGCGTTTTCACTGCGGGACAAGATGGGGCTGTCCCCTCAGAAGGACTCCCTCCTCAGGCAGCTGGGGAAGGACAAGGAGGGCTCAGTCTGTAGCTTGAGGTGGAAGAACCTGAGCTGAGGAGTTTGGGGAGGACGCACCAGCACAGAGACCCCACAGCATCCCGCTGCTCCTCAAAGGCAGAAGTGTGGGAGCATGGCCACCCATCTCCAGGGGCCAGTGCTGGATTTCATCCTGTGGCTGGATCAGTGGAGCTGCTGTCGCTGGTCCAGCATGGAGGGTGCCGGTGCCCAAAGGCAGATCTTTGGTGCCCAGCACTCAGCCTCAGCTGGACTTTTCAGCACGATCTGCCCTTGGGAAAGTTTCCCCTTCCCTCCGATCTCCTCATCAGCCAGCATCAGCCATGGCTCTCGGCGGCTCCGTGGGGCGGGAGGGGAGCAGTGTGCATGGGGGAGTAGAACTCCTTGGCAGCGTTTGGAGCCGGGGCTGGGGGAGCAGCCCGGGCTGGCGGGTACACACGAGCTCACACAAAGAAAAGTTCTGGCCCTGCCGAGACACAGCTCTGTGGGGCTTGTCTGGATGACAGAGCAGCCAGCTCGCTCTGACAGATAAACCAGTGTGCGGGTATTAATAGCTCCAGATTCATGCGGAAAGGTTAACTCCTTAGCTGCCAGCCCCAGCCCTTGCTCACACAGGAGATGCTGCGCTGAGCAGCTACAGCACCAGGCTATTTCCCTTTGGCTTGACTTTGGGTGCTCAGGGCTGTCCCACATCACAGGCTCACTGCATTGAGACAACTTCCTTCCCAACACAGCCCACCTACGGCACACTACCACCCACCCGGCCACCCCCTGTTCATCCAGCCAGCTGGATGGCTCTAGTTCCCCTCTCCCCATGCTGTCTAGATCCCATATAGAGTTGAGCATCACAGACCCTCTGCCTGCCTTTGCCCTGGCTTCCCCCTGCTCTTAGTCCACCTGCTCTCCCTTTGCTAAAGGGTTGATAATCTCTCTCCTTTCTCCCTCTGTGCCAGCAAGCCAGCCCCTGTCATTGAGTTCAGACTCAAACTGTTTCCTTCTGGCATGAAGTCTCACCACCCAGGGCCCCTCTCCCCTGCACAGTGTCACCCCGGGCTCTGTCCTCTGCAGCAGCCCTGCTGTGGGTGTCAGAACTGAAGAGCTGGTCTCTTAGGTACAGAGACCCCAGTTCATCAGGGGTTCTAAGGATCAGGGCCAGGACCTTGGATTTCATTCAGTATTAAATGGGGGACTCAGGTGGGGTGGACATTAATCTCATCTTCCTGCACTAGACATGCTCCCCCTCCTTTCTCTGCAATGCGGGTATGGCCGTGAGCTTAGCTGACCTTGGGACAGCTCATGTGTGGGGCTAGCAGGGAGATTCACAGGATCAACCACACAGCTTACCACAAACTCTTGTGGAGGAAACACAGCCTAGTCCCTGGCACAGAACAACCCCAGATCTCCCTATTGGCCTCATCCAGGGCTAGCATGGCCCTGGGATAGCATGCAGCTTCCTCCCACCCCAAGAGGTCACTAGAGTTAGCTGATGAAGGCAGGAGGGTCCACATTCCTGGAGGCCCAACAGGGAAGATGCATATGTCAGAGCTCCTTAGATTGTTCCTTGTGACACATGTGCCTTGATCTTACTGGGGTCCAAGACTCCAGTTCCAGTTCTACTTCTCCCAAGGATTGGGCATTTCAGGTGAGCAGAGGAACCCAGTTAGAACACAGAACATAAGAACAGCCATACTGGGTCAGACCAATGGTCCATCTAGCCGAGTCTTCTGACAGTGACCAATGCCAGATGCTTCAGAGGGAATGAACATAACATGGTAAATATAAAGTGATCCATCCCCGTTGTCCAGTTCCATCTTCTGGCAGTTGGAGGCATAGGGACACCCGTAGCATGGGGTTGCATCCCTGACCATCTTGGCTAATAGCCATTGATGGACCTATCCTCCAGGAACTTATCTAATTCTTTTTGGAACCCAGTTTATATTTTTGGCCTTCGCAATATCCCCTGGCAATGAGTTCCATGGGTTGATTGTGTGTTTTATGAAGCACTTCCTCTTGTTTGTTTTAAACCTGCTGCCTATTAATTTCATCAGGTGACCCCTAGTTCTTGTGTTATGCGAAGGGGAAAATAACACTTCCCTATTCACTTTCTTCTCACTACTCATGATTTTATAGATCTCTATCATAACCCCCTTTAGTCATCTCTTTTCTAAGTTGAACAGTTCCAGTCTTTTTAACCTCTCCTCATATGGGAGCTGTTCCATACCCCTAATCATTTTTTTGCCTTTCTCTGTTCTTTTTCCAATTCTATTTTTTTTGGAGCCGGAATAACCAGAACTGCATGCAGTATTGAGGCTGTGGGCGTACCATGGATTTATATAGAGGTGTTATGAAATTGTCAGTTTTATTATCTATCCCTTTCCTAATGCTTGCTAACATTCTGTTACCTTTTTTGACTGCTGCTGCACATTGAGTGGATGTTTTCAGAGAAATATCCACAATGACTCCAAGATCCCTTTCTTCCATGGTAAGAGCTAATTTAGAGCCCATCATTTTATATGTATAGTTGGGATTATTTTTTCCAATGTGCACTACTTTGTACTTATCAACACTGAATTTCATCTGCCATTTTGTATCCCAGTCACCCAGTTTTGAGAGTTCCTTTTATAACTCTTCATAGTCAGCTTTGGACTTAACTATTCTGAGTAACTTTGTGACATCTGCAAATTTGGCCACCTCATTGTTCACCCACTTTTCCAAATCATTTATGAATATGTTGCACAGCACTGGTCCCAGTACAGATGCTTGGAATGCCCACTATTTACCTCTCTCCTTGGTGAAAACTAACCATTTATTCCTACCATTTGTTTCCTATCATTTAACCAGTTACTGATCCAGGAGAAGACCTTCCTTCTAATCCCAGGACAGCTTAGTTTGCTTAAGAGCCTGTGGTGAGGGACCTTGTCAAAGGTTTTCTAAAAGTCCAAGTATGCTATCTTCACTGGATCCCCCTTGTCCATATGCTTGCTGACCCCCTCAAAGAATTCTAATAGATTGGTGAGGCATGATTTCTCTTTACAAAAGCAATGTTGACTCTTCCCCAATATGTTGTGTTTATCTGTGTGTCTGATAATTCTGTTTTTTGCTTTAGTTTGAACCATTTTGCCTGGTACTGAAGTTAGGCTAACCAGTCTGTAATTGCCAGAATCGCCTCTGGAGCCTTTTAAAAGAAAATCAGCATTACACTAACTATCTATCCATCCAGGGGCGGCTCTAGACACCAGCGCGCCAAGCAGGCGCGTGGGGCGGCCGTTTCCCGGGGGGGGCAGCATTTGGCTCCGGTGGAGCTCCCGCCGGCATCCCTGCGGCAGGTCCACCGGAGCCCGGGACGAGCGGACCTGCCGCAGGCATGACTGCGGCGGGTCCCGTCTTCCCGCGGCTCCGGTTGAGCTCCCGCAGGCATGACTGCGGCAGGTCCGCTCGTCCCAGGCTCCGGTGGACCTGCCGCAGGCATGCCGGCAGGAGCTCAACCGGAGCCGCGGGAAGAGGGGACCCGCCGCGGGACCGGGGAAGGGCGGCGCAGCGCTCCGCGCTGCTTGGGGCAGCCTACTTTCTAGAGCTGCCCCTGTATCCATCAACCTATGATGATTCCCGCCACATACCGCACCCATCACCCTAGTGTCTGAGCACCAGTTCACATTTGTTTCCATTCCAGAGGTTGAACCTACCATCAACATCCATTGCTGCAGTGTTCTAAAGCAAACCCCATGTACAACTGTCACTTTCTATATGTTTGTACAGCGCCCAGCACAATGGAGCCTTGACCTGGCTGGTGTCTAGGCACCACTGCAATATAAAATCAGCATCAGCATCATAGTACCATGACATAGCCATTGTTTCTGATGAAAGCGGAATAGAGCAGGGGTGAGAGTGTTCAGTACCCACTTGAGAACACTAAAGATGTCCTTAGAGTGAAATCAGCATAGAGGCTGGAAAATTCCTGCTTGGCCTGCCGGGCCACTTGCTTACTTCAGTCCAAACACTCTGTGCCAGCCACTCCACAGTCTTGTAATTTAAACATCTATATCTGAGGTAGGCCCTACAATAACAATAGATTAATTAAATGCAGGCTTGGAGTTTGCTGCACAAATATGGCAGTGAATTAGCAATTCTTCGTGAGGTTAAGCAGAGGCAAGCTATAAATAGCAGCAGCCATGTGTCCCCGCACTGCCAGCCTCTGGGATGGGGCTGGCTGGGCATGAGGTGCCATTCAAAATTTACACTGCCACTGGTACCCATTGGGGATCAGCCTCAGAGTACTTGATCTCTATAGGTGCTCTCACAATCTGGGTGTCTCCTGCACAGATCCCCCACTGGGACACCTGCAGCCCCAGGTACAGAGATTACAGCTGATGTGGGGGGCATGGGGTTGAGCCCTGCACTATGCTGAGTCTGGATGCCAAGAGGGTGTTTGGCAGTATGGGCGGCGTGGATCCTGGCTTCAGCATGGGGGGACGCCTTCCTGCTTTGGGGCTCGTCAGCTTTACCTGAACATGCCAGTCACTGGGAGTGATCCCTCCCAGCCAGTCCCACGCAGCCTAACCCTCCACACGGCCTGGCTGTGGACAGGGCAGCTCTGTGGCGCTACTCTGAGGCTACCAGGGTGTAATGTCAAAAGCCACTACCAACAGGTTTTGCTGCCAGTAGCAGTTACTGACACCAAGGGAGGTTCTTTTTGCTGCCTTGTCCCAGTTTGCTACCTCTCACTTTTGTCACCCTCTGATCCAGCGGTAGCAAAGACTCAGCTAAGGGATTCTTTTAAATACTCCAGGTGTGTGACACGTAGTTTTTTGGGGGTGTATGGGAAATATTTTCTCCTGTAGCACCTCAGTATGTTGTACCAGGTAGGGAAGAGCTGCCGTAGCTAGGCATGGGGATGCCCTGTGCCTTTAATGGCACAGCCCTGGGGAGCGGGTGCTAAGATGCACTGTCCTGTGAGAGAGGAAATGAAAAAGCCCCTCTGCCCCTCCTCCCCAATTTTTACAAACAGGGCAGGTGACTCATCCCACTGGGGTAACTGTTACCCCTCTGCCCCACCCCCATGCCAGGGTTTTGCCCTTTTTCACCATCTGGCAACGGCTCACTCCTAGGCTTAACCCTGGCTCCTACCCCCTCCCTGATTTTGCCCCTCAGCCCCTCTTCTTCCCCTGCTGCTTACCTCTGTTTGTCCCCCCTGTTCCCGGCACAATCAGTTTCTACCCCCTGCTAGACGCTGCCCATCCCACCTCTCGACTTGACCTCTTTGCCCCCTTTTAACCCCTGTGGACAGCAGGCAGCAGTTTTTAATCCCAAGTAAGGGCACAGCGAGGGCAGCAGTTTCAGCAGATGTTACTGAGCATGCTGTGTCCGTGTGCACGTGCTCAGTATAAGCCAAGCAGCAAATTCTGTATTCTGCTCCCTGCTCCACCGGCCTGATAGCCCCTGGAAGGCGGAGGAGTTACTCTGGATTTGCACGTCCAGGCACAGAGCCTCTCTCCTATAGCTGAGCCAGCTTGCCTGTTGTGCATGGGGAGCAGCTGCTGAGGGTGTTTCCCTAGAGATCCAGCTGTGGGGAGCATAGGAACCTCTCGCTAGGGTTACCAACCCTCCTGGTTTGGCCAGGATTCTCCTGGAATCAGGCTCAATCTCCCAGAGGCTACTGAAGTCAATCCGAGAGATTTTAGGCCGCTAAACGTCCGGCGGCGCAATAGGGCTAAGGAAGGCTCCCTACCTACCCTGGCTCCAAGCCGCTCCTGGAAGCGGCTAGCACATCCCTGTGGCCCCTAGGCACAAGGGGGTCCAGGAGGTCTCTGCACACTGCCCCCGCCCCAAGCGCTGACTCCACAGCTCCCATTGCCGGGAACGGATAACCACAGCCAATGGGAGCTCCAGGGCTGAGTCACCATCCTGTGCATGGGGAGTTCTGCTGAGGGAGACATGGGGTCTGTAACAGAGCAGAGCCGGGCCGTCAGACTGCAGCTGGCAAGGGAAAGCCCCATGCCCTGCTATGTGATCCATTTAGTGTGCACGATGCCTGCAATTAGGGAGAGAGTGGTAGCCCTGTCCTTGTAGTGGCTCCTGGGTGGGGCATGCCAAGCAGGTTCCTGGCCCGTCCCTGACGTGGGTGTTGTCATTTCTCCCTGTGAATTATTTAGCATGACTCTGTTTGAAATGCTCTGCCCAAGCAAAGGGAAAAAATCAATAGCTTTTTAATTTACAGTGGCTGGGAGACTCCCAGCACCGGCTTGCTGAGAACACTCTCCAGGCTGTAGAGTCGGCTGTTCCCCAGAAGGGGAGACGGCATACAGGGGACAGCTCATGCAAAGCAGGAGGGGGTGTGCTGCCCAGCTAGGGACTTTGGTTTGGATACAGTCCCGGATGTTTTACCTTCCTCCTCCACCCCTGCCCTCTCTAACTGATTCATAATAAGTTGGCCACTCATATCAACTTGCCACTGTCCAAACCAGGGATGCAGCAATGGGCTATGTATGCAGAAACAGTATGTCTAGGGGAACAAGAATCCAAACTCCTGGATCCTGTCTTCAGGGTATAAACTAGCCTCTAGATATTGGGGATTAGGAGGGAATTTTCCAGGGAAGGGTGCAGTTATCCTGTAATTGCCTCCTGCAGGGTTTTCTGTACCCTCATAGAATATTAGGGTTGGAAGAGACCTCAGGAGTTCTTCTAGTCCAACTGTTACCCAGGGTTCTTTCAACCCAAAGCTCTTAGTAACTTTTACTCTGTGTGAGGAGGTGTCAGGAAAAAAATCAGGGGAGACACAGCCATCCAACCGATAGATGGCTGGCACAAACAGGACAGCACAAGAGTGCTTTCACTTAAAGCTAAACTTTATTTAGTCTCAAGCACTTACACATGTCCACAACAAGATTAGTAAAACACCCTCAACCCTTGATAATCACCAAAGCTGAGTGTGGCTTTCGAGTGACACAGCGGCAGGCTTCCGGTGGCCAAATCTTCCGTCCGCCGGTGGGGACCGCAAGATGTATCCAGAGGGAGAGTCCAAAAAGAGTCCAAAAGAGTCCCCCAAATGAGTCCAACTATTTCAAGCTTTTCCCCCTTATTTATACATTAGTACTAGAATGACATGTCCCTTAAAGAAACCTTGTTAAGCAAGCAGTTTCAATGATCAAGCAAGAGGTTCATTCTGATTATTGATGAACCAGGTGCAGGTTTTTCCAGAGTTTGCAGCCTTGAGACCCCAATAGATATTCGTGGAGCATATCATGCTCTTTTAAAATGCATGTATCAGCAACTTCAACACAATTCTTATCAGGAAGGACATGGGGTCAAGCTGCCCTTTCTGTGGCACTCAAAACTCCCCACCACCCCTCCTGCCTTGGTCAAGCTGAGACTGTTTAATAGCTTGCCTTTAACAATAAGCCATAGTGGTTTTAGGCACTTTACTGGTTTGCCAAAGTCTCCCTGTACACAACCCCCTGCTCAAAGCAGGACCAACATCAACTAAATCATCCCAGCCAGGGCTTTGTCAAGCTGGGCCTTAAAAACCTTTACAGATGGAGATTCCACCACCTCCCTAGGTAACCCATTCCAATGCTTCACCACCATCCTAGTGAAATAGTGTTTCCTAATATCCAACTGTAACGAGGGTGGTACTCACCCCTGCCGCGCCTCCTGCTGGTTGGTCCCGGAATGTCCCTCGGTCCCACCCTGGAGCGCCCTCAGCAGGCTGGTGACCCACCTGTTCTCTGGCCCTGGCATCCCTCCCTGGACCTGGTGCCCCCTATCTATAATTGGGTCTCCCCCTCCCAGGGGAACCCCACACTACTATCCCCACCTTGCCTCAGTAGTGGCTACTGACAGTCATGGTCTAGCCCCACACCCGGGGGCAGACTGCAGTATCAGCCCACTCATCACAGGCAAAGGGGGTTTGGACCTGCTGCTTTGTCCTACCCCTGGGCTGCCCTCTGCAACCCCCAGTACCCTTGGCCCTTTGCTAGGCCGCAGCCTGGGGCTTTCCAGGCTGGAGCTTCCCTAGCTCCTCAGCCTGTCCCCCAGCCCTGCTCCACTCAGGTATCTAGTCTCAAGCCCTAAGCAGCCAGGCCCATCTCTCTCTATAACCAGAGAGAGACTCTGTCTGGGCTCTGGCTTCCCTGCCTCTTATAAGCCCCAGGGCTTCAGTTTGGGGCGTGGCCCCCAGCTGCAGCCACTTTCCTAGTCAGCTCAGCCAAAAGCCCCTTCCCAGGGCTGTTTTAAAGCCCCACCAGGCGGGAGCGAATAGCCACTCCGCTACACCAACCTAGACCTCCCACACTGCAACTTGAGACCATTGCTCCTTGTTCTGTCATCTGCCACCACTGAGAACAACCGAGCTCCTTCCTCTTTGGAACCCCCCTTCAGGGAGTTGAAGACTGCTATCAAATCCCCCCTCACTCTTCTCTTCTGCAGACTAAATAACGCCAGTTCCCTCAGCCTCTCCTTGTAAGTCATGTGCCCCAGACCCCTAATCATTTTCATTGCCCTCCGCTGGACTCTCTCTAATTTGTCTGCATCCCTTCTGTAGTGGTGGGACCAAAATTGGACACAATACTCCAGGTGTGGCCTCACCAGTGCTGAATAGAGAGGAATAATCACTTCTGTCATTCTGCTGGCAGTGCTCCTACTAATACAGCCCAATATGCTGTTGGCCTGCTTGGCAACAAGGGCACACTGCTGACACATATCCAGCTTCTCGTCCACTGTAATTCCTCCGGTCCTTTTCTGCAGAACTGCTGCTTAGCCAGTCGGTCCCCAGCCTGTAGCAGTGCATGGGATTCTTCCATCCAAAGTCCAGGACTTTGTACTTGTCCTTGTTGAACCTCATCAGATTTCTTTTGGCCCAGTCCTCCAATTTGTCTAGGTCACTCTGGATCCTATCCCTACCCTCCAGCATATCTACCTCTCCCCCACAGCTTAGTGTCATCTGCAAACTTGCTGAGGGTGCAATCCATCCCATCATCCAGATCATTAATAAAGATGCTGAACAAAATCAGCCCCAGGACTGACCCCTGGGGCACTCCCCTTGATACTGGCTGCCAACTAGACATCGAGCCATTGATCACTACCTGTTGAGCCCGACAATCTAGCCAACTTTCTATCCACCTTATAGTCCATTCATCCAATCCATACTTCTTTAACTTGCTGGCAAGAATACCGTGGGAGACCGTATCAAAGGCTTTGCTAAAGTCAAGCCGTGGCCCCTGTTGTCAGTGACAGGACACTGGACAAGATGGAGCATTGGTCTGATCCAGCCTGGCCTTTCCTATGGGCCTGTGATTCTCCTGTGCCTTGCACCTTTCAGGTTGGGTGCCTAAGGTGTGTCTGTGGTAATATGGGTGCAATGTAGTGCAGAATCAGGCCGGGAACTTTCCTCATTGTATTGTCCCCAAGAATTGGACTGAGAGACCTGGGCTTTGTTTTTATCAGCAAAGCACCATGCATACATCGGGCAAGCTGTCAGGCACAGTCCATGAGCATGAGTGCCAATGTCAGGGCAGACTGCTAAGAGGTGGGGCACAAGCTGTGAGTTCTATTTGGTGAGGGCTGTGAGTTCTACAGTGAGATTTCACCAACCAAGTATCAAGCATAAACTCCTATGGCACTACAACAGCCTTAACAGGGAGTCAAAGATAGTCCCCTTGGGTACTCCGCTCTGCCTTGTCACCTAGCCATCCTCTGTGATAGATGGGCCTTACGCCAAAAATCACAACAATATCCAGGTTACTGCCTGTCACTTACTCCAAGTCAATTGCACCCTAGATCTCACACCATAGACAATTGTAGCCATTCCTATAATAAACTAGCTAAAGGTTTATTAAGTAGGAAAAGGAAATTAGAGCATTATTTACCAGGTTAAAGCAGGTAAACATATACACACAAATGAGAGATAGCCTTAACTTTCTAAAGATAATAGAGGTTTCTATAATAAGAAAGCTCTGTATGTCCCTTAGGGCTGACCCAGGCTAAACACCGGGGATCTCTTCCCAGAATGTGACAATGTCTGCCACCCAGAGGCGCCAATTTTTCCCGGCGCCGGTGGGTGCTCATGCCTCCCTGCCCCCGGCCTTGCCCCAACTCCACCCATGCCCAGCCCCTGCCCCACCCCCATTCCAACTCCTTCCCCAAAGTCCCCACCCCAACTCCGCCCTCTCCCTTCCCCTATTGGACTCCTTCCCCAAATCCCCACCCCAGCCCCACCTCTTCCCCAGCAAGCAGCGTTCCCCCTCCTCCTCCCTCACTCCCAGCACTTGCCACCGCGAAACAGCTGTTTCGCGTCGGCAAGTGCTGGAGCTAGGGGAGAAACAATGCGCTCAGGGGAGGAAGCAGAGGCGGAGGCAGAGCGGAGGTGGGGGTGAGCTGGAGCGGGGCGGGGAGCTACTGGTGGGTGCAGAGCACCCACCAATTTTTCCTTGTGGGTGCTTCAGCCCCGGAGCACCCACGGAGTCGGCACCTACGCTGCCACCATGCTCTCTGACTATGGGGGAATGTCCTATCTGCTTTGCACCCAGCCCCTAATTGTGCAGTTCCCTGGCCTCACTCAAACACAAAGCTCAAACACCCTTCAAAGCTGGGGCTAGGACAGGCTGGGCACTGTCACTGCATGTTAGATTGTTGTGTGAACAGCCCATCAGGCATCATGCTGCTCTCCCAGGAGGTAGAAAAAGCCATTCCAAGAGACCAATTAGCTCTTAGCAATATGGGTAGACATTATGGGATGCACCACAGGGGACTGGTGTAATGAGAAAGCTCTTAAAGAAGCATTGGGCCATTGAATTGTCTGCTCCAAATTCACCCTCCTACCCACTGCAACTACATGGGGTTGGGGGGTGTACATTCAATGGTTCAATTCTCTAACTCCACCAAGGACTCCAGAGCTGCACTGCAGAGTCATGAGAGAGATTGCAGTTCAAAGATTACATCACTCAGGGCCTCGCCAGGCATTTAGGCCATTTGCTCTGCAGGCGCATACCGTAAAACCATCTGCATTATCACTGGGCCGTTCGATGATCTCTTGTTCTCATCTCACACTTTTAACTCTCTAGCATCAATAAGGGAACTGTGAAGCCAGGTGGTAGAACGCTGCAGCTCATAGGAAATTCCCATTCGTTGTCCGGTGCAACTGGACCAATGGGGGATGCTAATGGAGGGTGTCTGGAACTGGCTGTGCTGGGCATGCAGTGCAACTATGCGCCACTTCCCATTTCTGTCCTTAGGGATCAGTGTCTCCTCCCCATCCCTTTTGGGGCAGTTTGTGTCCTCAGCAGAGGATGGGGACTGCGATTGCTCCCCCTCCCAGGTCAGGGACAAGACACAATTGGGTCCATAGACACTATGGAAAAGGGCAGGCATCTCCCCATGAGCTCCATTTCCACTGGTGTTGGCAAAGGAATCCTGGGTCCCCCCTCTCTCCCTGCAAGGCAGTTGAGTAGCCCTGGCTTTCTCTGGAAGGGGGCGTTGATTGATGCCGGGGAGAGAGAGCTGTGAAGCGTGCTATCCAGGAAAGGGGAATACCTGTTTCTCCATGTCATAGAAAGCTCCCTAGCAATTAAACCAGATTGTACATTTGTGATGGGGTGCTGCCCTTACAGACCCAGAAGTGAGGAACGAGAGCTGAAAGGCTAGATGAACAGTGGCAGCAGAGTCTGGGGCACCATCATCCCCTCAGAAGTCACTGACAGTTGCAAGTCTCACACTCAGAGCCAGCTCTTGGCATTTGCTTTTCTGCAATAACAGGCCAGCCAGGTAACCTGGAGAAAAGCATGTCCTTGAGATAAATTCCCAGCCATGTTTGCCCCAAACCAGAACCAACTGCAGGGGCTACAAGTCAGGACTGACGGGCATCTGCAGAGCTGAGCAGGGACCCTGGGTTAGAAGCATGGGGGCTGCGGGTTGCAGCAGAGGCTGCCGGCTGGGGATAAGGGGCATTCAGACTTGTGTGAAGACTTGCCCAGCACCTGTGTGCTCTAGTGTTGTTGTGAGTATTGTTATTAGTCCGCCCATCGCTTCAAAGCTGTGTTCAGTCATGAATCTTAGCTGCAATGTGGGAGCTCAGAGGCCTCCAGGCTTTCTGGGTACCTGGGCCAACCATCTCAAGGACAGCATGGGCCACTTGGGAGCTGGCTGCTCCATTAGCTGCCGTGCTGAGGCCTTGATGGCTATTCCATTAGCTGGCTCAGGGCTGGGCGGAAGGGCTGTCATGGTCTTGGGCCCGTTCCATTACTCGCCTGCCTCTGCATCTGTCCCTCCCCCTCGCCCATATGGGCTCCTCACTGGGAGCCCTTCTCCTGGCTTCCTCTCCTCAGAAAAGTTCCTAGCAGGGACAGTGCAGGAGCTGCCAAGGCAGGTGAAAGAGGAGAAGGCTGCAAAGTAGCCACCCACATAATGACACCACTGGCCACATGGAAGGATCCCATGAGACCGATGTAGCCCGTTGGTCACTGGGCGGAGGCCCCTGCAGTGACATGTGGGAAGGCTGTTGCCATGACAACACCATGTCCCTTATTTTAATGGGCAGCACAATCCCAGAAGGGTGCTCCAAAGCAGCCGTGCCCAGGAGCACAGGTGGCCTGCATGGGGCTGGCTGGTCACAGGACCAGAGCTGATACTCCTCCTCATTCCTGGGTGCTCCAGGTGAGAAGCTGTTTGCTGCAAAGCACAGCCTGTGTGTCTGTGAAAACACTGGGAGCAGTAGAAGGAAGGACCTGGCCTCTGCCAGGAACAGCTGCTCCCTAAGAGCAAAGGAAACAGCAACTGGAGCCTCCAGCGACCAGGGGAAAGGGACGTCCTGGAGAGGCAGCCATGCAGTATGACAAGAGGAGAAGAGCCATGAACCAAGTGCCAGGGGAGCACATGCAGGGGAGAGAGGAACAGAGCAGGTGGGAGGCAGAGAGGAAATGAAAGATTTGTCCAAGCTAGCCCCAAGGGGGCATATCTGGGGGGGCTCGTCTCAGATGGTCCTGGGGTCCCCACTGCCCCATATTTGGGAGGGTTATGCAGGCTGGCCCCAGGCAGCCCCAGTGCCCTGTATCGGGGGGGGGGACTTATCCTAAACGGCCCTGGGGGGCCCCACTTCCCTGTATGTGGGGGGCCTGTCCCAAGGAACCCAGCACCCTGTTACTCTGTTGCCCTTCACTTGCGGTGTAAATAAGGTTCAGATTTTGAACAGTGAAGGTAATGAACCATTGGAACAAGTAGATGACCCCAGTGGTCCTTTCTGGACTTCTGTTCTATGAATCCTGCATCGCCGCCAATGCTAGAGCAGCGAGTGCCCTGTGGGTGTGAAATCCCACCAGATCAAATGGCAAGGCCTGATGCTTACTTTGTGCTGGTGCAGAAAGCACTACCAGGGGCAGAGTGATGGCGAATCGGAGCCTCCAGCTGAGCCAGGTGAGGAGCGTACAGCTAGGGCTGGAAATCCAAAGACATGGAAATCTGTTTAGATCAAGAGCTCAGTGTCCATCCAGAAAGCAGGAAGCTATTCATAGGACATGCACCATGTGGGCTAGTACTCACTCTACAGCCATCCGGGGGAGCCAGTTGGGGCACATGGTGCTAGGTGAGCAACGTCTCAGCTACTCTCTTCCTTCTCTTGTTCCGTACCCCATCCTGCATCTTGGCCATGCCGGCTGGATCCAGCTCTTGGCGCCAATTCAGAGAGACACTCACCCAGGCACATGCCGCAGGCAGTCAAGGGAGCACCAAAATGTTAAAAATTAATGTGTCAGCTAATGGGCCAATGGGAGGCAGTGCGATGGAGAGAAATCCGGGCGGCAATCGGGGGAAAAGAGTCTACCAACAAAGAGAACAAAACAATGCAGCGGGAGCCCCTGAGAGACAACTAATGAGTTCTGGGAAGGGCTAACGGCGTTGTTGGCTGAGGGAGGGCTCAGAGGCAGCGTCCCCTTCCCTACATATCTAAGGGGATAGAAATCCAGCAAGCTTGATGTCAACTGATGTGATTTTTTTTCAGATTAGCGAGTGTAAAATGGAGACTCTTCCAAGAAGTACTCTGTGCAGCACAGGCGTCCTGCCATCTGACGCCAGGCACCTGAGCAGCTGAACCCAGCCCCACCCTTGGTGTGAATACCATGCCGAATTCAATAAAAACCCATTCGTTCTAGCACAGCATCCAAGGAGACATGGGATGTAATAGCTGGTCGCATGGTTCCTTGCTCTGCGCCAGCAGATTTCATGCACTGTCACTTTACTAGTGAAGGGTTTGGGTGTAGAGCAGTGTAAGTGACATGGTGTTCCTTTAACGCTGCTGCATTCATGGCTACTTGGGATAATATGGTGAGAATTTCAGCTGAGATGTCTCAAATGACACCATCGAGTCAGGGTGTTGTGTAAACTGGGGACAGGCAAAGCAGGCTGGGTAAAATAATCATGGAGAGGCTGGGCCACGCAGTTGCATCATGACTCATTGGTGAAAAGGCCTGTGGTTTTGCCTGGCTGGGCACAACTTCTACTCATGCCAAGTCAGACAAAATTACGGGTAATGTAGCTGCTGGGGGGAGGAAGTTGCACTGAGGAGGAGGCTGGGGGAGACAACCCTAGAGCCCAGAGGGATGGGGCAAGGTGCTGAGATGTTTCTGAACATTGGATTGAGGTTCAGCTGGCACTAGGCGCTTCCCCACGGGGATGGGCCTGGGGGGAGGGTTTGTGTGGGAGAGACAGGCTCAGGCAGGGCTGTGTAGGATGGACACTCTGAAGGGGCTGCCCCTGTCCCCGTTCAGACAAACTCCTGACAAATAGGAGATGCACCCTCAGTGCTGCTCTTGGGGGACTCTGCAGAGCCCTGGGGTTACCTGCTGGGCCCCTGGAGATGGGAGAAGGCACTCTGCCCATTGGCTGCAACCCAGTGCTGGCAGCTACCATGGAAGATGCAAAGCAGCATCCAGCAGCAGGCAGCGGTGACACAGTTCAGACCCTGCCAGCCCAGAGGCTGCTGGGGAAGGAGCAGCCAGACACGTCCGCAGGAAGCCGCAGTCGTTGCTATCTCGCCTTACCAGGCTTTGGCTGGTTCCCTGGGGGATACCCTGATGAAGCGCATTTGCACTGTGTGGGGTGGACTCTTCCAGCTCCTAGGAGCCCCGCTCCGGATGGGCTGTAGCTGGTGGCTCAGGATCAGCGTCCCCCTCCTGTCTCCTTCCTTCACCCTGCATCAAACCCATCATGACAGATGGTCGTTAGCACTTGGCACCCCCTTGAGCCCATCGACCCCAAGGGAGCCTTTCACGTGCAGTGAGGACAAGACACTGAGTGCAAAGGGGATTCAGGGCACAGACAGTGCCCTGGTCCTCCCTGGGCCCCAGAGTAGCTACCCACATAGGGGCAGATCCCTCCCTGTGCAGGTGCATTGGCAGAGCAGAGGCAGCTTGCACCACCCTTATTCAGGTAGCCTCACGTTGCACCCCTGCTTTACTGGCCCTGATGGGGCTTTGCAGGGGTGCAGAATCACTAGGGTGCAGACCCCCTCCAGCCAAGTGCCCGCCTGTCCCAGATTCACCCTAGAACGTGCCCAGGTCCAGGGCTGGGGTAGTCCACAGGCAGGGGGCTTACACTGCCTCCAGCCCCCTCCCTGGTTGGAAAAGGAAAAGAGAAGCCCTGGGTGGCTTGAAGGAGGGTGTACCAGGGAGCGACCTGGTTGATTTCAGCTAACAAAGGCTAGCATCATGACCCACGGGTCTCAAAGCTGGGGCTGCAGGGTTTCTAGGAGCAGCTCCAGCCCTTCATCTAGCAGCCTACTGATGCTGGCATACCCGGGAACCATGAACCCCAACCCATTTGAGGCTCCACCCCCTACAGTCCTATTGGCAGAGTCCTGGAACAGCTAACTGGCTGGCTGGCCCTACTTAAGCCAGCAGCAGGCCCAGGAAGCTGTCTGAACAGCATCAGAGGGGTAGCCATATTAGTCTGTAATATCCTCAAAAACAATGAGGAGTCCGGTGGCACCTTAAAGATTAACAGATTTATTTGGGCATAAGCTTTTGTGGGTAAAAAACCCACTTCTTCAGATGCATGGAGTGAAAATTACAGATGCAGGCATAAATACACAGTCTGAGCAGCTGGGTTCTACCCTGCTCTGGAGTGCATGCTTTCTGCTGCTTGCTTTTCTGGCATCTGATTTGTGGTTCTGACCCAGCCTGACTCTGGTTCCTGGCTCATGGTTCTGATCCCCAGTTTGTCTCCTGATCTCCTGGTATCCTGACCCAGTTGACTCCCAAACTCGTGTCTTGTGACCATGGACTCTGGCTACTAGGTCTGACTGCCCATGACCTGGCCATGACTGCTGGGAAGTGGCATAGCTGTGGACAAATATGACATGGCATGGGAGTGCTAAGCCTCTGAGACAGTAGGGAGACACTAATTGAAAGCTGGCTCCGAAGTCAGAACTCAATAAGATAAGTAGTTTAGGCAACTCCTCACTAAGACATGTAGGGTGATGAGGCTGGGGGATAAACAAAGGGGGACAAGACTATGGTCACATGATGCACTTTCAAAAGGAAAGAGGGAATCTGAGGGTCCTGGCCCTTTGGCCCCATCCCTGTGAGTGCTGTGTGGTCCTGGTAAATATACGCCATTGTGTTCTGTGCACCATGAGATCACAGGTGGGTGCAACTCCCTTGCTGCTGTGTTCTATTCCACTGAGTGGTGGCTGTGCTACGTGCCCACAATGATGCTGCTGCTATGGCCTTGGCTAAGACAGCAGGGTCTCCCAGTTCAGACATGTTTAGACCCAGATGTGCCAGGTTCAATCCCTATGGCCGACAACCCACTCAGGGGGGGCAGTGTAACACAGGTGCTGTAGGCTTGACAGATGAGACCTCAGGGTGGGTTCCCATTACATACCCAGTAAGAAAAGAAGGATAATTTGCATGGGCTGGCAGAGAGAAGGCGCAAATACCTTGGGCATAAGGGCTTGGTTACAGTAAGAGCAAAGCAGTTCCTGATCTGGCCTAAGAGTAGCCTTCTTCCATGGAGCTCCTCAAGCCTAGTGTCTTAGCTGCCCCTTCTAGTCCACTGTGAAGTGGAAGGCAATTAGGGATTGGCCTGCAGGTCCCACTAGTCAGGTGGTGTTACTGAAGCTGCTGCAGACTGCTCCCTCTGGCCTTCTCTGTTACCTCACACCTGCTGCTCACACACACCAGCCGTGTGTCTCCAAGAGTTGGAGGGTATAAGACCGGAAGTGAGCAGAGTGATCATCTAGTCCAGTGATCCCCAACCTTTTTGTGGTCAGTAGCACATTCATGTTTTCAGAAGAGTGTGGCGGGCACCAACAATTACTCACATACAGGGCCGGCTCCAGGCACCAGGGGAGCAAGCACGTGCCTGGGGCAGCATTCCATCTGTTCTGCAGAGTCAGAACGTTTTTTGTTTTGTTTTGGTTTTGGTTTGGGGGTTTTTTTGGTGCCAGTTCTGGGCAGTGCAGAGAGAAGTCAGAGAGAAGCCAGGAGGACAGAGAACGCTGGTACCCGCAGCCTGCAGCCCTGGAGTACTCTGTCCCCAGTAGACGCGGGGCCCCGGCTTCTCTCCCCTGCTGGGCACTAGGCGGGCCCTGCACCTGCCGGGGACAGAGAACATCGGCACCCGCAGCCTGCAGCCCTGGAGTTCTCTGTCCCCGGCAGGTGCGGGGCCGCGGCTTCTCTATGACTTACGCCGCAGCCCCACACCTGCCAGGGACCGAGAACACCAGCGCCCGCAGCCTGCAGCCCTGGAGAAGCCGGAGAGAAGCCGCGGCCCTGTGCCTGCCAGGGACTGAGAACACCGGCGCCCACAGCCTGCAGCCCCGGAGTTCTCTGTCCCCGGCAGGTGCGGGGCCGTGGTTTCTCTCCCCTGCTGGGCACTAGGCGGGTGCACATAAATGCTTTGGCAGGTGCCATGGCGCCCACGGGCACCACGTTGGGGACCCCTGATCTAGTCTGATCCCCTGTGTAACACAGGCCAGAGACCTTCCCCAGAGCAGATCTTTCAGAGAACGATCAGATCTTGATTTCAAATTGCCAGTGATGGAGAATCCACCATGACCCTTGGGAAATTGTTCCATTGGTCAATTACTCTCAATGTTAAAGATGTACACCTTATTTCCAGTCTGAATTTGTCTGGCTTCAACTTCCAGCCATTGGATCGTGTTTGGATCTTTGCTTGATAAAAGAGCCCATGATCAAATATTTGTTCCCCCATAGTGGTACCTATAGACTGTGATCAAGTCACTCCTTCCACTTCTCTTTGTAAAGCTCTTTGATCGAGCTCCTGAAGTCCATCACTCTAAGGCAGGTTTTCTAACCCTTTAATCATTCTCATGGCTCTTCTATGAACACTTCCCAATTTATCAACATCCTTCTTGAATTGTGGGTGACTGAGCTGGCCACAGGAATCCAGCAGTGATCTCACCGGTGCCAGACACCAAGGTACAATAATCTCTCTGCTCCTACTCAAGAGTCCCCTATTTATGCATCCCAGGATCACATTAGCTCTGTTGGCCACAGTGTCGCACCAGGAGCTCATATTCAGCTGATTATCCACCATGACCCCCAAATCTTTTTCAGAGTCACTGCCCCCCTGACCACTCTTCCTGTCTATCACCTGCACCCTGTTCCAACTTGGTGCCATTGTTCACATCAGACTTTATATTTGCTCACCAAACCCAGACCTGTCTTCTTCAATCCCCTTCTCACAACTAATTGGTTCAGTGAAGCACACCAGTAAAAATCTCTTTGGGACCCATCCCTATAGGCACCTACAATGGCATATAAGGCCAGAACTGTGCCCCAAGGGAGTGGAGAAAAATTCCCCAGGCACAGGCATGGCTGCCAGATATGACTGTATAGTGGCAGCTTGGCAAGCCCAAAAGCAGAGGGCAGGTGGATGAGTCTCTAAGTGCATGGTGCTATGGAGATTTTGGGCTGCTCTGGGCTATAGTGCAGCCCTTTGACTGGTTTTATTTATGCCTGGGGGTTGTAGTGTCTCCAGGAGCTGCTCAGAACCCCAAGGGCACCCTCCCAACTCCCCTGGGCTGCTTCGTCCTGCATTGCAGCTCCTTGAGGCACAGCACAGAATTTCAGCCTTTGCTAATTGCACGGTACCACCCGTGCATCCTTGGATAGAATGTGAGATCCTTTGAGGTTCCTGGTTGCTAGAGTGACTATATAAGAAACAGCCTGAAATATCAGGACCGTCCCTATAAAATCAGGACATCTGGTCACCCTACCCCAACGTTTACTCTGAGTGCCGTGAATCCAGGGATGCGCATCCTCTGCAGGAAAAGTTTGGGTTTTTAAAGTTACATGGTGATAAAATGCTCAGAGGAAGTAACAAAACCTTCATGTTCCAAGGCATCAGTTGATCATCAAGGGGTCAGGGAGCCCCGTATTTTACAGCAGTGCATAGTTGGCCAAGTGCATTGTGGGTTTTTCTGAAGCAGCGCACGTTGGCCACCATCAGATGCAGGATAGTATTGCCCTCATTTGATCTGGAAAATGTTTAAGTGGCCCCACGTTAGAAGGAGAGAATAAGGCAGCATATCGTGGGCCCTGTATATTTATGAGGCTCACTGCACCACGCTTTTTAATGACAAGGGCATCCCCGTCTTTGCCTTGGTCTTGTCCTCGCTGTGATCCCTGGTGTGCTCTCCAGACTCCACACAGAGCACTGAGGCCAGATCCTCCCAAGGAACTATTTCTCCACACCTACACTCCCTAGGGCTGTGCATCACAGCCACCAACCTTCTAGCAATAAAGCTGCAGGATATTTCTCCTCTTCTCCATCACCACTTGCTTATTCCCTTCCCTAATCGAATCGGGGGAGCTACTGAATCACTCAAGATATAACCTCCCCAGGACCTGAGGGTTTTGCTTTTGCAGTGGAACTCAGGGACAGCTTTTCTGGGATACACAGCAGTGCTCTCCAGTGGCACTCTGAACCATTATTGAGAGGTGCCACGCCTGAGGATGCTCTAGAAGAGATGGTGCTAGATTGGCCTCCATATACCCCTCTAAGCTTGACCACTCTTCTACCTTTCCTTCTCTTTCAAGCCATTCTAGGCCTTTTGAAAGCCCCATGACTGGCAGCTGTGCGCACAGAGATCCTCCCTTTGGCCACAGAGCTGGTGAGACTGGCTGGTGAAGAACCAGCTTGGCATAGTTCAGCTGCCTAGTTAGCAGGCAGAGGAAAGGAGGCTCCCATCCCTCACATAAGCCTTCTCTTGGCCTTACTTTATTCCTTCATTGGCATTGCATGTGCCATGCAGAGGTGAGTGGTGCCCTCTAGGGGTGCGTAGGGAAATGGCACTGTTGGGGTCCATCTCCTGGCCTCTGTTTGGGCCCCTCCATGCAGTGGATGACATCAGTGTCTCCCAGGCTGGAACAGAGGTCCAGTGCAGTTACTGGTGCATACTTTAAGTTTTGCCTGTTTGTCAGTTTGGGCACCAGTACCTCAGGCAGCGTGCAGGAGGTGTGGGAGCTGAGGTTTAGTGCTGGCTAGTATTTCTCTCTCTAATAACAGTCACTAATAATGCTTTGTACATATTTGTCACTTTACATCTAAAGATCTCAAAGCACTAATTAAGCCTCCCAAGTCCCATAGAGAGTAACTCAGGATTATTATCCCCCTTTTACAGATGGGGAAACTGAGGCACAGAGTGGGGAGGTTGGCATGCTGTGGGGAGAGTCAGGTATAGAAACTAGGGCCCAAATCCAAATTTGGTCAGGAGTCCTAACTCCAAGTTTCCCGTTCCATGACCTAGCACGTAGATTTGTCTGCACACAGAGAAGTCACAGTCCTAACCTAGTCCTTCCCAGCAAGCCCATCCCCTTGGCCCATCTAATAGGGGACAATCTCTCCTTTCTCCTTGGGAGGGAGGTTGGTTAATTCCTTGCTAGCAGGTCGGGAAGGTAGGGTGACCAGGTGTCCAGTTTTCAACTGGAACATACGGCTGAAAAGAGAACCTGGCAGCTCCGGTCAGCACCACTGGTGTTTGGTTTTGTGTGAGTAGAACAGGGTTGCCCAGAGGTGGGGGGCAAGTCGGGAAATTTGCCCCAGGCCCCCATGAGAGCTTTTTGGGGCCCCTGGAGCGGGGTCCTTTACTCACTCTGGGGGGCCCAGAAAACTCTCACGGTGCCCGGGCCCCCGGAGCTTCTTCCGCTCCAGGTCTTCGGCAGCAATTCGGCGGCGGGGGGTCCTTCCACCCCGGGACCCACTGCTGAAGTGCCCCGAAGACCCGCGGCAGGGGCTTCTTCCACCCCGGGACCTGCTGCTGAAGTGCCGGGTGTTCAGCAGCAATTCGGCGGCAGGGGGTCCTTCCACCCTGGGACCCGCCGCCAAAGTGCCGGGTCTTCGGCGGCAATTCGGTGGCAGGAGTGCGATTCCTCACTCTGGCTCTGGCATTTGGCCTTTGCCTCTGACCCTGGGCTTCTATTCCTGGCTCCTGACTCCTGCTTCAATCACTAGGCCGGACCACCTGCGCCCTGTTCCCTGACAGCCCAGCACTTTGCAGACAAACTGAGAAGACAAGGTGGAGTTTCTCTTCTAAATTAGGCACCATGCATGTGGGACGACAGTCAACAAAATGAGAGGACAAAAGTGAAACCAGTTACAATGTCTATGATTGCCTCCCCACACACAGTTAAAATATGGTTCAAGGTCAGCCTGGGGCCTTCTCTGCAGCAGAGAAATGTGACTGTGCACCCCTAAGGCCCCGGCCTGCCTATAAATCATCTGTGTCCACACACACGTCTCCCAGGGGTGCACAGGCATTCATGTCACCATTTGGAGTAGACTTGCTCTGGGCAAAGCCAACCACCATGTGGCCCTCGCCATGCCAGTCCCCATTCAGGGCTAGTATGGGCAGAAAGTGCCTGTATAATAGCAATGCAAAGAGTCCCTCCTGGACTGTCTGATCTACGCTCTGCATTGTAGTGGCCAGTGGCTACGTTTGCTAGAAGCCACTAACCAGTAGAAATAGCATGCACACCCTGTATAGCTCATTGGTACCTTATTGTCATCAACTTTCTCTACAATCAAGTTAGTCGATGCCGGTGCCAGGGAATCAGGGACTGGGACTGGAAGGAATTGGGTCAGATATGTGTCTGACACTGAGTGAGGATCCTCTTGTGAGTTAAGATTCTGACAACCATTGTGTTCCCCTGTTGTGTTGTGATGTTGTGACATGTACAGTACAAGTGTTTGCTGTAATCTTCCTCCTGGAAGCCACAATACTATATTGGGCCACTAGACAACAGGAGCTTCAGGGCAATCCAGAGGATAGGATATCTAACTGGGAGTCAGGAGACCTGGGTTCTATTCCTACCTCCATTGCTAATTTGCTCTCTGACCTTGGCCAAATCAGTCCCCCTGTCTCTGCCTCAGTTTCCCATCCCACCCTTTGTATAGATTGTAAGAACTTCAGGGCAAGGACTGTCTGTGCAAAACCTAACACAATGGGGTCTTCTCTAAGTGCTGCTGTAGTACCCTTAAATCGTATGTCTAGGAGCCGCAGTCAGGGATAAGGGTCCCACTGTGCTAGGTACTGTACTAACACAAATCAAAAAGATAATTACAATGCATACCTCTGCCTCGGGGTTGATCTGTAATGGTCCCTTGTAATTCACATGCAATGTCACCACTGCTCTCCAGGTAGTTCAGTAAAGTGTTTGATCCCACCCATCCTGGTGGGCTGTTGTTACTGGGTAATGTGCTGCCTCACCCCAGGGTATAGATGGGAACTGAGTAGCTGAAGCAGATTCTAGAGAGGGGTTCGCTATGGAATGAGGATGAAAAACAGCAAGATCCCAACACATTGGGGAAAAGTGATCCTATTAATTAGGTGGGCAAAACGGTGGAGCCATAATCGGGGGCTGCCATTTAAAGAAAGAAAGAGGGTATCACATGCAGACCCCCTAGCCCAACTGGATCTGCAGCACATCCTCTGCTTGCATGGGGCTGAACGTTAGCTCTGTATCGTACTCTCCTAAATGTAAGGATCTGAAGGTTTCAGCCTGACTGCAAATGAAAGGAAACCCCTGAGGCTGGACTTCAAGCAGCGATAGAAAAATTGGCCTGTGCTAGTCCCCTTAAATCTGCCTCTCTCCCTCCTTGTCCTGTTCCTTGTCTCCTTGGCAACAGTCTGGTAGGTGGGGGGGCGCAGATTTACTGGAGTTAATCCCAGGTTCATGTTGAAGCTCTGATGAGAGGCTGGAGAAGAGGAAAGAGGGCTACAGTCTGTTCCCAAAGACAGATGGAGACCTCTCCTTCCCCTCCCAGGATGTTAAACTATGAGACTAATACTGAGATCTAATACTGGACTGTTCATTTCATTCCCTGCTGCCCCATACCTGACAGCAGGCGCAGCCTCTGTTCCACGTCCCTTCCTGCCTTCAGGAACAGATCACACAGATTGGAAAGAGCTCTCCTGAAAAGCGGAGCAATGGCCACTTACAAATGGGACTCTTCCAACTAAAGGGAGAGCAGCTCTCACCTGGACTGTAGTGAACATACACGTATGTGCATGCAGGCTGGATCTATTACTGCTGACAGGCATGAGAGAGACCCGTGTTTTCTGACCTGAAGGATCAGGACTCCAGTCACGTGTGTGTGTGGTCTAAAGCACATGGATTGCTTACACACACACTGCCACTGATGTGTTGACCTTTGCTTGCAGTACCTCCATCACTCCAAAGGCAGATGTGCCATTACATGGTACCCGGTTGCAGATGAAGTGGGTGCTGGTAGACCAAGATCTAGAAGACTGGCTGTAGAACAAAAATCCTACCAGTGCCCATAGGAAATTAACAGATATCCACTGCAGTTTAACTGACGTGTTCCTGCTCACACCCATGGATCCTGCCTGTAAGTCACCAGGCAAACCAATGCCTAAACTTTTCTGGCTCTTCCCACATTGATCAGCTGCATGAGTGACTGAATGTGACACTCAGTGTGAAAACTTGGCTGGGGGAAGCTGGTGCAGCTCTTCTGCGTGTGGCAGCTGCCATAAGTGATGACCCTTGCCCCTGAGCAGGTCCCTTGGTTCAGTTGCAAGGGTGAGCAGACATGTTTGACTAGCTTCTGTTGCTACAGTCCTAGCTGTCACAGTGTAGACAATGTATGGGCCTGGGCAAAACATGCCCAGGTATGTAACTATCACCTGGGAAGGCACCTGGAAAGCAGAGTTCACAGTCTCCCAAGTTGCTGCCAAAATGGTCAGTCTCATCCCTTCTTTTCAATGTATCTCAGCAGCCTGCATTTCACATGACAGTCTCCCTTGCTTTATTGGGGTTCCTGTCAGGCTGTTGTACATGAGGCACCGAAAGGACATTAAATAGTACCAAACCATTAGTAGAGAGACATTTGCAGACAATCTGTGGAGACCCACAGCCCAACATTGCAGGTTTAACATGGTGTCATCGGGTCACCTGCTGTGCTGCAGGATCCTGTCAGTGGCCAGGAGAGAAAAGGATATGGCTGGACATTCTCCCCCAGCTGGCTTAGAAGAGTAACACATTGGTTCTTCTGGGCTGCAGCTGTTTACACTGCAGAGTTGAGTTTGGGGCTTGCTAAACTGGTGCCAGTAAGCTGAACGCCAAATCCTTCAGATCCTCCCAGTACTCGCTTCTCTCTGCTGGTTGTGGCCAATAAAATGCCATCATGATAGTGGGAAACTAACTGAAAGGGTTGGGAGGCTGCAATGATCAGGTGAGTGTGAATGGAGGACGAAGGGTGGCAGCCTGAGCCTTTTCACTAACCTCTGGAGAGAGAAACCCGAGTTGCCCAGTACGTTATTCAGTGGGAAATGGTTGCACTGCTGCCTAGGTGTACGGATGTGGATTAGACAAGATAACCCACCTATGAACCCTTACAGCCCAAAGGATTCTTTGATCCCAGGGCAGGGCCTGTTTATCTTTTCCTGGAATGCTGCAGATCTGTCCCAGCCTGTAGATCTCAAAGGAGCAAGACCAGATCTAGTTACCATTTGAATGGGAGTCTTCTAGGGGCAAGCCTGGTCTTATGGTAGGAAGTGGCACTGATGACTCAGTAGCTAACACTCTTCCCCATGAGTCAGTGCAGCCTAGGCCCAAACTCCAGCCCAGTGCTAAGGAGCCGCTGGGCTGTGAAAGATGCTGTCTTTCAGAGCAGATATAAAACCCAGGTTCTGGTGGGTGATCCAGGGCATTGCTTTGTGAAAGCAATGGCATTAATCCTGGCGCCCTAGGGATATACCATGCCTACCACTTTTTCAAAAGGAAGCAAGAGGCAATCTACCACTGCAGTGTGTATGGGGGAGGGGAGAGAGGGGTGCAAAAATTTGTCTGAAATTTGTTGTTGTTGCTAGAAGTAGGCAAAATCACTCCTGACTATAAGTCCAAATGTTGTGTAAAGAGAACTTTTGGTCAGATACAGAACATTACTGTGATCTCAGTGTTTGTGTCACTCCTCTTTTCTCTTCCTGCAGCATTCTCCACTTTTCCATCGAGTTTGGAACATCTTCTCTTCAGTCTTTTCCAGTGCCCATCCTTACCCTCAAGCAAACTTTTCTATATTGTCTTACTGGTTTTAAAACACCTTTTATTAACGACAAAGAGTTCTGTGGCACCTTATAGACTAACAGACGTATTGGAGCATAAGCTTTCGTGGGTGAATACTCACTTCGTCAGATGCATGTAGTGGAAATTTCCAGAGGCAGGTATAAATATGCAGGCAAGAATCAGTCTAGAGATAACACGGTTAGTTCAGTCTGGAAGGATGAGGCCCCCTTCTAGCAGTTGAGGTGTGAACACAAAGGGATGAGAAACTGCTTTTGTAGTTGGCTAGCTATTCACAGTCTTTTATTAACATAATTCTTTGCTATTCAAGATCTCCTTTGTTTGAGATTTCTTCCTCCTCTAGATTCTTCATCTTGCATTTTCTCTCTCCGCATTATTATCCCTCTTCCCTCATTTTCTCTCTTCTTGCTCCTCTCTCTCCCTCCCCCCTCCCCCAGAATTAACTAGTTGGTCCTCTTGGGACCAGGACAGAGTGTAACTCCTATATCACTCTCCAGATGCATGTGTTGAGGCTGTTTGAGACAGTGATTAAGTGACAGGATGAATGTACAGGCATCACCCTTCAAATACTGGTGAGACAACAGATCTGAAGAATTACCATTATCCTACCTAAATTCTCCCTGCCTTGTCAACTGGCTACTCTATATTCTTATTTGGTTCCAGTGTGTATAGAGTTGCTATGTTATACACTAGAAGTGGCTACCTTTCAGGGGTGGGTGTAAAGGAATTCCTGTAATTAAACACTTTGAAAGTGGCTTTGGGATCTTTTTGGAGAAGAGACACTAGTATTGCTATTACCTACTGGAGGCTGTTATGGTCCCCTTGAGCCTCATTATTCCATAGATTCCACTTCTGCTTTTCTCTGCCTGTGCTGTTTTCCTTTGTCTTCTTTGTGTCAGTGTCAGTGTACACAGAAGCACCTTCTCTCCCTCTCTGATAACAAGCAATGTCAACAAGCATCTTCCTTTTTCCTCTGCCTTGGCATTTGATGGACTCTCTTTGTGTAATGAGTGACATGATGAAATGTACTAAGGAGGTTGTTGGAGAAAAGAAAACACCATCGAAACCTCAGTAGTAACCAATGAACCCAAGCCAGCATCCCTCTGATCCAGCTATTAAAGTGGGACAATGAGAGCAAAAGCCAAGGGAAGAGAAACCCCCTCACTGTCAGACACGCTACACAGAACCAGATCATCCCTGATGAACAGGAATAAGAAAGTAGGTCAGCAAGGAATTCATTATAGAAGCAAGCAGGGCTGGTTTAGGCACCTGTGCTAGCCACAACAGGCTCTTGTTAACTAGGTTTTGAAGAGTGGGGCTGTTCCTAGCCATGCACGCAGTGACAGCAGCACCTGGTGTCACCGTCCATGCCTCCAAATGCCCCCGCCCTCCCATCTCCGGCCCCTTCAGTCGCACTCTGGCATGGCTTATTGCAGGGGTCGGCAACCTTTCAGAAGTTGTGTGCCGAGTCTTCATTTATTCAGTCTGATTTAAGGTTTCACGTGCCAGTAATACATTTTAACATTTTTAGAAGGTCTTTCTATAAGTCTATAATATATAACTAAACTATTGTTGTATGTAAAGTAAATAAGGTTTCAAAAATGTTTAAGAAGCTTCATTTAAAATTAAATTAAAATGCAGAGCCCCCCTGGACTGGTGGCCAGGACCTGGGCAGTGTGAGTGCCACTGAAAATCAGCTCGCGTGCCGCCTTCGGCACCCGTGCCATAGGTTGCCTACCCCTGGCTTATTGCTTGGATTGCAACTAATCCCTAGGGAAAGACTAGATGGCCCAGGGTTTTGGTAATGGGCCGTTGGGAGGGATCCACAAATGGACTTAGCATTGCAACACTAAGCAGCACGAAGCCCTAACTTTTGGTGCCTAGAAAATCCCAACCCCCTCCAGTGTAACGCTATCCCACATTTTTGTCAACTTAAAGGGCTCTTAAAATCGATTTCGGTACTCTTTCCTGATGAGGGGATTAGCACTGAAATCAACCTTGCCGGGTCGAATTTGGGGTAGTGTGGACGCAATTCAACGGTATTGGCCTCTGGGAGCTATCCCAGAGTGCTCCATTGTGATCGCTCTGGACAGCATTCTCAACTCCTATGCACTGGCCAGGCAGACAGGAAAAGCCCTGCAAACTTTTGAATTTCATTTCCTGTTTGGCTAGTGTGGCGAGCTGATCAGCACAGGTGACCATGCAGTCCCAGAATCGCAAAAGAGCTCCAGCATGGACCGAATGGGAGGTACTAGATCTGATCGCTGTTTGGGGAGACAAATCCGTGCTATCCGAAATCCATTCCAAAAGACGAAAAGCTGGAATATTTGAAAAAATCTCCAAGGGCATGAAGGACAGAAGTTATGACAGGGACCTGCAGCAGTGCCACGTGAAACTTAAGGAGCTGAGGCAAGCCTACCAAAGAACCAGAGAGGCAAATGGCCCCTCCAGGTCAGAGCCCCAGACATGCCGCTTCTATGATGAAGAAGTGGGACAGCTAAACACTGAGGATGGAGTGGAGGTTAAGGATAATCTAGGCATGGCCCAATATCTAAACAAATACTTTGCCTCAGTCTTTAACGAGGAGCTTAGGGATGATGGTAGGATGACAAATAGGAATGAGGATATGGAGGTAGATATTACCACATCCGAGGTAGAAGCCAAACTCCAACAGCTTAATGGGACAAAATCAGGGGGCCCAGATAATCTTCATCCAAGAATATTAAAGGAACTGGCACATGAAATTGCAAGCCCATTAGCAAGAATTTTTAAGGAATCTGTAAACTCAGGGGTTGTACCGTATGACTGGAGAATTGCTAACATAGTTCCTGTCTTTAAGAAAGGGGAAAAAAAATGATCCGGACAACTACAGGCCTGTCAGTTTGATATCTGTAGTATGCAAGGTCTTGGAAAAAAATTTGAAGGAAAAAGTAGTCAAGGACATTGAGGTCAATGGTAATTGGGACAAATTACAACATGGTTTTACAAAAGGTAGATCGTGCCAAACCAACCTGATCTCCTTCTTTGAGAAGGTAACAGATTTTTTAGACAAAGGAAACGCAGTGGATCTAATTTACCTCAATTTCAGTAAGGCATTTGATACGGTTCCACGGGGGGAATTATTAGCTAAATTGGAAAAGATAGGGATCAATATGAAAACTGAAAGGTGGATAAGGAACTGGTTAAAGGGGAGACTACAACGGGTCGTACTGAAAGGTGAATTGTCAGGCTGGAGGAGGTTACTAGTGGAGTTCCTCAGGGATCGGGTTTGGGACCAATCTTATTTAATCTTTTTATTACTGACCTTGGCACAAAAAGTGGGAATGTGCTAATAAAGTTTGTGGATGACACAAAGCTGGGAGGTATTGCCAAGACAGATGACCGGGATATCCTACAGGAAGATCTGGATGACCTTGTAAACTGGAATAATAGTAATAGGATGAAATGTAATAGTGAAAAGTGCAAGGTCATGCATTTAGGGATTAATAACAAGAACTATTGTTATAAGCTGGGGAGGCATCAGTTGGAAGTAACAGAGGAGGAGAAGGACCTCGGAGTATTGGTTGATCACAGGATGACTATGAGCCGCCAATGTGATATGGCCGTGAAAAAAGCTAATGCGGTCTTGGGATGCATCAGGCGAGGTATTTCCAGTAGAGATAAGGAGCTGTTGGTACCGTTATACAAGGCACTGGTGAGACCTCATCTGGAATACTGTGTGCAGTTCTGGTCTCCCATGTTTAAGAAGGATGAATTCAAACTGGAACAGGTACAGAGAAGGGCTACTAGGATGATCCAAGGAATGAAAACCTGTCATATGAATGGAGACTCAAAGAGCTTAGCTTGTTTAACCTAACCAAAAGAAGGCTGAGGGGAGATATGATTGCTCTCTATAAATATATCAGAGGAATAAATACCAGGGAGGGAGAGGAATTATTTAAGCTCAGTACCAATGTAGACACAAGAACAAATGGATATAAACTGGCTATCAGGAAGTTTAGACTTGAAATTAGATGAAAGTTTCTAACTATCAGAGGACTGAAGTTCTGGAACAGCCTTCCAAGGGGAGTAGTGGGGGCAAAAGACATATCTGGCTTCAAGACCAAGCTTGATAAGTTTATGGAGGGGATGGGATAATGGGATAACCTAATTTTGGCAATTAATTCGTTTTTGACTACTAGTGGTAAATATGCCCAATGGCTTGTGATGGGACGTTCAATGGGGTGGGATCTGAGTTACTACAGAGAATTCTTTCCTGGGTGTCTAGCTGGTGAGTCTTGCCCACATGCTCAGGGTTTAGCTGATCGCCATATTTGGGGTCGCGAAGGAATTTTCCTCCAGGACAGATTGGCAGAAGCCTGGGGGGTGGGGTTCGCCTTCCTCTGCAGCATGGAGCACGGGTCACTTGCTGGAAGATTCTCTGCACCTTGACATCTTTAAACCATGATTTGAGGACTTCAATGGCTCAGACACAGGTTTGATACAGGAGGTGGGTGGATGAGATTCTGTGGCCTGCATTGTGCAGGTCAGACTAGATGATCATAATGGTCCCTTCTGACCTTAAAGTCTATGAGTCTATGAGTCTATTCTAGGGGGTGCACTTACAACTACCCCACCCCTGTGCGTGGACTCCGTCAATGGATTCTCACGCAACAGGGATGCAGATTTTGGGGACGAGGAAGATGAGGAGGAGGAGGAGGAGGACGTTGAAGATAGTGCACAGCATGCAAGCAGAGAAAATGTTTTCCCTGACAGCCAGGAACTGTTTATCACCCTGGAGCCAGTACCCTCCCAACCCACCAAAGGTGGGCTCATGGACCTTGAAGGCAGAGACGGGACCTCTGGTAAGTGTACCTTTGTAAATATTGTATATGGTTTAAAAGCAAGCGTGTTTAATGATTAATTTGCCCTGAAGACTTGGAATGCATTCGCGACCAGTACAGCTACTGGAAAAGTCTGTTAACGTGTACGGGGATGGAGCATAAATCCTTCAGGGACATCTCAATGAAGCTCTCCTGGATGTACTCCCAAAGCCTTTGCAAAAGGTTTCTGGGGAGGGCAGCCTTATTCCATCCTCCATGGTAGAACACTTTACCACGCCAGGCCAGTACCACGTAGTCTGGAATCATTGCATTACAAAGCATGGCAGAGTATGGTCCCGGTGGTTGCTGGCATTCAAGCAACATCCGTTCTTTATCTCTCTGTGTTATCCTCAGGAGAGAGATATAATTCATGGTGACCTGGTTGAAATAGGGGAATTTTATTAAGGGGACGTTCAGAGGTGGCCGTTCCTGCTGGGCTGTTTGCCTGTGGCTGAACAGAAAACATCTCTGCTGTGTGCCACGCGGGGGGCTGGGGGGGAGGGGTGAAGCAATCATCCCAGAGAATAGGGTGGGGTGGGTGGGTTTAGTTGGGTTTGTGCTGCACGTTAACCCGAAAACCGCAGCCCCTCCTTTTTAATTGCCAACCCATTTTAAATGGCCAAACCAACAGGTGCTTGGTATGGGACATGAGGGCCCTGCTGTTTGAAACATTTCCCACATGTTATGAAGCTTAAAGAAGCCAAAAGACTGTGGCTTACCATGTCTGCCTGAAAGAGTCTACCCATTGTTCTCTAAAATGTGTCTTTTTAAATACTACTCTCCCTTTTTTTTCCTTCCGCAGCTGCAAATGTTTCAACATTCCCCGTATCATCTCCGTCCCAGAGGCTAGCAAAGATTAGAAGGTGAAAAAAACGCACTTGCGATGAAATGTTCTCTGAGCTCATGCAGTCCTCCCACACTGAAAGAGCCCAGCAAAAGCGTGGAGGCAGACACTGTCAGAGTGCAGGAAAGCACAAAATGAACGCAAGGACAGGTGGCATCAGTGTGATGAGAGGAGGCAGGAAGCAATGCTCAGGTTACTGGAGGATCAAACTGATATTCTCCGGCGTATTGTTGAGGTGCAGGAAAGGCAGCAGGAGCACAGACCGCCACTGCAGCCCCTGTGTAACCAACCACCCTCCTCTCCGAGTTCCATAGCCTCCTCACCCAGACTCCCAAGAACGTGGTGGGGGGGCCTCCGGGCACCCACTCCACCCCAAAGGCTGTCCAAGCAACAGAAAGCTGGCATTCAATAAGTTTTGAAGTGCAGTGTGGCCTTGTCCTTCCCTCCTCACCTCCTCCCCCACCCCTCCCGGGCTACTTTGGCAGCAGTTATCCCCCCAATTGTGTGACAAAGTAATAAAGAATGCATGAATTTGAAACAACAATGACTTTATTGCCGCAGCAAGCAGTGATCAAAGGGGGCAGGGGTGGGCGTTTGGCTTACAGGGAAGTAGAGTGAACCAAGGGGACGGGTTTTCATCAAGGAGAAACAAACAGAACTTTCACACAGTAGCCCCCTGGCCAGTCATGAAACTGGTTTTCAAAGCTTCTCTGATGCGCAGCGCGCCCAGCTGTACTCTTCTAACCACCCTGGTGTCTGGCTGCACGTAATCAATGGCCAGGCAATTTGCCTCAACCTTCCACCCCACCATAAACGTCTCCCCCTTACTCTCACAGAGATTGTGGAGCACACAGCAGGCAGTAATAATGATGGGAATATTGGTTTAGCTGAGGTCTAACCAAGTCAGTAAACTGCGCCAGCGTGCTTTTAAATGTACAAATGCACATTCTACCACCATTCTGCACTTGCTTAGCCTATAGTTGAACAGCTCCTGACTACTGTCCAGAGTGCCTGTGTATGGCTTCATGAGCCATGGCATTAAGGGGTAGGCTGGGTCCCCAAGGATAACTATAGGCATTTCAACATCTCCAACGGTTATTTTCTGGTCTGGAAAGTAAGTCCCTTGCTGCAGCAGTTCAAACAGACTGGAGTTCCTAAAGATGCAAGTGTCATGTACCTTTCCTGGCCATCCCACGTTGATGTTGGTGAAACATCCCTTGTGATCCACCAGTGCTTGCAGCACCACTGAAAAGTACCCCTTTCGGTTTATGTACTGGCTGCCTTGGTGCTCTGGTCCCAAGACAGAGATATGCATTCCGACTATCGCCCCATCACAGTTAGGGAATCCCATTGCAACAAAGCCATCCACTATGACCTGCACGTTTCCCAGAGTCACTACCCTTAATAGCAGCAGCTCAGTGATCGCGTAGGCTACTTGGATCACAGCAGCCCCCACAGTAGATTTGCCCACTCCAAATTGATTCCCGACTGATCGGTAGCTGTCTGGTGTTGCAAGCTTCCTCAGGGCTATAGCCATTCGCTTGTGAACTATGAGGGCTACTCTCATCTTGGTATTCTTGCACTTCAGGGCAGGAGAAAGCCAGTCACAAAGTTCCATGAAAGTGTCCTTACGCATACGAAAGTTTTGCAGCCACTGGGAATCATCCCAGACCTGCAACACTATGCAGTCCCACCAATCTGTGCTTGTTTCCCGGGCCCAGAATCAGCGTTCCATGGCATGAACCTGCCCCATTACCACCATGATGTCCAAATTGCCAGGGCCTGTGCTTTGAGAGAAGTCTGTGTCCATGTCCTCATTATTCTCATCACCGTGCTGCCGTTGTCTCCTCGCCTCCTTTTGCAGGTTCTGGTGCTGTATATACTGCAGGATAATGTGTGTGGTGTTTACAGTGCTCATAACTGCCATGGTGATCTGAGCGGGCTCCATGCTTGCTGTGGTATGGTGTCTGCGCGGAAAAAAGATGCGAAACAATTCTCAGCCATTGCTCTCACTGAGGGAGGGGTGACTGATGACATGGCTTACAGGGTTGGCTTACTGGGAATTAAAATCAACAGGCTCTTCTAATCCCAAACAGCCTAGTCAGTAAACAGCACCAGCGAGCTTTTAAACATCCAAAGACATATTCCACCACCATTCTGCACTTGCTCAGCCTATAGTTGAACTGCTCCTTACTACTGTCCAGGCTTCATGAGCCATGGGAGCAAGGGGTAGACTGGGGTAGGTGCGATTGCGTGGTGCTGCCGGCTGGGAGAGCAGTCTGAGGCAAAAGCCTCCAGCTCAAATGATATTCCAGGCAGGACTGAATCTCCATTAGAGGAAACTTAAAGAAGAGAATGACCTGAAGTCATTCCCATTTTTGTCCAGGCGCCCCCGACCGACCTCACTGAGGCCGGCCAGGAGCACCCATGTCTGCCCAGGTGCCCCCGACTGACCTCACCGAGGCCGGCCAGGAGCAACCAGGAGACAGCAGCAGACGGTACAATACAGCTGCTAACCGTCTTTGCTAACTTGCAAAGGCAAGGAGCTGCTGCTGTGTAGCAATGCAGTACCACGTCTGTCAGCAGCACCCAGGAGACGTACGGTGACCGTGAGCTGAGCAGGCTCCATGCTTGCCGTGGTATGTTGTCTGCATGGGTAACCCAGGAAAAAAGGCGAGAAACAACTTTTTGTCGTTACTTTCACGGAGGCAGGGAGGGAGGGAGGGGGGCCTGACGACATGTTCCCAGAATCACCCGTGACAATGTTTTTGCCCCATCAGGCAGTGGGAGCTCAACCCAGAATTCCAATGGGCACCGTGGAGACAGCGGGAACTGTGGGATAGCTACCCACAGTGCAACACTCCGAAAGTCGACGCTGTCTCAGTACTGTGGACGCACTCCGCCAATGTAATGTGCTTAGTGAGGACACACACAATCGACTGTATCAAATCCATTTCTAAAAAATTGACTTCTATTAAATTGACCTAATTTTGTAGTGTAGACATACCCTCAGAAAGGTAGAGGGAGGCATGGAGACATACACAGAGCCCCTGGCACAGGGGGCACACAGAGGCCCTAGCATGCTGGGAGAGGGGAATGTGGGACACACCACCCCTGACATAAGGAAGGGGAAGGGATGGGTTGCAGGAAATCCCTGAACTACGCGGGGATGGGAGGGTGGCACAGGAAACATGTGTGGGAGAACGAGGGATGCAAGCAGCACCTTCAGTGCACAACAAGGAGCGTTGCCCACAAAAGCAATGAAATGTGTGATTCCCCCCTAGTTCATAACCTGCAGAAACTTCATGTACCCTAGTCCTGGGATCCCCTTAGGGTGACCAGATGTCCCAATTTTATAGGGACAGTCTCGCTATTCAGGGCTTTGTCTTATATAGGTGATTATAACCCCCGCCCACCGGCCCAATTGTTCACACTTGCTAGCTGGTCACCCTTGTCTCCATCCAGTCCTGTTGAGGCCCCTGAAGCAGGGGCGGCTCTAGACCCCAGCGCGCCAAGCAGGCGCTTGGGGCGGCCGTTTCCCGGGGGGGCGGCATTTGGCTCCGGTTGAGCTCCCGCCGGCATGCCTGCGGCAGGTCCACCGGAGCCCGGAACAAGCGGACCTGCCGCAGGCATGACTGCGGCGGGTCCCGTCTTCCCGCGGCTCCGGTTGAGCTCCCGCAGGCATGACTGCGGCAGGTCCGCTGGTCCCGGGCATGCCGGCAGGAGCTCAACCGGAGCCGCGGGAAGAGGGGACCCGCCGCGGGACCGGGGAAGGGCGGCGCAGCGCTCCGCGCTGCTTGGGGCAGCCTGATTTCTAGAGCCGCCCCTGCCCTGAAGCCTGCTCAGCAGCTACCTCTGCTATTCCAGTGCTAGAGCTTTTCCCTTGCCAAAACTCACAAGTTTCTAACTTACCCAGAAGCACCAGCTAGATCAAGAGAGAGAGAAAGCAATAGGAAAAAAGAAAGGAAATCACAAGCGCCAACTTTCTTCTTTCTGGGTGGGTGCTCCACACCCACTCTGTCCTGAGACCCCAACCCCAGTCTTCCCTTCACCCAGGGCCCTACCCTCACGTTGCCTTTTCCTGCCCCCTCTCTGTCCCCTCCTCCCAGTGCCTTCTGCCCGCCACCGAACAGCTGATTGGTGGGTGGTTGGTGGGTGCTCAGCACTCACTATTTTTTTTCCATGGGTGCTCCAGCCCCAGAGCACCCATGGAGTCATCATCACCTATGCTGGAAATGATTTTAAAAATAATAAACCTGTGCTGCATCAGCACACAAAGCAATGCAATGTAACAGGCTTGCAGGGTTTAAGTCTTGCCTGTAGTTATCTCTGCATTTGCTCATCCTGGTGAACTTTAAAAACAGACAGTTCTTGCAATACAATTGTGTCGTCATTTTCTCTTCAAAATCACTGCAAAGATGAGGCCTCACAGGGCCAGTTTCAGCAGAGGGGCGAATGAGTATTGTGCTGATAATCCCATGAGTCTACCAGTTATAACTGAAGGGATTCTAGCCAGTGCTAGGAAAAGGTTTTCCCAAAGGTCATTCCACCCTGATTCTCTGCTGCCTTGTAACCTGTGTTGTGACCTACACCTGTGCAAGAATGGGGGTAAGCATTAGGCCTTTAATTTCCTACAAGTATGTGTTGTGAAATAGAACAGGGAGGTCTTCCTGCTTTGGAGCAGATGTTCGTTTCTAAACTGGGGCATCAGGATTTCCATCTTGCCAGCATTAGTAAAGGCTCTTCTGCCTACATCCATGAACTTATTTAGACTCTGAATTTCCATGCAAGTTAGGAGCTTAAATACCTTTGTGGATCAGGGCCTTAGTGCCAAATCCTGACCTTTTCTCCATGGCTCAGAGGAATCCCCTGGTTCAGGGCCGGCTTTAGGACATGTGGGGCCCGATTGGAAAGAGCTGCCACCTCAATGCTGCCGAAGGCAGTGGCAGCAATTGAGCTGCCGCCAAAGATAGCGGTGGCAATTCGGCAGCAGCTCAATCGGTTGCCACTGTTTCCATTGGCACTTTGGTGGAGGGTGTGGGGCCCCTCTTCCGGACACTGCGGGACCCTCTTAGGCATGGGGCCCAATTCCTGGGAATCAGGGGAATCACCCTAAAGCCGGCCCTGCCCTGGTTGTGGAACAGGGGCAGTTCCCCTTCCCGAAGGGGCGAGCTATTGGAGCAGCACAGGCCTCAAAGAAGGATCCATAATGGCTCCCTACATCCTAATCTGCTGAGGGAAGTCCTGGAAGTTAAATTGGCTCCCATGCAAACAGTCTGAAGTTAATAGGGGTGCCCGAGATAGGTATCTACACATACAGCCTCTTTGAAAAATGTATTTAGTGTATAGTTTAAGTGTTTTATTGGGGTTCTTTATACACCAAAGTAATCAAACCAGGGATGATGAGGGAATTGGAGCAAGAGGATGGAGAGCAGGAGAGACAGAGAGATGAAGAGTGTTGGGGGCATTGTAAGGATCAGAAGAATGGAGGTGGGGGAAAGACAACCGAAGGTATTAAAAACTATGACCTAGAGGTGGCACTAGTGAGCTAGCAGCGTGTTGGGACTGATGCTGAAAGATGGGTGCTGTGACATCAGGAGGACTGCAGGAAAAATCCAGAGGCTCCTGCATGTTCTTGTTGACCTTCCCTGCCCCCTCCCCCACAGCTGCCTTGTTGCTACTTCAGTTTTCTAGTGGCCCCGGGGGCTTGGCTGGGGGAAGCTGGTGCAGCTCCTCTGTGCACTGGCAGCTGACATAAGTCATGACCCTTGCTCCTGATCAGGTCCCTTGGTTCTGTTGCAAGGGTGAGCAGACATGGTTGACTAGCCTCTGTTGCTACAGTCCTAGCTAGCACTAACATATTTACAGTGTAGACAATGTATGGGCCTGGGCAAAACTAAAAAAAGTCAGTCATTTTTAGTAGGCCATTTATCTGGCATTTAATAATGTATATGGCAATGGGGGCAGACACTTTGTGACAGTAAATCCTATTTCTACCATCCCTGCCCTTTGCCTCAGAGAAGAATGCTGCTGTCCCAAGTGTTTGGACTTCAAAGGTAAAAGACAAAGCAAAAAAAGGGGGCTCTGCGCTTATTTTTTTAACTTCATGATGTATGAAGGACTGAAAAGATTTTTTTTTTCTCAATTTGTATTTTACAGGGGAAACTGGAGTGTAATTTAACCTACAAGACTCTGTGGATGACTGTTGAACTGACATCACGGATCCCAAGGAAGAAGAATGAAGGGGAAGTGATTTTTATTCAGACTTTCAAAATTGTTTTTGTTCATGCCCATTTAGCACCAATGACTGAGGAACACTTAGGAGAAAATCTCTCTCTAAAGAGTCAATACCTCACTCCTTCAATTGAGGGCTAAGAGAGCTCTTGGTCCACTTCTCTGAGGCTCTCCAGCAAAATTAGGGAAGATCTGGCTTGAAATTGGTGATGTTGAAGGGGAAAAAAAGAAGAAAATCCACAAATCTTTCAGGCTTTCTTCATGCACCATAAAAATGGATACATTCCTTTTTTCTCCTTTGCAGGTCATTTTTAATGACCAGCTGGTGTCGGTCTCTTATGCTGGGTCTCCCTGACCTTCTTTCTGCTTTAAACACACTGAATGATTTACATTCTGTGCAAGTGGGCTGAGTTTTATCTTGTTTCATGGCACTAAAATCAAAATCCTCGACAAACCCAATGCCAAAACACCAGGGTTTCCATGGCTCCCCAGACTAATATGCAATTGGAAGCTGAGTGCTGAGTGAAACAGATTTGTACTGGGAAGAAGTGTTTTCTGTGGACTGAAATATACAACCTGGAGCGCTTGTAAACAAACAACTCATTGGAATAACAAACTGTGATAATAAGATTAGTCCTTTAATGGTCACCATGGTAACCTCTCTTCTGAAAATGCTGCTATAATATCTTGATTTAATGATCATTGAAATAAATGGCAGCTTGAGGTGATTCAGACCATTAAATACCCTTGTAAACATGGTTCACAGCTCAGTTCAGCCTCACCTTTAATGGATCCTAATATTCTGCCATGCAATACACAGATTAATTCTTTGGCAAATGAGGAATACTGCTAAAGGATTTCTTTTACATGCAGCTCAGCCATGCCTTAATAAGAGCATGGATGCAGTTGGGGCGAGTCTCTTTGCTGTGTCACAGTTGATTATGGTGATAAAATCTGGTTTCTGTGTTTTTTCTGCTGCCCTTTAAAGGCCCAAAGACTCCTTACACACCAGGGACTCAATCATGTTTTTGAACCAGTTTGGTAACATGGCTTAAACACACTTACTCTGTGCCATGTGGTGGCCCAGGCATAAGTTTCAAAAACTGGCCAAATTCTACAAACTGAACTCATAGTAGTAGCCACAGGAAATGCCATACTGCATCAAGACAGTGATCTAGGTAATCCAGTACTCTGGCTGACCAGAGGCCAAAACCAGATAATTCAGAGGAAGGTGTGTGACAGTGGTAGCAATTTCCTGCAATATCTTTGAAAAACCTTATTATCTTTGGAGTCCATTATAGTAAATGCAAAAGATATGGTATTATTTTGGGCCAGGATGGTCAAAGCGCTATATTGAACAATGTGGCAGACAGGAATAATCTTTTAGACTAATATGTGCAGGTTGGATTTCCTGGAAACTAGCTAGGAGGAGGTGAATGGAAATTCCACACTCCTCCTTACCTCAGTTATGCAAAAACCTAGCCATCTGAAGGTACTCACTAAAGAAGGGACTGTTGTCTACTGATTACCTGATCCTAGAACCTGAAGATCAAAGGCTCAGGTCTGTAAGATGGAAAAACTAACATATGCATGGATGTGCTTGTCCTGAACTGAAGATGTTATGAGCTTAGAATCATAGAATATCAGGGTTGGAAGGGACCTCAGGAGGTCATCTAGTCCAACCCCCTGCTCAAAGCAGGACCAACATCAACTAAATCATCCCAGCCAGGGCTTTGTCAAGCCTGACCTTAAAAACCTCTAAGGAAGGAGATTCCACCACCTCCCTAGGTAACCCATTCCAGTGTTTCACCACCCTCCTAGTGAAAAAGTTGTTCCTAATATCCAACCTAAACCTCCCCCACTGCAACTTGAAACCATTACTCCTTATTCTGTCATCTGCTACCACTGAGAACAGTCTAGATCCATCCTCTATGGAACCCCCTTTCAGGTAGTTGAAAGCAGCTATCAAATCCCTCCTCATTCTTCTCTTCTGCAGACTAAACAATCCCATTTCCCTCAGCCTCTCCTCATAAGTCATGTGCTCCAGCCCCCTAATCATTTGTGTTGCCCTCCGCTGGACTCTTTCTAATTTTTCTACATCCTTCTTGTAGTGTGGGGCCCAAAACTGGACACAGTACTCCAGATGAGGCCTCACCAATGTCGAATAGAGGGGAATGATCATATCCATCAATCTGCTGGCAATGCCCCAACTTATACAGCCCAAAATGCCATTACCCTTCTTGGCAACAAGGTAGGGTGACCAGACGTCCCGATTTTATCGGGACTGTCCCGATATTTGCTTGTTTGTCCCGCGTCCCGACCAATGTTAGGTCGGGACACTGGACAAACAAGCAAAGGCTCCGGAGCCCAGAAGGGCTCGTGCCCTCCCCCGCCCTGACTCTGCCCCCTTCTTCCCCCATTGGCTCCCTCCCCAAATCCCCGCCTCTTGCCAAGCATGCCATGCCCAGGAGACGCAGGGGAGTGCGGGGCCGGGGTGAGTGTGTGTCTGGCCTGGCCCCAAGCAGGCAGGACTCGGTACCTGAAGGGAGAGTAGGGGGGCGGCCCGCGGGGCCAGGCGGCGGCTGTTCTCCCCACCTGGGCAGCAGGACTCGGGAGCAGCCGCTGCTGCAGCTCCCACTGCCGCGGTGGGAGGAAGCGGCCAAGCACGTGGCGCTCAGCGGCTGCGGCTTTGGCGCCCGGGCCAGAACCCCCTGAGCCCGGGCCTGCTGCAGGGACCCAGCAGCGCGCACGCTGCGCCCAGCCCCTGGCCAGTCGTGTCTGGGCTGGCTGCCCGGCTGGTGCAATCCCGCAGCGGAGGCATCGGCAGCCCAGCCCCATTCGTTCTCCTGCGGGACCCAAGCGGGATGGGAGGGCTGGGGCCTGCTGCCCCCACTCCGGGGCCGCCCGCGGGATTGCACCAGCTGGGCAGCCAGCCCAGACGCGACTGGCCAGGGGCTGGGTGCGCGCTGGGTCCCCGCAGCAGGTCCGGGCTCGGGGGGTTAATGGGTGCTAGAGCCGCAGCCGCCAAGCTTGGCCAGCGGCCGCTTCCTCCCCCTGAGTCTCCCGGGCCTCCCTCCAGCGCTTGCGGAGGGAGGAGGAATCGGGGGTGGGGGATTTTTTTTTTTTTGCTCTGTCGCCATTTTTTTCCCCTCTGTCCCTGTCCCCACCCGCCATGTCCCGATATTTGACCTGGGTGATCTGGTCACCCTACAACAAGGGCACACTGTTGACTCATATCCAGCTTTTTGTCCACTGTAACCCCTAGGTCCTTCTCTGCACACCTGATGCCTAGCCATTCGGTCCCTAGTCTGTAGCATGGGTTTCTTCCGTCCTAAGTGCAGGATTCTGTATTTGTCCTTGTTGAACCTCATCAGGTTTCTTTTGGCCCAATCCTCTAATTTTTCTAGGTCCCTCTGTATCCCATCCCTATCCACCAGCATATCTACCACTCCTCCCAATTTAGTGTCACCTGCAAACTTGCTGAGGGTGCAGTCCACGTCATCCTCCAGATGATTAATGAAGATATTGAAGAAAAACAGTCCCAGGACCAACCCCTGGGGCACTCCGCTTGATACCACCTGCCAACTAGACATGGAGCCATTGATCACTACCCGTTAAGCCCGACGATCTAGCCAGCTTTCTATCCACTTTATAGTCAATTCATCCAGCCCATATTTCTTTAACTTGCCGGTAAGTATACTGTGGGAGACCGTAACAAAAGCTTTGCTAAAGTCAAGGAATAACATGTCCACTGCTTTACCCTCATCCACAGAGTCAGTTATCTCATCATAGAAGGCAATTAGGTTAGTCAGGCCTGACTTGCCCTTGGTGAATCCATGCTGACTGTTCCTGATCACTTTCCTCTCTTCTAAGTGCTTCAGAATTGATTCCTTGAGGACCTGCTCCATGATTTTTCCAGAGACTGATGTGAGGCTGATTGGATCCTCCTTATTCCCTTTTTTAAAGATGGGCACTACATTAGCCTTTTTCCAGTCATCCGGGACCTCCTCCGATCGCCATGAGTTTTCAAAGATAATGGCCAATGGCTCTGCAATCACATCCGCCAACTCCTTTTTCTTCCCCTACTAATTCTTCCCTGTTTGTGAACAGCAGGTCAAGAAGAGCTCTGCCCCTAGTTGGTTCCTCCAGCACTTGCACCAGGAAATTGTCCCCTACACTTTCCAAAAACTTCCTGGACTGTCTGTGCACTGCTGTATTGCTCTCCCAGCAGATATCAGGGTGACTGAAGTCTCCCATGAGAACCAGGGCCTGTGATCTAGTAACTTCTGTTAGTTGCCGGAAGAAAGCCTCATCCACCTCATCCCCTTGGTCTGGTGGTCTATAGCAGACTCTCACCATAATATCACTCTTGTTGCTCACACTTCTAAACTTAATCCAGAGACACTCAGGTTTTTCTGTACTTTCATACTGGAGCTCTGAGCAGTCATACTGCTCTCTTACATACAATGCAACTCCCCCACCTTTTCTGCCCTGCCTGTCCTTTCTGAACGGTTGATATCCATCCATGACAGTTATCCCACCAACTCTCCGTTATTCCAATCACATCATAGTTCCTTGACTGTGCCAGGACTTCCAGTTCTCCCTGCTTGTTTCCCAGGCTTCTTGCATTTGCGTATAGGCACTTAAGATAACTCGCTGACCGCCCTGCTTTCTCAGTATGAGGCAGGAGTCCTCCTCTCTTGGGCTCTCCTGCTCGTCTGAGCTTGGAGGACTGACTCCTACCAGAGACCCTGCTGGAGTTGTAGTGGTCTCTGGTAAACTTATTAGCATGTGTGTAGGTTCTCTTTTATTTTTAACGTTTTCTCTCTAGTGCTTTCACCTTAAGAATAAAGGTGCTTGCTTAGAAAGAGCTGTGTGGTAACTTGTAACTGTGGTCAATTACGAAGAGAGAGAAAAGCGTGGATGCTGGTCTGTTTAGGTCCTCTGGCTTGCTGGGAATAATACAGTGTAGACAGGGAACTGTGCAGCCTGGAAAAAACCTGTTCTGGAGAGACAGAAACATGGCTCCCCCCCTTAGAGAAGTGATAGCTAAGGAGCCAGGAGCCCAGAGTGGGTGCCCTTGCTAGGCCACAGAGGGGGAATACAGGTGCTGTTGCCCTGAATTGTGACAAGGGGAAGCTTCTTGCTAAGCCCCATCAGTCATTCCCTGCAGCATTCCCTTATATCCCTTCTATTTTGTTAAATCTTCTCATGTTACTGTGGATGGTCTCATTATCTGTGTAAGTATACAGTCCTTCCTGGAATCCTGCTAAGCTCTTGGCCTCAATAATACCTTGTGGCAGTGAGTTCCACTGACTAAATCTGCCGAGTGAACTATTTGGGCACTGATTACTCTAGCGAGCGGCAGCCAGCAGAGCAGCCCCTGGGGAAGTGCCCCGCTGAGGGGGAAGGGCTGTCCCCTCACCTGGGGATGGGAAGTGACCACCCCAAACAAAGGCGAGGGGCAGCCCAGAGGCAGGTCTCCTTTAGCCCCGGAAGGGATGGGGGGAGGGGTGGCTGATGGGAAAGGGCGGAGTTGAATCCCCTTCACGCGCAGCTTGGGGAACAGGCCTCCCACGCAGCGTCTCATTGCCCTTTACCAACATGGCGGCCGAGGCACACCGCCCGCGCTCGTGCGCACTGCGTCACGCCCCGACCAGCGGCCCCGCCTCCGCCCCTATCGACTTCGGATTGGTCCGGCCGCCGGCAACCCGGCCAGCCTCGTTGTGGGTCCATAGGTCGCTTCCGGCGGGGAGTGGCGGAGGCTGCCCTGCCCCCAGAGGCAGAGAGGAAGCGGCGAGGAAGGATGCGCTTGGTGCGGGAGCGGCGGTGACTGCGGGGCCGGCGGCAGCGAGGGGCTTCGTGCAGGCACAGCGGAGAGCATCGGTCGGGCAGAGGAGCGAGGGCCACCGGCACCGGGATACAGCCCCTCACCCCCGCCAGGGAGGGACACAGGCCTCCCCAACCCCGATACAGCCCCAGCCGCAACTCGGGGGGCCAGGCCTCTCCCGCCAGGTTACAGACCCCTCAGCCAGGGAGGGATACAGGCCTCCCCTCCATACAGCCCCCAACCGCCACTGAGGGGAACGGCCCCTCCCCCCCGCCAGGGAGGGACACGGGCCTTTCCCTACCCCTTTCCCGGATACAGCCCCCGCCAGGAAGGGACCCCACAGGCTCCCCCTCTCCCGATACAGCCCCCATCCTCCACTGCGGGGAACAGGCCTCCTCCACCCCTCCCTCGATACAGACCTCCCCGCCCCTGAGGGGAACAGGCCTCTCCCTTCAAGTTACAGATCTCTCATCCAGGGAGGGCCACTGGCCTTTCCCCCCAGGAGGAACACGCGTTATTGTAGTCATTATTGCAGCCACCCTTCCTTGACAGGGTCCTTCAACCACAAAAAGTTCTGTAGGAACCCTATTCCCTCCCCACACACACGCACAAATTCAGTGAGGGCACAGGTCTCCTTACATCACTGTCTGCCCCCCTCTACAGAAAAAAAAAACATCTCAGGGAGAGTCTCTGGACATAGGATTTCCCCCTGCACCACTAAGAATAGGCAGGTCCCAGCGCCAAGGCAGGTCCCAGAACCAAGACAGGGGCATTGGCCTCTGACTTTTTCTCCTCGCCAAAAAAAAAAAGGGGACCAGGCTTTTTGGTGTCTCCCTGTTCTAATTTATTAATCGCTGTACTCCTGGGGAGGAATGAACTTTTAATGACTCTGTAACTGGCTTTCTAGGGCTAATGGTTTGCTGAGTCTGAATGTGGAACAAGAGAGGAAGTGTGGGTTTTAGTATTATTTTTAGGGAGTATTAGGGAGCAGGTTATTTTTAGTTGAATGGATGGGAAAGGCCTGATAAAACTGCCTCTGACCATGACATGAACTGAGTGAGACAGCTGTACGTAAGAACCAAATCACCTGAAACACCTCCAAAGTCACCATGGTAAGTGAGAGCAACATTGGCCTGTGTGAAACACAAATGCGGGGGGTGGGGGTGGGTGGGTGTATGGTTTACCCTGTATGAGTATCTGAAAAGCGAGTGGGGTGGTAGGTCCTGGGTTGCTGTGAATAGATTCAGGCAAAGTGGAGGATAATGTACCTGTATGGGGATGTGCATTCACCTGCCTGGGAATTAACTGCCACTGGCATGCCTGTGTTTCAAAGGGTGAGTATTGATACTGTCCACTGTCAAAATGACTCTTGGGATGGAGAGGTGATGTGTTTAAAATTGGGCTGTATTAAAGATGGACCATGGATATAGGCCACAACCAGAATAGTAGACTGTAACAAAGAACCTTGTAAGGAGTGAGCACTATAGAAATGCTCCTTTTCTGCTTGATCAACTGATGCTAATATCAGTCCATTCTTATGGCAGCATGTCTTGTCGGTATACCAGATAAAATACTCTTTCCCCATGTCTAACACACGCCTGCTAGGTGTGATGCTCTGTCCCTCTCTGGTGGCACCTAGACCACCTAAAGTGGTGGTTCTCAGCCTGTTTACCATGGTAGGCCACCTATGCAGCTCTTTCTGTGTTATACCAGTGAAGGTTGCATGGGCCATAGCAGTGTGCTAATTGGGCTGCAAGTTGGCCATGGGTTGAGAACGACTGACCTAGAGATTGAGTCTGCTACAGCCTTATCTAAAAGCCAAGTGGCTTTTAGCTCATGCAGTAGAGGCTCATACACTAGGCTTCAGAGGTCCCAGGTTTGATCCTGTCAGCATTACATATGCACCTGCTAAAGTATTCAAAAATGCATTCTACAAATAAACTAAACCATGTGGTCTAAATTCTGCAATTTGGTTCACGCTAATAGAGTCTTGTGACCACACAGACCTTTGGGCTATGCTGGTCTGAGGTCCATGTGTGCAAATCCTGTTGCAGAATCAGCCTATACAGATACTTAACGTTTGGTTTTTACTTTCAAAAGGACTGTATAAAAGCAGATTCTTCTTACTCAACAAATCTAGTGTATATTCAGAATTTGACTGCTTTCTTTAGTGAAAACAGTAAGTTTGCATTATTCATTACTTAATTGTCGAATGTGATGGAAGAGTGAAATGGATTATTTCCTTCCTGTACATCATAACATAACAGAAATATTAACCAAGTTCCAGGTATTAGGCTGCCATTTTTCTGCATTTTGCTTTGCACCTGTGTTAACTGTATAGTATTTGATGGCGCTGCAAAGATATAACATAATTTGAACTACAGGCCTTCATTCCTGGTGGTGATGGGCAAAAACCCCCAAAACCCAGCTTTAGTTTAAGCCTACAGTCAGTTTGAGGCTGGCTGTTAGGGGTAAAAATATTCTGTTCAAGTTCTTACACTGTCCTCATCACTGTGCTATTGAAATGGCTTCCAATAATGCATTAAATGACGTTGCTAGCATCTATCATGGCTAGTTCTTTCGTTCCTCTCTTGGCAGAAAATTGCATGAGGACTTTTTGTATGTTGAATTTGCAACTTTGTGTTGTAAAGACAAGCTCAAAGAAGTATACCTTAAACTTAGATGTTAAGTAGTGAGATTTGAGGTTTTTTTGTTTTGTTTTTGTTTTTCTTTGACCCTGTAAAGGTTAATTCAACAATTGTGGACTAGCTTCTGGGAAAGCTCAATGCACACAAAATTTATCCTTGCTGTACAAAGTTCCACGGTACCATAGGTGTGGAGTTCTCAACCACAGTTCCCATCCTCAAACTTTAGGCAGTCTCTTAGACATCCTGAGTTCCATGTCTTTGAGTACCTTGAAGAAAAGACCTGAACTTTTGAATTAGATGTGATATTTTGTGAGGAGATGGTGTAGTGAGCCCAGAACAGGTTTGATGTATTTATTATAGCCTGGTTTTGCTGAGGAGGCTTGCTGCTTCTGCATTCTGCACTTGTTGCAGTTTACTGAGAACTGACTGTTTCATGCCCAAGTAAACTTCCAACGCTGTACTCCCTTTGGGAGGTGACAAAGGTGTGTATTACCAAGGAAAGATCCTGATTCACCAGGATGGGATGTGGTTTCCTAGCTAGCTGTACATGGCAGAACATGTTGCTTGTGGATGTGGCTCTGTTAGTGCATAGCATAAGTGAGGGGTACAGGAGTACTCCTAAACTGCAGACTGATGTGACCAGTTGTGGATGTACATTTTCAGCCAGAAAAGGATGCCCCATGGCTGCAAACATCTCAAAATTGTTTTCCTGTGCCAATCAACATGACCTCAGTTTTGCTTGAGTTTAACTTCAACCAACTATTCTTCATTCATAAGATGATTTCAGCCAAGCATTGGGCTAGTGATGTGATGTGTCACTTGTGTGTTTATTGGCATTTGAGCCCATGATGTCTCATCAGTTCTCCTGTCGATTCCATGTAAATGAAGAATAAGACCAGAAAGAGAGTTGATTGTGCAACTTTGGAAGCAAGGGGTCTGATGGCAGACGGTGAAGTTCTACATCACTGCCATTTGGTTCCATCTCTCCAGGAAGAATTCTGACCTTTTCAGTACATTCCCCATGACCCTTGCCTGCTCCCTCAGGTGAAAGCAGTATTTCATGACTTTCTGCCTGACTTCGAGATGTCTACTTGTAAGCTGAACACACACAATCTGAAATCAGTAAGGCACCATAAACATGGAACTCTACAATGGCATTTTTCAGAGTAGAACTGTCACTTAATAAGCAAACAAGTGGACTCTCCATTAAATTAATAGCTAAATACATCTAAAACAAACAAAAATAATACTGCGCACAGTGGCTACTCAGCCTGGGGAAATCTCTGCTTCAGGAGGTTGGATAAATATCATAGCTGTGTTTTTAAGAGGTGGAGTAGTCTTACGATCAATTACTTCTCTTAGCATGCATAGCTACAGTTTATCAGATTTCATGCTTCAGGGTATAAATTGATCACCTCAGGTGTCAGAAGGGAATTCTCCCCTTCACATGCGTACAAAATTACGCATTTGGCCAGATGTATTACAGCTTTGTTTTCCTTTTTTCGGAAGCATCAAATATTTGCTGCTGCTGGGGGCAGGATACTTATTATGAGGGTCATGATAAAGCATGGTAAAGCCTGTTTATAACTATTAACTTTAAGATTTTTCTTATATTTCTACTTTGTGTATTATTTCATTTATGTAGCACTCACCTTTGTGTCACGTCTATTCACACACAAAAAAGACCTTGGGAAAAGTGATGGAGAGATGCTGTACCACATAATGGAAACAGACATAAGTAAATATATTCCCCTGTTAACATATGTCCTAATGAAAATAGGTTACTTAATTGAGGTTTAGCTGGATTGAAATTGAAGGAAATAAATAATAGGACCAAGAATGGTCATTCTTATAGCTATTTTTCTCAAATGTGATATAAGTTTATTTTTTTAAAATGGGCAGGAATGATGGGAATTTCAGGGTACAGAACAAGTTCCACAGAGTAGTACCCTTCATAACCAGTGGGAGAAACTGAATTCATGGAGTCAGTTCAGAAATACCTATTTCAGTCTCATAGAGCAAATGCTAACATAGCTAGACCTAATTCTGATAATGGCTTTAAAATTGGAACGGTTAGTTTTTAAAGTAATTTTGCTATTTCATCGGTAACTCATCAGTGAGCAGTACTGCTGCATTCTGAACTGCAAGCGATAAAATAGATCTACCAAGAGCTCTTTTAAACAACTCAAAAATAAAGCTTTGGGGTCATAATTGTATATGGTGCTGTTGTGAGGTGGTCACAGGACAAACATATGGATAGAGCAGATCACGTAACTTGAAAATAATTATTGTACCATAGTCTCAGTCCTAGAATGTTACCACATTCAAATCAAACGAGTGACACAAAATTGTCCATCCAAACTGATTGATTTCTATCTTCTTTCCAGTTACACCGGTAAAGTCAATTAATCACTAAAATAGCAGTCAAAAGTCAATTACATCAAAAGTAACATGAGTCCAGCATGATAAAAACGGTCAACTGTACCCAAACTAAAACCTGTGCAAGATCATTCATGACCCTGACAAGTGCAGTTTTAACTCAGGTTGGATCCAACCCAGGATCTTAGTGCATTTGTCTTAGAAAATACATTTTTTTAGCATTTATTGTGCATGAAACACTTTAGTATTAGAGCATCTTTTCAAACATCATTTTATGACATTTGACTGACCAAAAATGACAGTTTGGGCTGCTCTGTTGGGCACTGCCCTATGATATACCAAAGTGTGATTCCTGATCCTCTGCTTATGTGGGCAGGAGTGTAGAGGTGTACCTTGGATCCTTTAGCAGTGTTCCCTGTCAGAGGAACAGTGTTGTCTGGTAAGTGTGTTTTGGGTTGTTTTGTTTTAAGAACAATACAGGGAAGGGGGACTTCCTCCAGGAAAACCCTTTTTCTCTTCCATCATCACCTGTTTTAAATACCTCACAGCATCCCATTCTTCTAGTCAGAGGGCCGGAGGCAGGTTGTCCAAAAATACATTGGTGCCGGTCCTAGTTTGTGTCAGAGTGACGTGAAGCACTCCCTCACTTTAGGCTGGTCTACACTAATGCTGTAAATTGTTCTAGGTTGCGCTAGTTCAGGTACATAAGTTCCATAACTGAAGTTTATGTAACTTAGGTCAACTTACAGCGGTGTCTACGTCACACTATGTCAACGGGAGCTGCTCTTCTGCCGACATAGCTTCCACCTCTCGGAGAGGCATGTCTTCACTAGACCTGCTAAATCTACACCACTGCATCCATCGCAGCGGTGCTGATTTAGCTGGTAGTGTAGCTATGGCATTTGGTTTTGGAGCAGAGAACTAAGTTCTGTGCTGCTACTAGACTCCAACAGGACATAGAGAAGTGGGAAGTATACAGTGCAAGCAGCAGCATCATGCAAGTAGAAAGCCTAAATAAAACAGGGATGCACAAGATAACATACCACAGCTTGTAGAAATCAAAATGGACTCTAACTGTGTTTGAGCCTTTTTCCTAAGCTTTGCAGAGCAGGAATCTGTGTGTGTATTTGTGCATGCTATAAAATAACCTTCCAGATTATTTTTGCAACCATATGTACTATCACTTCCTTCTTTTTAAGTGAAAAACTTACTCTGCAGAAATTGGCTATGACTTAAGCCCCACATTTGCCTGGGAATACTGCCTGGTTGCCACTGGCAAATACATGTTAAGTCCTGTCTATTTTGGTCCCTGTCCAGTCTTGCTGGCCAGCTATACATTATTTTGTAATATAACTACCGAGGAAACCTGTTGCTGTACTGAGTGGTCTACAATTGTTGCATAAACAGTGGGCTGCTTTGTGTGTCCCAAATTTTTCATATATTAAATCCCTTAAGTCATACATAACCTTAAAAAGAGAGCCCTTTTTAAACCATTCTGAGAAAATGTGATCTAGTGGATTGACCAGACAAGCCTAGGAGCTTTAGAGTTCTAGCCCCAGCTCTAAAATGTTACTTCCTTTTTTGAATGTTGGCAAGTCATTTAACTTTTTGTATCCTGCATAGTCCCATTTTAACAAATGAGGGAAATACTCCATGAAGACTGAGGCTTAACTAATTAATGGTTGTAAAGTGGTTTGTATATAAAGTTAAATTCCACTTACCTGACTAATTTATACCCATTCAGTGCTGCGACAAGATTACCTTGTAGACGTGTCCCAGAATGCCTCGTGCCATGATGCAACAGAACTAGCCAGCTGGTTATGTCTGATACAATGCAAACTTTGTCAAAATTCCACTCTGGAATAGGATAAGGCTGTGAGTTTACAGGCACACAAGTTAATTTTGGAAAGTTAGAGGAAAAGAGGATCAGAACTGAGATTGCAATGGAAAATTAGGTTTGACCTTAACTAGCGGGTGGCACACTAGTGTAAGCCGAGCTTACTCCTTGTATCGCTCCATTCTACCCCACAAACTCACTGTCCTTTCCATTCCCTTCTATTTTAGGGACACCCTGCAGCTTCCCCTAATCTTCCTCTGCCAGGGATGCTATGCACCCTTTGTTCCACCTCCTCCATACCAGGGTCCCCCATTTCCCCCCCCCCCCCCAGCAGCTCTGTGTGCACTTTCATTCCCCTCTGTGGCTGGGACTCTCTCCCATTCCCCCATCTCCCACAGCAGGGGTTACCCCCACTCTGTCTGTTTGTAATGTGGTGGTTTTTTTTATTGTTGCATCTGATCAACTCCAGAATTCCAGGGAATATTCTAGGCATCAGTGGCCAGAACCCTATTAATTTGAGGGGAAATTAGTAAACCAAAAGGAGGGAAGTGGAGGAAATGTGAAGCCCCTGCCATCTGTTTAGCACCACCACAGCCTTAAAGCACCTCTGCATTTGAAATGCCCGTCAAGTTAAGTATAAGGTCTTCACAAGCTCTGCAATCATTAAGAAGCTTCCATGTCTTCATAATAAAAGCTTTTACTTTTAAAATAAGTTCACTATCTCTGTAGTGCCATAGGTATGCTTTGTGAAAATGATGCAAGGAGTCAAGTTCAATTGGCATGAGAAACATAACAAAAGTAAAAACAATGAGGAGTACTTGTGGCACCTTAGAGACTAACAAATTTATTTGGGCATAAGCTTTCGTGGGTTAAAACCCACTTTGTCAGATGCATAGAGTGGAGAAAACAGTAGGCAGGTATAAATATACAGCACATGAAAAGATGGGAGTTGCCTTACCAAGTGCGGGGGGTGGGTCAGTGCTAATGAGACCATTCAGTTAAAGTGAAAGTGCGCTATTCTCAATAGTAGAATACCAAGGGAGGAAACATCACTTTTGCAGTGATAATGAGGCCAATGTAATCAGGGGGCCCATTTCAAACAGTTGACAGGAAGGTGTGAGTAACAGTAGGGGGGAAATTAGTTTTTGTAGTGACCCCTCCACTCCCAGTCTTTATTCAGGCCTAATTTGATGGTGTCCAGTTTGCAAATTAGTTTGCAAATTCCAGTTCTGCAGTTTCTCCTTGGAGTCTGTGGGGTAATTACAAAAAGGAAAGGGACCAGGAGGAGTGGGGCTAGTTAAGGAGCCCACCCTGCTTGCTAAATTGGTAGTAAAACAGAGCCTCTGCCCATTTAAAAAAAACAAATCAAAACAAAAAAAACGGTTCAATGAAAAAAAACAAAATTGGGCCCAAACAGGCAGGCAGCAAACAAAAAATTAAAAAAAATGAGTTAAAAGCCCTAAGGGCATAATGGCAAAAGTAAAGGGAGGGGAAAAAATGTGCAAACATAAAAAAGTTAAATCCCTAAAACAGTACTTAAAATGGTAAATGCTCAGTGTATAGAACAAGAGGCATGGTCAAAAATTTAGGAAAAATTACTTTAAACCAAGAGTAGTTTTAAAGTACTTTTATATTGATGTACTTTTATAATAATCATGATTAAGGCTAGTCATTTGTCATGTTCAGTTATATAAAAACGTATGGTTCGGTCATGAAAGGTCCGGGAAGAAGAGAACTGTTAATTTTAAGGAAAGCAGTCATGGTTATGTAGTCAAAGCTAAATAGTCTTTATTTGGTATTCAACTAATAGAGTAATGTCACTTAAAATCAGTATCCCTGTTAAGCCAGCAGGTATCCTGAAGCAGCAGCAGCAATCCCTGCAAATTAATCCAAATTTGGGTTTCTGCTTTCATGGCCTCAAGTACATCCCTGAGATTGACTTGGCAGTTCTCTCTGTTCTCATAAATTAGTTCAGCTGTTTACCACCTCATCCACAGACCTCCTCTGCCAAAACAAAACTCTCAAAATGTCAGTTATACATCTGTTGTACCAAGAATTTTGCTTCATAACTTTTTTTAATGGTTTGCTGAATTGATCACTCCAACCAATGCTGTGTTTTAAGAGTATGGAGTTAGCAGTCTGGCTGAGAGAGAGACTCAGAAAAATGCTCATTCAGATGATACCATCCAAGAAGCAACTTGATCAGCTGTGCATGCTTTGCTGTTTCTTTCTTCAAATTTGAGTTCGGTGTTCAAGTGGGTCCTCGAATAAGAGACAGTCCATTCTCTGAAACACATGCACTGATGCAAATGCCCTACTCTTAGAATCCTTGAGTGATGAGCATGTTAAATTTGTTAGGAAAGTGGATTCTACTCACAAGATACCTTTATTTCTAGCTCTTTTCTTTATGAAGTGCTGGGAAAGTGGGATTGTCTTAATTGTATTGCTTACTTTAAGTAGGTCTTTATCCAAGTGTCCGATTCTCATTAATTATGTTTAAGGAGGGGAAAGGAAGCGTTTTCTTCTCTTCACTCCACCAAAAGTCTCTCCTATAGTCTCTTTGAACAGTCTCCACAAATTATAGAACCCCTTTTCAAGCCCCATAGGCACTTCTTTGTCTAAGAGCTTGTCTACACTACAGAGCTTTTGCTGGTATGCTGATGTAGCCCTTTAGTAGAGATGCAGTATGCTGGCAGGCGGAGTTCTTTGGCTGGCTTGGCTACACCGCCACTCTGAAAGACTTTAGCTACGCTGACAGAAGCATTCTTCTGTCAGCATAGTTGCACCTATCCCAGGTGTTATGCCAGCACAGCTATGTTGGCTAAAGGGGTGATTTTTTTTTTTTCCCCATACTGCTAGCCAACATAGCTATGCTGACAAAACTTTTTAGTGTGGACTAAGCCTAACAATTTCTGCCTTTCACAATTTTCTTTTGACTTGAGCTCCAAGTCTTTGTTTCAGCCTCCCCATATTTGTGGCAATATCTACAGCCTGGTCTACACTGCAGGGTTAGGTCAAATTTAGCCACATTAAGTCGATTTAAAAATGAATGTGTCCATGCAACCAACCCCGTTCCGTCAACCTAAAGCAGCGGTTCTCAAACTTTTGTACTGGTGACCCCTTTCACATAGCAGGCCTCTGAGTGTGACCCCCCCCTTATAAATTAAAAACACTTTTAAAAATATATTTAACATCATTAAATGCTGGAGGCAAAGTGGGGTTTGTGGTGGAGGCTGACAGCTCGGCACCCCCCATGTAATAACCATGCTACCCCCTGAGGGGTCCCGACCCCCAGTTTGAGAACCCCTGACCTATAGGGTTCTTAAAAGCAACTCCTGTACTCCTCCCTGGCGAGGGGAGTAGCACTAAAATCGACTTTGCTGGGTTGAATTTGGGGTAGTGCAGATGCAAATTGATGGTATTGGCCTCTGGGAGCTATCCCAGAGTGCTCCATTGTGACTGCTCTGGACAGCACTTTGAACTCCGATGCACTAGCCAGGAAAAGCCCCAGGAACTTTTGAATTTCATTTCCTGTTTGGTCAGTGTGGCGAACTCGGCAGCACAGGTGACCATGCAGTCCCCCCAGAATCGTAGAGCGTAGAATGTTTCTGGGCTCCCCCTATCATCTCCGTCCCTGAGGTTATCGCAGATTAGAAGGCCAAAAAAACGCACTCACAATGACATGTTTTCCAAGCTCATGCAGTCCTCCAGCACTGATAGGGTACAGCTTAATTCAGTGGCAGAGGCCAGGAAAGAATTAAGTAAGCGTGAAGAGCGGAGGCAGGATGCGATGCTGAGGCTAATGGGGGAGCTAATGGACATGATGAAGCGTCTGTTGGAGCTGCAGGAAAGCCAACAAGAGCACAGCCCCCTGCTGCATCTACTGTATAACCGCCTCCCCTCCTCCCCATGTTCCATAGCCTCCTCACCCAGACTCCAAGAATGCGTGGGGGAGAGGGGGGGGGAGTTCCAGGCACCCACCCACTCCACTCCAGAGGATGGCCCAAGCAAGAGAAGGCTGCTGTTGATTTTTAGTGTGGCTACAATAAGCAGTGTGGCTTTGTCTTTCCCTCCTCCCCCACCCCACCCCGGCTACCTTGTCCATTATCTTATTTTTTTTTAATGAATAAAGAAAGAATGCATGGTTTCAAAACAATAATTACTTTATTTCGAAGTGGGGAGGGTGGTTGGCTTATAGGGAATTAAAATCAACAAAGGGGGTGGGTTTGCATCAAGGAGAAAAACATACAAGTGTCACACCGAAGCCTGCCAATCATGAAAGCATTGGTGACTGTGAGCTGAGCAGGCTCCATGCTGCACGGGTTATCCAGGAAAAAACGTGCTAAACGATTGTCTGCCATTGGTTTCACAGAGGGAGGGGTGACTGATGACATGTACCCAAACCCACCCATGACAATGTTTTTGCCCCATCAGGCATTGGGAGTTTAACCCAGAATTCCAATGGACAGCGGAGACTGCGGGAACTGTGGGATAGATACCCACAGTGCACCGCTCTGTAAGTCGATGCTAGCCACGGTAATGAGGACGCAGTCTGCTGACTTAATGTGCTTAGTATGGACATACACAATTGTCTGTATAAAATCTATTTCTAAAAATCGACTTCTACAAAATCGACCTAATTTCATAGTGTAGACATACTCTACATGTTTGTAGATGCCTGCATCCATTTTGTTGATTTGTTTTTACTAGTTCTTCTAGTTCTGTGTTAGTCTCTAAGGTGCCACAAGGACTCCTCGTTGTTTTTGCTGATACAGACTAACGTGGCTACCGCTCTGAAACCTGTCATGATGTTTTGAGGTGAGGTAGAAATAACATGATCCAGTGGCTGAAAATTGAAGTTTAGACATATTCAGACTGGAAATAAGGTGTACATTTTTAATAGTTAGAGTAATTAACCATTGGAACAATTTACCAAGGGTCGTGGTGGATTCTCCGTCACTGACTATTTTTAAATCAAGATTGGTTGGAGTTATATTGGGAAAGTTCTACGGGCCTGTGTTTATGCAGGAGGTCAGACAGTGGTTGCTTCTCACCTTGGAATCTGAGTCTGAGATACTCCATACCAAGGACTCTCCTATTCTTATGACTGGAAGTCCCCCAGTCTTTCAAGCTCCCCTCTGTGGGCAGCTGCGGGACCAGGAGAATGAGGTTGATCTCTGTCCTGGGGGAGGTGGGGGAGAAAGGAAACTGCCTTGCAGGAGCTTTTCCCCAAGGCTCTGGCATCAGTTTGTTGCTTCTCACTGGTGGTGATCAAGGGGTGGACTGGAGTGCATCAGCTCAGGCTGATCCATACCTAGTCATATACTGGCCACTTTGTTATACTTCCTGTTCCTCTAGTTCAGGGATTCTCAAACGGGGGTTGCGAGGTTATTACATGGGGGATTGCGAGCTGTCAACCCCACACATAGTGGGGCTCAGGCTGTCAGCGGGAGCCCCTCCAGCCCAGCTTCATTCCCACCCCCCTTTGCCACCAGCATTTAAAATAGTGTTAAATACTAAAAAATATTTTTAATTTATAAGGAGGGTAGCACTTAGAGGATTGCTGTGTTAAAGGGGTCACCAATACAAAAAGTTTGAGAACCCTGCTCTAGTTGAAATGTGGGAGGTCAGCCCTTCACTTGTACATGCATTATACGCATAGTGGGTCCCATCTGCCGCTGAAGGAGGATTCAGATGAAAGAGCTCTTCTGTATTTAAAGGGATATTTCCATGGTTTTTTTTTTTTTTGCTTCATCAGTGGACTAGGTACTTACTCTGATTTTGTCTTAGTATTCCTTGTTCATCCTTTCTCTGACACTCCTCTGCAAAAACGGTACCGTAATAGTAGTAATATTTATCTTGAACCAACTTCTGTAGAAATAAATTAAGTGCAGCCAATGTGTTTGTTGCTGTACAAGGCATAGAACTCTCAATTCCTGCCCAGAGGATCTTACAATCCATACATTCCAGTCTGTAATTCTGTGCCAATAGTGTGCTGTGTGTGGCAGCGTGACAAGAGCTTCTGCCCAAGGTAGTAGATTTGACTCTTAATAGGAATGAATGCCAGAGAACTACCTGGAGAATGTGAAATTGGGATTTCTCGATGCAATTAAAGCTCCAGCATTGGTTGCCTTTTGCAAACTGAGTTGATCAGATACTGGATTGTGCTTAAATTGGCAGTTCTCCTCAGGGGAATATGCTGTACTGTCAGTTTCTTCTTCTATTCACTTTCTATTTGTATTAATGGAAAGCTTTATGTCTAGTAAATAGGTAGGTGTGTATTTTTAGGGCTCTGTAGGCTTGGATTACAATCAAATGCAAATTAGAGTCCTTGTTTGCTTGTTACTGTGATAATTGTTTGTGTTGTATGTTCAGTCACCTTATTTTTTGTCTGTGTAGCTCTCAGTTCAGGTTTGTGTTTGCAAAAATTGTAGGCTGTAAAGTGTTCAGACTAGTGCTCTTGAAAACGCACTAAAGCAGATTGTACAGTTTGGTGCAGGTAGGCAAATGTGACACTGTTAAAACTCTTCTGCCACCCCCAGACTCTGAACAAAAGAGAGATGCAGCTACTACAGTAGAATAGCTCATTAGAGAGAATCTTCTTTAAAAGCAGTTTAAAATTGTGATGTCTTTGTGCTGATGAGCAGGTGGAGCAGTGTTCTCTTTTGAAAATTCAGTTAAAAGCTTTACAAAAAAAATGCTCAGCTGCTGATGATTTTAAATACAAAGCTGGGGGACTTCATTTACTGTGATCCTCACCTAATTCACATTGTATCTGCATTGTTCGTATAATCTTTGGTGCCAATTGTGGTGGTTCATCAGAAAAGCAAAGAGATTCCAGACTTTACATTAAAAATCCTTTTTCAATGGCTAGCTTAAGTTTCCAAAGCCCAACACATGGCCAAAATATTGATCTTCAAATACATGATGATCTCTGGATACTCTGAACCATTCTTCCCCTTTTCTGTTGAATATGGTTTCCTCCCTCTGAGAACTTTCACTTATTTATTCACTCAAAATTCCAATGGACTTGATTAGCTAGAAATGGAAATTGCTTGTACACATTTGTTTGGCCTGTTGCGTGATCTTGTTTGTACTTTTTAGATGTGCATATCTAGGTAAAGGGGAAGTGATCTCAAGCTGTGGTGGTGACTGACTTCTATCACAGATAGGTTACTGTAGGAAGGACCATTCTTTTTTTCTTTTTTTTTATAGCACCCAGCAGTGTGCTTTGGTGCTTTACAGGACAAATAGACCAGGTTCCTGTCTCCAGGATCTTTCCATTCGTATTTTAGGTGTGACCCAATGATTTGGGGTAACAAATAGTAGGGAGGATGTGCAATGAAGGGCAGGACTGCAAAGTTGTTTGGTTTAGGCATATGAATTTCCAAATTTAATTAATAGGATTTTAATTGTTGAGTCACTATTTGCAGGTACTGAGGAAAAAGCAAGTCATCTGTGTAGTATCTCACCATTCGTAAGCTGGCAACTCTGTTAACCACACTGGGCAGGTATTTGACTTTGTTCCGTGTCCGCTGACCTCAAAAGAGCATACATCTATTTTACCTGGGTTAACTAATTTGATCCATGCCTGTCATCTGTGATAGCTAGAAAAAAGCAGTTCCACTCGCAAAGAGCTGCTTATCCTATATACACACTGAAGAATGTGTAGTGGTTGGAGCTGGACTGTGGGTTCTAGTATTAACTCTGATATTTACTTTAACCTTGGGCAAGTCATGCAATCTCTATGCCTCAGCTTATCTATAAAATGATATAGTGCCAGGGTCTTCAATTTCTCGTAGTGTAGAATATATCTTAATGTTTGTCTTGGACACCTCCCCTCTCATTTAGGATCATGCAACATCCTTATGGCAGCTATAGCAATTGTTCACATGGGAAAGTAATATATTTTATAATAGTCTCTTAATGCAGCTGGAATCAAGGCAGCAAGTCAGTATCATGTGACTAGCCAGCACCCCACAGACCACCAGTGGCCTACAGATTACAATCTGAGAATGGCTGATGTAAAACTCATTTCACAGAGGGGATGGCTTATGCTTAATATATGTAAAGGTGCCATATAAAAACTTATGATGTGAATACCATATGCCACTTAGTGTCATCATTCCAGCTCTTCTAGCTTCATTTGGCAGGTTTCTCAAAGAAAATATGGACCCTGAATATAACACTTATTTGGGGTCTGTGACCGAACACAAGAGCAATGCAAGGTTTACTGTGCCAGCACTGTTCAGATGGAGGAGGAGGAGCATGCACCCCCCAAAAGGCAGCTGGATTGTATTTACCATTGGCCCTCATGCAATCATCCATTAAGATAGAATTTGACCCTAAACATTTGAGCCTTTTTTTTTTTTTTCAAAACATGGCTTTAGGTTTAATTAACTGTGCTTCAAACCATGTCTGTACAGGAAGGTTTGAGAAATATGACCCCCCGTCAACAGGCGGACTGCAGGCCAAATATGGACAGCCAGATGCTTTTGAACGGGCTGTGACATCTTATTTATTTATTACCACCATTATTGTTGCCATGTGAAAAAAGTGTTTCTCTGGAGTCTGAACCTTGACTATACCTTGGACAAGAAATTTGGGCCTTGACAAAAAATAATTGATTACTGTAGATATTCTAGAAGCTGGTCATGCCAGCTTGAGCGCTTGTGTGTATCAGAAGGTGCTTACAGGAGATGGTATTTATAATAGTGACAAATTTCTTGCATGTAAGATAGATTTCCATAGCACAGTCCACTCCAGAAGTGGTCAATCTGTGGCCACTTTTATTCCTTAGGTCACTGGTAAGAAAATGTGTTTATTTTTTTAACAGAAAACGAGCTCTGCCCTGGGACTTTTAAATGGAAGTGTTGTTAAGTTCCAGAAGTAATTCTGGATGTGACAGAGCACTCCAAACAGCTGCACTGTGGCTGCTCAACAGCTCACATGTTGGCCATCTTGCTCTGTTGCAGGTTGGGAGGAAGAGTAGCAGCTCTGGTTGCTCCATTGCCTGCTCCATCCTCACTTGATGTTTGTCTTTTGTTATTGTGAGATACACCAATAGTTTGCCATAATTTTCTGCGGTGGGTTTTGGCTTAAATAGTGGTGTGTAGATAAGTCAGTTTTGCAAATGGGGTGCCATGTTGATGAATTGCTGAAGCTCTGGCTGTTAACATGAATGAAGCAGGTCACCAGATTGTGTTTGCAGTCTGCCAGTCTATTCAGATATACCATGAGTGTTAGCCGTTTCTGAACGTAAAATGAAGCTTCATCTAGTTTCGATTCGTTAAACCACAAAAAAGAGCTTGAAGTGCAGCAAGGAAATCCAGAATGAAGCCTGAAGAACTCCTTTAATTTGCCAATAGTACATCAGTAATTTAGTACATATAATATAAGGATTATTCTGCTGGTGTATGCACTGTTTCAGACTTGTAACAGGAGACTTGCATTTGAGCATTGCAGATATTTCTCCCACTATTAAGGAGACCCTTCCAACATAATGTTGGCGCCTAGTGTTGCATTGTACCAGTATTGTCTAATGGTATTAGTCATTCAGAAAATGACTAAAAGGTAATGTCTAAGTGCCTATTTTAATACTGGTTGTTCCCCTTACAATTCTGCCTCCATGTAGTGCACATTTGACCTTTCTAGAGATGAGAAATTTGGTGTGTAAGAATTTTGCATACTTGTTACGCTTCATAATCCTACCTTGCATCGTTAAATGCTGCAAATTCAGAGGCTATGCTTCAGTTGTGTCACAAATTACTGTTTCAGACTGCCATTATCAACACACTTGCTTCATAATTTGTTCAACTGCATCTAGGGAGAGATTGGCTGGGTTAACGAACCCTGACACTAAAGGTCACCTGAGGAAAGTTTATTTAAAAGATGAGCTTAAAGTGGCCCTTTTGATTTTTTTCTGATTCTAATAGCTTCTTTGGAGTTGTTCATATCCTCATGTTGCCTTGAAGTTCTCAAGGAACTACCTGAAGATTTCCCACCAATTCTTAATATAAATTGGTTGATGTGAATTATTTTCCTGGTACTTTAATGCATTCGATTCAGTATATATTTACCTTCAACTATGTATTCTTAAAAGTGAGCTGCAAAGTTGTTTTTTTGTTTTGTTTTTGTTTTTAAATAGCTGTAACATTCAATAAGGAGAAATAAAATGGCTGTTAAAATATATGAGAAATCAGAGCTGTGGCCTTCCTGGTTTCTCCACTAGTGGGTGGTGTCTCAAACACCAACACTGCTATTTTAACTAATAAAATAGATAAATGTTTAAATTGCATTCATTGCATAGTACCCAATGGCCCAGATCGACATCAGGGCCCCGTTGTGGCTGGTGCTGTCCAAATACCACAGAAGGCAGTCTCTGTGTTGAAGAACTTAGTCTAGTGTGTGTCACCATTGGAAAGAAAATTGAAAGAAGGCGGAGAAGGGTGATGGGTAAGAAAATGCATTTACATAGGCTTGGAATAGTTTGATGGTACTGAATCACTGTTTTAAAAAATCAGCAGTCCTCAGTGGCTTTCTACATGGCTATTACCAATTTACTTTCTATGGGCAGCACAGAAATAGATGTAGGGGAGGAATTTGGAGGAGATGGTAGTGCTTCACAAGCTATTTCACTCAAGTGTTTCATCTGTGTGGAAGAATGTGCAAAGGAGAGAAATGAAGCAGCCAGTGGTTCAGGCTGACACAATTGGTTTGGCAGGAGGGGGTATAATTTGATAAGATACTGGAACAGGTAAGTATGGAAGGGCTGAGTTGTGAAGGCCCAAGAGGTTTAAATTTGTGATGGAAAGGGGAGACAGTAGATGGATTCCTGGGGGGAGAGGGGAAGAGGGAGGTGACATCAGAATGATGTCCAAGATCCTAGTGGCTGCATTTTTAATACACTGGGTTTAGTCCTCTGACTAGTTGGTGGCTAAAATTTCTCAATGCTTGTTAATTTACAGTATATGGTGAGGCCATTTACCCAACACTCACTAGCCCAAGAAATAAGTCTAGTGGCCTCTGAAAAATATCTCTGCTGTCATAACCTCTCAGCACATGCAGATATTAAACAGAGCTGGAAAAGTCAAAACAAAGGAATGGGGGATTGGATTCAAAATCTGACTAGAGTAGAGGTAGAGGACAAATTACTTAATAAATCAATGGAGAGAGAGAGTTTTTTGTCCTTTAGCTTCATTTTGAGAGGGAAAATACCATCAGTATTGTGCCACAAAAGACTGGATGAACTGTAACATTCAAGGTGTGTGATTTGCGGGGTATAAAACCATTCTCAAATGTCAGAGGAAACTGTCCCACAACTGAAGTTGTATTTGTGGATGCAGTTAACATTTTGAAAGAACACTTAGCTTTTAGTAGGTTTATCTGTATTTTTTCATACCGGGATATGCATGTCTCCAAATTCATACCTTAGGAAAGCAACAAGAGACACCAGTTTCCTGTTGAAAATGTTTGGCATCATATTTAGAGCATAGTTCTTGTTCTGATCAATATTCTATACTGAGCGTTTAATATTAAACATTAAAAGGTTAACAGCTTGTGTTGGTATGGAAAATCATTAGAGACAAGCTTTTAAAAATATTCACTTCCTTTTAAAAAGCATTAAATCTTGAGAGCAAAACCTGAATAATTCAATCATCTCTATAGGAACAAATGTTTTTGGGGTGGAGGAACTGAAAGCCTAATATCTAGGTTTACTTACATATTTGTGAAAATTTAGTTAAGCTTTTTACAATGTGAAATGAAGGAAGAAGGTGATGCTGGGGAAACAAAAAAAACCCCAAAACCTTTAAAATGGAAAAGCTTCCCAGGGGAAAACTTTAAATTGTTTATAAAGTAATAAGTAGTTTCTAATTTCTATTCTATTCAAGGGGAATATGTATCTCAAATATGAGTTTGTTTCAGGTGCAGTCAAGATAAATCGATGATTCTTTTGAACTCTAAAGCTTTAGATGTTTTTAATTGGATTCATGCAATGTTGTTATAGCCATGCTGGTCCCAGGATTTTAGAGACACGAGGAGGGTGAGGTAATACCTTATATCGGACTAACTTGTGTTAATGAGAGACAAGATTTTGAGCCTATACCAGGGGTCGGCAGCCTTCTGCATGCAGCCCATCAGGATAATCTGCAAGACATTTTGTTCACAGTAACTGTCTGCAGGAACCGTCCCCCCGCAGCTCCCAGTAGCTGCGGTTCGCTGTTCCCAGGCCGCGTGCTGAAGGTTGCCGACCCCTAGCCTACACAGAACTCAGCTTCAGATCTGGGAAACATACTTAGAGTTTCTCTGACTAATAGCTTTCATTGGACCATTTTCTGTCATGTCACCCACCTTGTCTGCCTAATTGGATATAGGCAGTTTTGGGGGCTCCAGTGGATGGTGGTGTAATTCAAATATGAAGGCTCAAATGTTTGCCTGTAATTCACATCTTGGCCTATGCATACTTTACTGTAAATGCTGTAAACACTTTGATTCAGAATTAGTTGTCAGTCCCACACTGTTTGTAGCTTTAACCTATAATAATTCATTTTATGACTAAAACAATATACTATATATTGCAGTAAAATACTGAATGGCTTTTAAATATTAAAAAGATATGTCAGTGACATTATAAGCTACAATAAATCAGGGTTTACAAAATCTAAGCTGTCAATTTTTGGCAAATCTTAATCCTCTTTTGACCTAGAAAATAACTAGAGGTTGGATATCCAGTTAATTGCTGTCAAGCCTTAAAGTAAAATGAAAGAATGATGGTTCTGAAATTAGCCTACATACCTAGTTTACTTGAATGCCTGGAAACTTTTGCGGATGGATGGTCAATATTCCAGAATCCACAGCTATTTGGTGACAAACTATAATTTTTATTTCTTTGAAGTAAAGGAGGGAATTATGCTTTTCTTTAACTATTAATCAATTGTTTTCTAGTCATATAGGTTGAAGACTTTGGATTAGCAGATAACTAGGCTGAGTAAATATCTACACACCTCTAAAGAATCCTTATAAAACTATCTGTGGTAAACTTCACAAGGCAATGAAAAGGGAAGGGAGTAGGAATTAAAGAAATGGTTGAAATGTGATAAGAATGTGAATATGAGATGTGTTCTAAATAGGGCTGTCAAGCGTTTAAAAAATTAATCGTGGTGTTTAAATAAATGGTATTCTATTGTTTAATATTTTTGGATGTTTTCAAATATATTGAATTCAGTTACAACAAAGAATACAAAAAAACAACTACCCCCACAAAGTAGTCAAGGTAGACCAACTGTGATGAACCTCTCCATAAGACATACCCCCTACTGGATTCAAACGTTCTCTGGTATCAGTGTGTGGATGTCCTGGTGAGATACGGCAGTCTGTTTGACTACCAGTACCCTTGCCCCTAGGGCTTTGGAGTGGAGCCCGGAGCTGGAGCGTGGAGCTGCAGGTTTTTGCCTGGAGTGGACCTGGAGCACAGCTCCAAAGCCCTGCTTGCCCCTAAACACTTCTTCCTCCATTGTCCTTTCAGGGCACCATTGTTAACTGGCAGCCACAATTTATGAAGCAGTGGGATAGGTGGATGAAACATCTTTTGAAAAAAGTTTGGGGTGCTGAATCTGCCTGCCCGCCTTATAAATAATTTGTGTACTCTTATGCTGTGGTGAGACTGAGACTCTGTCCTAGTATCTGGGAAGTCCCTACCAGTGGAACTATTTTGGGTGTTCTGTCTGCTTTGCAAACAGGATTGATTGGATGTTGAACTCTCCCCCCCCCCCCGACCCCCCCGGACTGTGATAGCAGGAGGGAACAAGTGTTCTTCCCTAAAAGTTCTAACCAGCTTCTCAATTAGTGATCTCTGATACACGGTGGAAGAGTAAGGCTGTTATGCCCTCTGCAGTTAGTGAAAGTGAGTGGGGGATACTTTGGCTCTTTGTTGATGGGGATTTTTAATGCCTCCCCCAAGGTAAGGTGGATTGCCAGCTTCTACACAGAATAACTCGAAATCTTGCCAGTTGCAGCCCAGTCTCAAGCCTTTCTGGGGAAGGTCATTGAGGTGAGAGTTGGAGGCTATTTTCAGCAGCACCTGGTGGTCCCCAGTTGCTTGGGGTTCAAACAACAAGACCAGACAAGGGTACGGCAAGGAAATTAGTTTCAGCAGTCAGTCTCCTCAAGGCAGTGCCCTGATTCCATTACTCAGCCTTGAGATGGGAGTGTATCCTTTCTTATGTCAAGGGGCCCTATCTATGGGAATAATTGCAGCACACTATGTGGAGCTAACCTTGAAAGCTACTCAAACATTAGCAAATGCAGAATACTGCTGCCCACGTGAGTAGACCTGACTGGCAAGAGTTTATTGCACTTGTACTGTCTACCTACTGACAGCTCATTTCTGGGCAAATTCAGGGTGCTAGTTTCTATCTGCAGAGCCCTTAATGGACTAGGTTCCAGTTAACCTAGGCCATTTCTGCCATGCCACCTTCATCTGGTAGAAACTTTGAGCTCCATGTATCTTGCAAGCTGGAGAGCATAACAGTCTGGGGGGGGGTCCTTGTTTTCTTCTGTCCCAAATCTATCTTAGTCTGAGTAACTTTAGAGCATGCTTTGAAATAAATATTTGTTCAGGCTTTCCATAAGATGCAATTCTGGGGAGCCCTGTTGTCCAGTGTTAGTTGTGTTTTCCGGTGTGTGGCACTCTCAGGAAGGGAAGATTTGTTTGTTCCTAGTTTGTCCTGTGCTCTTTCAAACCTATGCGTAGAGTACCCATGTCCTATAGCAACTGGACACATGATGAATACATAGCTAGTTTCAGCAATCCCATCCATGGCTTTCTCAAAACAAATGTTAACACTAAATCTGTTTTGTATTCTTTGGGTTTTTTTTATAATGAAGACATAGATTGAGATTTAAAGAAGGAAAACCAAAAAAAAAAAAAGGGGGGGGCAGAGGGTTAGGCTCTTGAATATGTGAACTGACTTTCAAAAATGCAAAGTGCCCAGTAACTCCCATTAGTCATTGGATAAGCTGCCAAGTCCGCAGTACTTTAAAAAAAAAAAAAAAATCATGTAAGTAGGAGCTTAATTTTAAGCATCTGTTTTCTTAAATTGTCCATTGTGCATCAACAATTTTTTAGATAGGAAGAGCTATCAAGAAGCTTGAAAAGCGTAGAATTAATTGTACCAAACAAGGCAAGACCTGATGCTCCTAGATGAATATTAGCGTGCGTGTGTGTGTGGCTGCTGTGTAATCTTTTTGTGAGAGGCCTTCCTTCAGTGGGATAGGAAGAAAAACACTTCTGCTGTGGAGGAAATTGGCTGCTTCATATTGCTGTGGTCAAAGTTTGACAACTCACAATTCATTCTTCCCTATTTGACATCTGAAGCAAATATTGAGATGTAACGTTTGCCCTTCAGCAGCAAGGGACTGAATTGCAAGAGTGTACGCTAAACTGCTGAATTTGTACATTTAAATCTAATCGAATAGCAGGTAGTAGGGTAGGAAAGAATATAAAACAGTATGCACTCCACTCTACAGAGAGAAAGGAATGTGTGGAAATGTCATTGTGGATATATTATATAAACAACTTTTGATTATTTTGGAATTTTTAAAAAATTGAATCCTCAGACTGAGACTTTATGCCAGGGTGGATTTGATTTAATTAAAATCATGATTTAAATCAGTAGTCAGGAAGACTCGATTTAATCATGGATTTCTACACAAAAGTGCATTCTTGTCGGTTTTATTAACCTTGATACATATTCTTCACAACTCAGATAGATGTAGGTTTCACGGTACACACTATACATTTTTAAAGTGATTTATTCAGATTAGTTTTACAGCTATATCAGAAAATGAATAATTGTTTGGTTATTTCATTTACCAAAGGCAAATGGTAAAAAGTAAAGGTAAATGAAGCTATTGGGAGGTGAACTATCTCCAGTTCAACAGGTTAATCATTAATATTTGAAGGATTTTCTTGCCATGCTATATTAGGAGGAGAACATCACCAGACAGACATTTAAATTGTTTTATTTAACTAAAACAACAACGTTGTGTGTTCTGGATTTTTTTCTTCAACAGCAAACATAATAATTTAACAAAACAAGCATATGAATTTTTGAATTTAGTTAAACATTCAAGTTTTTTAAAATCAGGTTTGTTTTTGTTAAAATTGTTTTTAACTAAAATAGTTAAATGAAGTGTGTGTTTTTTGTTTTTTTTTAATTAAATCGACTATGTCAGCCAGGTCAACATGAGAAACTTAAAATATTGGCATCTGCAACTAACTCAGTTGTCTTCACTTTCATTTTCCTGCTTGTTCGTAATCTGGAAAAGAAAAACAAGCTTTCCTGCTTTCAGGTCCCAAACAATTTCTCAATTTGGAATGATAGAATATTTTCCTTTGGACTCTTTCTACACCATCAGAAGAAGCTACTGCTGTTAAAAGTGAGATTATCACTTCAACAGTCTCTGAATGCAAGTGCTTAAGTGACTTCCACCAGTTCACTGGTGTGACTTTCTTTAAAACATCATCAACAAACATATATTTCTTGAATGGTTCACCCTTAGCTCTGAAGTTTATTATAGTTGGCATTATGGAGGGATGATTGCTGGATGTCCATGTCATAGCCAACTCATCCTCTTCAGCAGTTAAGGTTTGACCCTGGTACAGAGTATTTAGAACATTTGCGAGAAAATGAGCTGGAGATGGTGCTTGTCCATTTGTTTTTTTAACGCTTGTAATTTAAGTCTGTCATTGTATATTTCTCTTTTAAGATCTCACTCAGTTCCTTCCAAATTTCAACAGCGTCAGCAATAAAACAGCTATTTCCCTGCATTTTGTTCAAGGCTACAGAAATAGGCTTCAGGGTACTCAGCATATGTTCAACATTTCTCTTAAGCCCAATGTTGGGAACTTTGGCTGTGACAGTGCCATCTATTTTTTTCATGATTTTGTTCAAAAACTGTCATCAGATTAGGCCAGGTCTTGATACAGTGCTCAAAACAGTCCACTACTGCGTTCCAGCACACGTCTTGTGGGAGAATTAGCTTGGTTCCTCCCATTTTTTTTCAGAGCAGCTGCTGCAAAGTAGTTGTTATGGAAGTATTTTGCAATTTCAACAACATTCACCTTTATTTCTGGAACACTGAAGTCTTTGGCTAGGAGGTTCATCAAATGAGCACTGCAGCCGTGTGTTAGCTTGGGGACTCTCTTCTAAATTTCTTCTCACCTTGGATACATTTGCAGCTTTGTCTGTGACCAAGCTGTGTACTAGACACTTGATGTATATTTTTCTCCACAGTTTGTTAGAGCTTATACTGCTACTTCTTGTAAGTATTCTGTGTGTGCATTTCCTGATGTATCAATTGTGGCTTTCACAATCACAAGTGGCTTTTTCTATGGAGCATCCGATTTTTGAGATGCATGGAGGAAGGACAACAGGAAAATGTGTATTTTCTGTTTAGCAGCAGAATGCTAAATCTTAGGGTACGTCTACACTACGGGACTATTCCGAATTTGCATAAACCGGTTTTGTAAAACAGATTGTATAAAATCGAGTGCGCGTGGCCACACTAAACACATTAAATCGGTGGTGTGCGTCCACGGTCCGAGGCTAGCATCGACTTCTGGAGTGTTGCACTGTGGGTAGCTATTCCGTAGCTATCCCATAGTTCCCGCAGCCTCCCCCGCCCTTTGGAATTTCCGGGTTGAGATCCCAGTGCCTGATGGGGCAAAAATCATTGTCGCGGGTGGTTCTGGGTACAGCCTCACCCCTCCCTCCCTGAAAGCAGCAGACAACCGTTTCGCGCCTTTTTTGCTTGGTGAACTGTGCAGACGCCATAGCACAGCAAGCATGGACCCTGCTCAGCTCAATACCGCAATCGTGGATGTTTTAAACACCTCGCACACTCTCGTGCAGTATATGGTGAACCAGGACCTTCAAACCGAGGCGAGGAGGAGACGGATACGGCAGCGCGGCGATGACAGTGATGAGGACGTAGACACAGAATTCTCTCAAACCGCGGGCCCCTGCGCTTTGGAGATCCTGATGGTAATGGGGCAGATTCTATCCATTGAACGCCGATTTTGGGCCCGGGAAACAAGCACTGACTGGTGGGACCGCATTGTGTTGCAGGTGTGGGACGATTCCCAGTGGCTGCGAAACTTTCGCATGCGTAAGGGCACTTTCATGGAACTTTGTGACTTGCTTGCCCCTGCCGTGAAACGCCATAATACCAAGATGAGAGCAGCCCTCACAGTAGAGAAGCGAGTGGCGATAGTCCTGTGGAAGCTTGCAACGCCAGACAGCTACCGGTCAGTCGGGAATCAATTTGGAGTTGAAAAATCTACTGTGGGGGCTGCTGTGATGCAAGTAGCCAAAGCAATCACTAAGCTGCTGCTACGAAAGGTTGTGACTCTGGGAAACGTGCATGCCATAGTGGATGGCTTTGCTGCACTGGGATTCCCTAACTGTGGGGGGGCAATAGATGGAACCCATATCCCTATCTTGGCACCGGAGCGCCAGGGCACCCAGTACGTAAACCGGAAGGGGTACTTTTCAATGGTGCTGCAAGCACTGGTGGATCACAAGGGACGTTTCACAAACATCCACGTGGGATGGCCAGGGAGGGTTCATGACGCCCGCGTATTCAGAAGCACTACTCTGTTTAAACGGCTGCAGCAAGGGAATTACTTCCCAGACCAGAAAATAACAGTTGGGGATGTTGAAATGCCTGTCGTTATCCTGGGGGACCCAGCCTACCCCTTGATGCCATGGCTCATGAAGCCATACACAGGCAGCCTGGACAGTGGTCAGGATCTGTTCAATTACAGGCTGAGCAAGTGCAGAATGGTGGTGGAATGTGCATTTGGCCGTTTAAAGGCGCGCTGGCGCACATTACTGACTCGCTCAGACCTCAGCCAAACCAATGTCCCCTATGTTATTGCTGCTTGCTGTATTCTCCACAATCTCTGTGAGAGTAAGGGGGAGACCTTTATGGCGGGGTGGGAGGCTGAGGCAAATCACCTGGCTGCTGATTATGCGCAGCCAGACACCAGGGAGATTAGAAGAGCACACCAGGAAGCGGTGCGCATCAGAGAAGCTTTGAAAACGAGCTTCATCAATGGCCAGGGTACAGTGTGACTGCTGTGTTTGTTGATGAACACCCAACCCCCTTGATTGACTCATTCCCTGTAAGCAACTCACCCTCCCCCTTTGAGTACATCTTACTTATGCAAATAAAGTCACTCTCATTTAAAAATCATGAATTCTTTATTAATTCATTATAAAAAGAGGGAGAGAAGTAAGGGTGTGGTTTGGGAGGAGGATAGGAGGGATGGAGAAGGCCATTAAAAAAATTTCACAGTAACGACAGCCTTCTGGTTGGGCTGTCCACGGGGGTGGAGTGGGCGGGTGCACGGAGCCTCCCCCCACGCGTTCTTACACGTCTGGGTGAGGAGGATGTGGAACATGGTGAGGGTTGAGAGTGGTTATACAGGGGCTGCAGCGGCACTCTGTGATCCTGCTGCCGTTCCTGAAGCTCCACCAGACGCCGGAGCATGTCAGTTTGATCACGCAGCAGCCCCAGAGTTGCATCCCGCCACCGCTGATCTTCCTGCCGCCACCGCTGATTTTCCTGCCGGTGTTCCTGCCGCCACCTCTCATCTCGGGTGTCCCTCCTGTCCTCACGTTCACTGGCATCTTTCCTGTAATTTGATACCACGTCCTTCCACTCATTCAGATGAGCTCTTTCATTGCGTGTAACTTCCATAATATCCGAGAACATTTCATCTCGCGTCTTCTTTTTCCTGCGCCTTATCTGTGCTAGCCTTTGGGATGGAGGGAGGGACGCTTGAAAAATTTGCAGCTGCATGAGGGAGAGATATTTTAAAAGATACATTTTACAGAACAATGGTTATACTCTTTCACAGTGAAAAGCACTATTCACCTTACATAGCCCATGTGATTTCCCTACAAGGTCACATTTTTCATCTTAATACTGAGTGCCTGCAGCTCTGGAGTTACAGATCTCACAGACACAGGTCCAGGCATCAGAATTCAGCTTGCATGCGGCCATGGTAAGCCACTGTCTTTCGGCTTCTGTAGTGATTTACCCCTCCCCCCAACGCATGGCTAATACCACGCTAGCTCCCTGCTAATCAACACCCTTCCCACCTCCCCACCCACTGCGTGGCTGGTAGCTTGGGGAAGATCCCCGCTGGCCAAACACAAAAAAGATCATCAGCATTTCACTCCTCCCCTCCCCCCGCTTGGCTACGTGCAGGAAAGGATTTTTTTTTAAGCTGCTGCAGTCCACGAACCCAGTAGGAAAATGGCCATCCCCCTTACTTAAATTCCTGATTTTTAACCAGGTTATCCTGAACGATATCACTTTGCTGAGGATAACACAGCGAGATAAAGAACGGATGCTTCTTGAATGCCAGCAATCTCCGGGACCATACGCTGCTATGCTTTGCCATGCAATGATACCTGATTACTTGCTACATGCATGGCGTGGTAAAGTGTCCTACCATGGTGGGCGGAACAAGGATGCCTTGCCCAGAAACCTTCTGCAAAGGCTTCTGGAGTACCTACAGGAGCGCTTCATCGAGATGTCCCTGGAGGATTTCCTCTCAATCCCCGGACATGTTAACAAACTTTTCTAAGTAACTATACTGTCTGCGAATGCATCCCAAGTCCTCAGGGCAAATCAATCATTAAAAAACGCTTGCTTAAAAAACAATGTTTGCTATTTGCAAAGGTACACTCACCAGAGGTCCCTTCCATGGCGTCATTGTCTGGGATAGTTGCTTGGGAGGGCTGGGAGGAGGGTAATTCCGTCAGGGTGAGAAAAAGCTCCTGGCTGCTGGGGCTCACGGAGTGCTGTGTGCTCTCTGCTAAGTCGTCCTCCTCTTCTTCATCTTCATCTTCCCCGTCTGCATAATCCTCAGACATGGCAGAGATTACAACCCCCACCTCAGAATCCACGGTCAGGGGTGGGGTACTTGTGGCGCAGCCCCCTAAAATTGCATGCAGCTCAGCATAGAAGCGGCATGTTTTTCGACCTGCCCCGGACCTTCCGTTTGCTTCTTTGGTTTTCTGGTAGGCTTGTCTGAGCTCCTTAACTTTCACTCTGCACTGCACTGAGTCCCTGCTGTGGCCTTTATCCGTCATAGCCTTAGAAATTCTTTCAAATACTTTTTCATTTCATCTTTTGGAACGCAGTTCTGTTAGCACTGAATCCTCTCCCCATATAGCGATCAGATCTAGGACCTCCCGTGTAGTCCATGCTGGGGCTCTTTTTCGATTCTCAGGAGACTGCATTGTTACCTGTGCAGATGAGCTGTGCATGGTCACCTGTGCTGATGAGCTCTCCACGCTGGGGAAGCAGGAAATGAATTTCAAAAGTTCGCGGGGATTTTCCTGTCTACCTGGCCAGTGCATCAGAGTTCAGAATGCTGTCCAGAGCGGTCACAGTGGTGCACTGTGGGATACCGCCCGGAGGCCAATACCGTCGATTTGTGGCCACACTAACCCTATTCCGATATGTTAATCCCAATATTAGCGCTACTCCTCTCGTTGGGGAGGAGTACAGAACCCGATTTAAAGAGCCTTTAAAATCGATATAAGGTGCCTCCTAGTGTGGACGGGTGTGGCGTTAAATCGGTTTTACGCTCCTAAAACCGGTTTAAACGCCTACTGTAGACCAGGCTTAAAGCATCCATTATCAGTTGCTAGGAGAACAGCTGTATTTTTCTTAATCTTTTATTAAATTATTGGTTCTCATAGTGTGTGATATGGGGATGAGGAAGCTTAGAAATATCCTCTCCAACTTGGTTCTGCAGTGGAATGCTAGAAAAACTGGATGCCTTGTGTGGAGCATGTGGAATTGGGCTTTAGCAGTAGAGAAATTCATACTGCTTCTGTAGGTGGTGTAGACTGATCTTCTCCCAGAAGACTACCTGTCACAGTGCTAGTCTGCCTGAGGCTTTGTCCACACTACACAGCTTTTAGCAACAGGGCCATGTCGCTAAAAGTCAGGCACTTTTGCTGACAAAATACTTCCACCACCTATGAGCGGGATTTGTGTTGTTGATAGGAGAGTGCTGCTGCCCACAACGAGCCATTTATACTGCCACTTGCTGTGGCTGAACTTTTGTCGGGCGGGGGGGCGGGGGGGTGAGAAGGGCTTTTTTAAGCACCTGTGAAATTGTCAGTGTAGGCAAAGACTTGGTTTATATGTAACTTTTTTCGTGCCTGACATAGGACTACAGTAGATGCTTGCCTCCCTGTGCCACTACCCTTTGTATAGTCCCGAGGAAGGTCTGGGCTTAAGTCTGTGGTCTTATTAGTGAAAGAGCAAATGTTGGAGAAATGACAAATGGCATGTCTCTTCTATAACAAAACCATTAGTGATAAAACTGACAAGAGGGCTCTCCATTATAAGAGTTAGATGAGAAGGGCAAACACAGTGCCTCCATACTGATTGGGTCAAGAATCGTCCTAACTCTGGCTCAACATAATCATTCCATCTCCAGACACTGAAACAAATGAATTAGTCCCATTTATTACAGGTGGCCCTCGGGTGAAATAAAGCTGTAGCTACCTTGTAACTGCTGCCTATTGAGCCGCTGTCTTTGAGGTCTTCTAAAAACCAAGCTGCAGCTGGCAAAAAAGGAAAAGATATTAGGCAACTCATCCTCCCTGAATCAAATTATTAAACATTTGTATAGCAGTCAGTCGTCAAAGCTCTGTACGAACATTAATCCTTTAAATCCCTCCCATTTCCCTGCGCCAAGTGGAGTACATTGGTGGTGCCCCCTCTCCCCCCCTCCTTTTTTTTTTTTTAAAAACAGATGAGCAGACTGAAGCAAAGAGGTGGCAAACTGACCATGGCCACCGGTTGAGCCAGGGCTGGGAATAAAGTTCAGGACTTCTAGCATCTAGTCTTTTGTTCAGTTTGCTATGCTATGATGCCTCTGAATTTCTGAAGTGTGTTAATATGAAGCTGGTGTTCATGTAAGAATTATTCCAATGGATGAACTAACATTTGTAACGAGAACAAGTGTCTGTAATTAGAGGGGAGGGGAACTTGCTTTATAAAGTGGTGCTCTCATTAACAAGTTTGACTGAACAAATGAGACTTTAAAATAACCTCTGAGGCTTTTTACTCATCCTGGGCATATTCTGTTAGTAGCTGTTGACTTCTTTCTACAGTTTGTGAACTTCATATTAAATTTCACTCTGTAACATGCTGCTCTTTTGTTTGGTTGCTGAGACTGTTCCTCCAGCATGCATTATATGGACCCCTTAGCACTTTGTCTTATAAGGAAATAAACTTTGCTTACAATTGAATGTAAACCAGAGGCACTTTCTGACCTACTTTTCCTTTAAATGTCATTGTCAGGCATCAGAAGAGGCCTCCCTGCGCGCTTTGGAGAGTCTAATGACAGAGTTTTTCCACAATTGCACGACAAATGAACGGAAACGTGAGATAGGTAAGTTCAGACAATCCCTTTTACTTCCCTGAACAACATTTTTTGGGTTAGATATGTGATCTCCAAGCAACAGCAGCAGAAAACTCCATAGTTCGGTTGTCTGCTGAAGGTGGAAATGGTGAGAAAGGAACTTGTTTCCCAGGCTGATGGAAACTTAGGTAGTTGTGAGGGCAGGTACCTACTTCTCTGCCTACAAACTGCTGCGCTCCATGAAGAGCCTGTGAAGGAGACTGCTGTGTGACAAGTGATGGAGCAAATGCATGAAGCTTTTTCTGTACTAAGAGGGGAATGAGACAGATGTAGGAGAGCAGATCCAAAAGAGGAGGCATACATTACCCACACTGACATATTTGGGATAGCTCCTTGGTAGTGCAAAATGGCAGGTGGAAATACACTTGTGTTCATACTGGTGGATCTGAGCAGATCCATGCTTATGAAGACCAGTAGAAATAACTTGCATAATATGCAACCAGCAGCAGGATGGATGAATCAAGCCTGCAATACACAAAAATGAGGGGGTTACACAGTCTTCTGGTTCCTTTCTACGAGGACAGGCTATGTATTTATAACCTCTGAGACTTCAGTAATATAGCCTGTATTCCCTCCAGGTTCACTATACTTGAAAAATATATTCTCAGCATGTATGCACACTGTCGTCATCTGAAATTTCACCGTCTGGCTAAAAAGGGTGATATTGACTCTTTCTTCCCCCGTACACTCAGTCACTGGAGAAAAGGCAACCGTTGGCATACTTTTGGGTTTGTTCGACTTGTAGAACACAAACCCATGCAGCTTTTCCCCAAGGCCAGACTTTTACAAAAAGAGTAATTGGATGTGATCATCCTAGAAACAGAATCTCTCTGAGCATTTGAGAGAAATTTGTAAAAGACGGGGGATTATAATGCTTCACAACAGAGGTATATGTAGATCTAAGAACAATTAGCAAAACAAAGAAAACTTTACTGCAGAATGTCAGTATTAGAGCAATACATGGACATTTTAGTTTTGTGGCAAGCTCGGCTGTGAATCTATCCTGTGCTAGCCTGCCACAGAATGACTGTCTGTGTAGGCCCTACTGACATGCATTAACAAACTCATCTAGTCTTTGAAATGCGATTAGGTGAAAACTCATTAATCTGTTAATGCTTGTCAGCCGTGTACACATGGGCAATCAGTCTGTGGCTGGCTAGTGCAAGATAAATTCACATCCCAGCTTGCTGCAAACTGTTCCTGTAGACAAACCCTTAAATTCTACCCAGTCTGTTTCACAGTGGACCAATATCCCAACTTTTGCCATTTGTTTTTCTTATTTGTTAGAGGCAAAGCTGGTAGCACTGGCTATCGTTAAGGTTATAGACTTTAAGGTCAGAAGGGACCATCTAGTCTGACCTCCTGCACAATGCAGGCCACAGAATCTTACTCATCCACTTCAATAACAAACCCCTAACCTATGTCTGAGTTATTGAAGTCCTCAAATTGTGGTTTGAAGACCTCAAGCTGCAGAGAATCATCCAGCAAGTGACCCGTGCCCCACGCTGCAGAGGAAGGCGAAAAACCTCCAGGACCTCTGCCAATCTGCCCTGGAGGAAAATTCCTTCCCGACCCCAAATATGGTGATAAGTTAAACCCTGAGCATGTGGGCAAGACTCACCATCCAGCACCCAGGAAAGAATTCTCTGTAGTAACTCACATCCCATCCCATCACAGACCACTGGGCATACTTACCTGCTGATAATCAAAGGTCAATTGCCAAATTAATTGCCAAAATTAGGCTATCCCATCATACCATCCCCTCCATAAACTTATCAAGTTTAGTCTTAAAGCCAGATAGGTCTTTTGCCCCCACTACTCCCCTTGGAAGACTGTTCCAGAACTTCACTCCTCTAATGGATAGAAACCTTCGTCTAATTTCAAGTCTAAACTTCCTAGTGTCCAGTTTATATCCATTTGTTGTGTCCACGTTGGTACTAAGCTTAAATAATTCTCTCCCTCCCTAATATTTATCCCTCTGATATATTTATAAAGAGCAATCATATCCCCCCTCAACCTTCTTTTGGTTAGGCTAAACAAGCCAAGCTCTTTGAGTCTCCTTCCATTCCTCGGATCATCCTAGTTCACCCGTCTCTGAACTGTTCCAGTATGAATTCATCCTTCTTAAACATGGGAGACCAGAACTGCACACAGTATTCCAGATGAGGTCTCACCAGTGCCTTGTATAATGGTACTAACACCTCCTTATCTTTGCTGGAAATACCTCGCCTGATGCATCCTAAAACTCCATTAGCTTTTTTAACGGCCATATCGCATTGGCAGCTCATAGTCATTCTGTGATCAACCAATACTCCGAGGTCCTTCTCCTCCTCCGTTACTTCCAGCTGATATGTCTCCAATTTATAACTAAAATTCTTGTTATTACTCCCTAAATGCATGACCTTGCACTTTTCACTATTAAATTTCATCCTATTACTATTACTCCAGTTTACAAGGTCATCCAGATCTTCCTGTAGGATATCCCGGTCCTTCTCTGTGTTAGCAATACCTCCCAGCTTTGTGTCATCTGCAGACTTTATTAGCACATTCCCACTTTTTGTGCCAAGGTCAGTAATAAAAAGATTAAATAAGATTGGTCCCAAAACTGATCCCTGAGGAATTCCACTAGTAACCTCCTTCCAGCCTGACAGTTCACCTTTCAGTACAACCTGTTGTAGTCTCCCCTTTAACCAGTTCCTTATCCACCTTTCAATTTTCATATTGATCCCCATCTTTTCCAATTTAACTAATAATTCCCCATGTGGAACCGTGTCAAATGCCTTACTGAAATCGAGGTAAATTAGATCCACTGCGTTTCCTTTGTCTAAAAAAATCTGTTACCTTCTCAAAGAAGGAGATCAGGTTGGTTTGGCACGATCTACCTTTTGTTAAAACCATGTTGTATTTTGTCCCAGTTACCATTGACCTCAATGTCCTTAACTACTTTCTCCTTCAAAATTTTTTCCAAGACCTTACATACTACAGATGTCAAACTAACAGGCCTATAGTTACTCGGATCACCTTTTTTCCCTTTCTTAAAAATAGGAACTATGTTAGCAATTCTCCAGTCATACGGTACAACCCCTGAGTTTACTGATTCATTAAAAATTCTTGCTAATGGGCTTGCAATTTCATGTGCCAGTTCCTTTAATATTCTTGGATGAAGATTATCTGGGCCCTCCGATTTTGTCCCATTAAGATGTTTGAGTTTGGCTTCTAGCTCAGATGTGGTAATATCTACCTCCATATCCTCATTCCCATTTGTCATCCTACCATTATCCCAAAGCTCCTCATTAGCCTCATTAAAGACTGAGGCAAAGTATTTGTTTAGATATTGGGCCATGCCTAGATTATCCTTAACCTCCATTCCATCCTTAGTGTTTAGCGCAGGAGGCTCACCCTTGGCCCCTCCCTTGCTATCCCGCAGCCTCAGCTCGCTCGCTCCGCCGCTGGCGCAATGCTCTGGGCGGCGGGGCTGCGAGCTCCTGGGGCAGCAAGCTGCGGAGCCCAGCCTGACCCAGTCTCTGTGCTGCACGGTGGCGGCGGCTGCGTGGCTGTAGCGCCGCCAGCCAGCGGTGCTCCAGGCAGTGTGGTAAGGGGACAGGGGGGGTTGGATAGAGAGCAGAGGAGTTCGGGGGGGTGGTCAGAGGGCGGGGGGGTGTGGATAGGGCAGAGGTGGGCAAATTACGGACCGCGAGCCACATCTGGCCTGCGGGGCCATCCTGCCCAGCCCCTGAGCTCCCAGCTGTCCTCGGCCCCTCCCCAGCTGTCCTTCCTCCCCCGCAGCCTCAGCTTGCTGTGCTGGCAGCGCGGCATCCTGGCTGGCTCCGGGGCTGGGCGGTGCAGTGCAGGGGCAGATTTACAAGTGAACACAGGGTGCCCTGGCAAAGGCCCCCAACAACAGGGGGACCCAGGGCCGGGCACTCGGGCAACTCAACACTGGCTGCACTGAAATCATATGCAGGCGGGCGGTGCAGATGGCGGGAGCGCAGGGAACGCAGGCGGAGGACTCAGGGGGAGCACTGGGAGGCCACGCAGCTGGCCAGAGAGAAGGCCCTTTGAAGGGGAAACCGCCGCTTCTCTCTGGCTGTGTGGCTGCCCCTGCTCCTGTTGAGTCCTCCACCCATGTTTGCGGGGCCACATTCCGAAAGGGGCTGGTGTGGGGGGAGATGGATAAGGGGTAGGGTCCTGGAAGGGGGTGGTCAGGGGCCGGGGGTCCTGGAAGGGGTGGGGGGTGGATGGAGGGGGTCGGTTGGGGACAAGGAGCAGAGGGGTTGGATGGGTTTGGAGGTTCTTAGGGGGGCAGTCAGGGGGCAGGAAGAGGGAGGGGGTGGATAAGGGGTGGGGGGCAGGCTATTTGGGAGGGGGCACAGTCTTCCCTACCTGGCCCTCCATACTGTTTTGCAACCCCAATGTGGCCCTTGGGCCAAAAAGTTTGCCCACCCCTGGTTTAGCGGTCCCACTTCTTCTTTCTTTGTTTTCTTCTTATTTATATGGCTATAGAACCTTTTACTGTTGGTTTTAATTCCCTTTGCAAGGTCCAATTCTACATGGCTTTTGGCCTTTCTCACTTTATCCCTACATGATCCAACCTCAATAAGGTAGCTTTCCTTGCTAATCCTTCCCATCTTCCACTCCTTGTAGGCTTTCTGCTTTTTCTTAATCACCTCTCTGAGATGCTTGCTCATCCAGCTTGGTCTACAACTCCTGCCTATGATTTTTTTCCTCTTTCTTGGGATGCAGGCTTCTGATAGTTTCTGAAACTTTGACTTGAAGTAATTCCAGGCCTCCTCCGCCTTTAGATCCACAAGTTCTTCAGTCCAATCCACTTCCCTAACTGATTTCCTTAATTCTTTAAAGTTAACCCTTTTGAAATAAAAAACCCTAGTCCCAGATCTATTTTTATTTATCTTTCCATCTAGTTTGAACTGAATTAATTCATGGTCACTCAAACCAAGGTTGTCCCCTACAACCATTCCTTCTATGAGGTCCTGACTACTCTCCAGAACCAAATCTAAAATGGCATCCCCTCTTGTTGGTTCTTCAACTACTTGGTGAAGAAATCCATCAGCTATCACATCCAGAAAAATCTGAGCCCTATTATTATTACTAGCACTTTTCCCAGATATAGACTGGAGGATGTTAAAGTCTCCCATGATCACACAATCCCCATTAGTGTTTACTTCATTAAAAACATTAAAGAGGTCTCTATCCATATCCAAATCAGATCCCGGCGGTCTGTAGCACACCCCAAGCACTATCTCAGGGGAGGCTCTGGTAGCTTTCTTTCCCAATGTGACTTTTGCCCAGACAGACTGTGTCTTATCCATTCCATCACTTCTTATTTCTTTATAATTAACCTCATCATTGATATACAATGCTACTCCACCACCTTTGCCTTTATTTCTGTCTTTTCTAAACAGCACATAGCCTTCAATACCTGTACTCCAGTTATGTCTACTATTCCACCATGTTTCTGTTATCCCTATAATATCCGGTTTGACTTCCTGCACCAGTAGCTGTAATTCCTCCATTTTGTTACCTAGGCTCCTCGCATTAGTGTACAGACATCTTAATTTTTGCCATTTGGCTTCACTGACGTTCTTTACCCGGTTAGGCACAGACATTCTACCACCACTATCACCTATTAGACTGGTATCTACACTACTCTTCCTCCCCATGTCCATTCTTCCGCCCACAGTTGTAACTTTTCTTACTTTGTTTTCTTCCCTCTCAATGTTGAATTCTGGCGTGGAGATTACCTGGACATCTCCCAACCATCTCCCCCAAATTCCTAGTTTAAAGCTCTCTTAATCAGTTGTGCCAGCCTCCATCCTAGAAGTCTATTTCCCATGCTAGAAGTCTATTTTCCCCCATCCTAGAAGTCTAGGTTGCCTGACACTTCCCATTATAAGGTGCAGTTTTCAGTTGCTCAGAACTTTGCCAAACTTTAGCTATTCGGGTTGAAATTTTGCAAACTAGGTGTCTGCCTCAGATTTTCTTCTTTGAAAATTTGAGCCAAAAACAGTTCAGTATTTGAAAACAATTAGGGAAAATACATTGTCTTGGGCATGTTTTTTTTAAGAAAGTTTGATGGAGGTTTTAGCTTGGCAGCTAAATTCAGAAGATTCCTTCTGCATTGATTGATCAACCCTGGGGCTGAGGAGAACTTTTCCTGCAATTGCTGCTCCTGGGTACAGTGAGCTGCGATAGCACTGGGCACTGGAGTTGAGAGCAGGGAAACACTCTCCTGTGGTCTTAGTGCTCCTCTACCGCTCTCTGTCCCTTCTCCTGACTCCCAGGCTGCATAGCAAAGGAGAAAGCTGTCTGACTACAATGCAGAGAGGACAAGAGACAAGGAGTCTGAGGTGGAGAAAAGACTGGGAAGAGGGCTTGGGAATATACTGGAACTGGCTGGGCAAGGAAAGGAGACTGGAACAAGGAGTTGGTGGTAGTGGTGCTGGGGGCAGGAAGATTTGGACAAGAAGCTAGAAGTGATGGAAAGGAACAGGCTTGAGAACACAGGTAGAAAAATCTGTGCCTTCCAGAGCACATTCTTCTACAGAACCCACAACTGAAACCAAGATTCCTGAATCCAAGTGTTGCTGACAGCAAAGGAATTATCTGTAAAAACCCCTGGCAAAGTAGATAATCTCGCTCTAGTGGTTGGTCCACATAGAGTATGACAAGCTACTGCTGTTACCTCATCCTACTGCTATCAGTGTCTGTTACCTTAGGTGACAGAGATCTGCTCTGTGGATCTAAAGGTTCCATTAGTATCAAGCTAATCTAACCCAAGTCTGTTGTTACATTTTGCTTTTGGGAATGTTAAAATCATACACAACAAATTCTGATACCGTGCACCTAGTCATTTTGGTTGCATTGACGGTTATAGGTAGGTTTTGTGGCTGCTTTTGAAGTAGCTCAGGTTGTCAGCTGATAAATCAGATTGAAAAATATCTGAAGTTCCATTCAGATTTATGGTGCTATGGAAACAAATATTGTCTTGGGTACGAAGACAGCTTATGAATATTAATGCACGTGTTTTGTTGATACTTGATTTTCCCAGAGGAGCTTCTGAATAACTTTGCCCAGCAGATAGGCGCCTGGAGATTCTGCCTCTATTTCCTGTCAAGCACAAGGAACGACTACGTAATGATGTACAGTTTGACAGTGTTTGAGGTGAGACATAAGAAAAAAGGATAAACTTACCCAGAACACCATTATTGCCTGATTAGTGGATTATTCTGTATTAACTCTTCTTTGGTGTGATTTGTGTTTGGAATAGTTTGTATTAAGTGCAGTTTGAGAGGGAATAAAATGGAATATGAATCCTTGCATGCAGATTGAGAAAATCGCTTATTGCTGACTTCAGATAGGAATTGTCTAGAATTTAGGACGCTGTCTTAGATTTTGATATAATTCACAGAATTATGGATGGATCCATCACAGAATAGATCCTTCATATCCTTTACAGATCAGAAATGGTAACTCAGTTATGTATAGCTAGATGCCACACACTAGCATAAAGGATACGACAAAATTCCTTATTGTATGGAATCTAAAAGATCTGGTTGAAAGCTCATTCTGCTTTGCCTATGAATGTAATATCACTCTGCTGGAAGACCGCATGCCACTTGTTACCTAGCTATGAAAGAGAACTAAGTAAAAGTTTAAAAACCCAAAGACTGGCGTGTGTAAAAATGTGATGTTAACTGTTCACAGGCTACAATCAACTGATGTATCAGTAAACATGTGAAGTGTCTTGTTCTACCATATTATTCTGCATCATTATTTTTAGATCCTCTCTAAAATAGTGGTGCAAAGGATCTATTTATTGCATTGCAATGCCATAGTCAATGACATGCTTTACATTAATTCACTTAAAGCACTTTTGTCTTGCTCATCTGTGTCACATTCTTAGCTGTGTTGATCATTCATGCTCTGAGCCTGATCCCAGGAAATGCAACAGGGGATGGTTGACACAGCTCAGAGTAACAAAAACTGCTCATCAGTAGGCAAAGGAATAGTACCCCACTGGCTTCTACTGACATTATTGTAGACAAACCACTTAGGGCAACCATACCATAAGACTTTACTATGATTAAAAAGAAACTCCCTTACAACTCTTGCTGGTGGTGTATGTATTTTACTAAGTTTTTGGCAGGGGAAAAAAAAAGTGCTAAGAAAATGAAGCACACTAGGGGTGCATTCAAAGTTCCCCTCAAAACAGCTACCCAGATAAATAAGCAAGCTATTCTGGTGATGTCAAACGTGTAGCCATTCCAGATGTTTCCAAAAGGTATAAGGACACAGATAAGATATACTAAAGACATCAGACAAAAAAGAATTGAGCAGTGGGGCTGAAAGCTGCACACTAACTTGCAACTGTTACTTATGGGACAAACCTTTGCTCCATGGCAATTGTGAACCTTGCGGTGGAGGAGGAAATCTGGAGCTAAGAGACATGTACAAAAGTTATAGGCCATCCGGATAAAGCAGACTGGGCCATGCCCAGAAACTGGGCTTAGTGCTGACTTGCTGACCAACCACCGTCAGTGGGTGATCTATCTTAGGTACTTATACACCTTTCATTACCATAGTATAGTGACAGAGTCCTGTGGCACCTTTATAGACTAACAGACGTAGTGGAGCATAAACTTTCGTGGGTGAATACCCACTTCATCATAGTATAGTGAGCACTTCACAATATTTAATGTATTTATCCTCACAATTCCACGTGGTAAAACTGGGCATTGAACCAGAGTCTCCCATGTCCCAGTCCAGCACCCTAACCAAACTAAGACAGAAATAATAGGGGACTACACTGTTGTCTAAAGAGGAATTTTATGGAGCTACATATTCCAGCAATTTCAATTATTTTCATGGGTTTGGCAACCTAGCTTAATTCCTGCCCCTTTCTGCCTCACTGAAAAATGTAGCTCTGAAAAATAATTGTCCAGAGCCTAATAGAACAAAGAAATCACTGTCCAGTGCATAAACTCTAAGGAAATAAACTCCAGCTTAGAGATTCAAATCTCTTTATTTAGAACCTGGAATTTCTAAAATTAATTCCAGCTATCTTAGTACTGTTTGATCGGTTATATGGGAACAGTGAATTTATCAGCAAAAGCAGGACAGTAAACCTAAAACTTATTCCAGGAGGTTTATGGGGGCTGATATTTTCTGGAAGAAGTGGAAAAATAACAGCAGAGTTTTAATGAAACTCCTTCATCCTCTCCGCCTGTGCCCACTTTTCTCTCCTCTCAAATGGAAGCTGCTAGTTGATCTTCTGGGAAAGGGGAACTTGCTACCACAGACATTAGGCAACTAGAGGAAGCTACCACTTTAAAAATCTCATTTACATGGGAGAAATTTCATGTATACACAGTACCCTTCCGGAATTACTCTTAATACGGACTTTTTGTGAGGGTCCTCTGTGTTGTGGGTTTTGTCAGTGCCCTGTATTCTTCCTATAAGCAGTTCCTTTGTCACTGTTAACCTGTAGCTCTGGACGTTGGCTCCAAACCATAAAATTTTGACCTCTTTTGGGAGACTTCATGGTGGCTTCAAGTCTAAATTGCACCAAAGCCTGAATACTATGAATTGGCTTTGTCATGTCACGAGTAAAGCTATTTGTCTTTAATTTCTGCCTGCCATGTGCTTGAAACTGGGTAGAGCATTGCCTCAGAAGTAGGCTTCCTGAATCTATTATCCTCAAACATCTACTTAACAGGCTTAGCTACTAATAGCCACTAATGTTCTAGAGCTTCTAAATGGGGCTTCAGCATTGCAGGAAAAAAACTTAATAACTCTGCCTTCTTATGGATTTTTGCCACTAAGTGAGTTAAAACTCCTTTACTAAACTTAGCACTCTTCCATTATAGGCCTATTAACTTGGACTTTCTGGATTTAAAAACTTCAGGAGGTCCACATTTCATCCAAAGCAGAACTTGCTTCTCATTCTGCCTTGAAGGAGTTATGATGATTCTCTATTTACTGCAACGTTTCCCTTCTTAAAAGAGGAAACCTAGCTGTCCTAGGGTTAAGAGGGCACCGAGACTTTATATGCAAAAATCAGGCCTGCTCCAGCCTGAATTGTTTATACTGAGACTCGCCAACCAGTGACTGTTTTACAGATCCATAAAAACACTGATTCATTCAAGCCATGCTAGTAGAAAAAATGATACTAGGATAATGGAAATTGCCTATATTTCTCAAGATAGAAAATTGTTAGTGTATTGTGATGTGAAGCAGCATATGAAAAGGGAAGAACTCCATAAATTTGACATTTGGTCTTTGAGCCTCTCTTAAAATAATCAACTTGTCTACCTTTAGAGTTCCCTGTATTCTATTTAACACATAATGCTGCTTACATTCAAAGCACTTTACAAACATTAAGCAGTACATCCTCCAGTTCTGTGAGGGACCTATCCCCACTAACTCCTACCTCAGTTTCTTTATCTCTAGATGTACCCAGGGCCACACAGAATCACTGTCAAGGCCCAGATTAAGTTCTTGTGCTCTAGATTCTAATTAATTTGACCACTCTATCACATCTGTCCCAACACTTACCTAATAGTTATCTGGTTTGGGCAGTAAATTAAAGTAGCAATACTTGCGACTGCTTCAGTTTACTGATTAAGAGTAGTTTTTCACCCATGCACTAGCTGAGGATAACAAACTTGTTGTAAAACTCTGCAAATGAAATGTATTGAAATGCTAAATTTTTCCCAAAGCTACTTGCCTGATAACACATCTGCTCCTCCATCTGGTTCTCCAGACATAGTGTCTAGCCACTGATTGTAATGTTGCACTAAAACCAGTTCTTTGTGCCTTTTAAGATCTGCTAAATCAGTGTGTGCCTCTCTTTCAGAACTTGATCAATAAGATGTGGCTCGGGGTCCCATCTCAAGATAAAATGGAGATCCGCAGCTGCCTGCCCAAACTCCTACTAGCTCACCATAAAACGCTGCCTTATTTTATCAGGAACAAGCTCTGCAAAGTCATTGTGGACATTGGCCGACAAGACTGGCCTATGTTCTACCATGACTTCTTCACAAACATCTTACAGGTAAGGATGTCTTTGGGAAACTGTGATGAAGTCAGGAAATCTTCGGTGCCACTTCATGGAACACTTTTGTCTAAATTAGAGGCTACCTTTAATGGGAAGATGGGGTGGTTGAGTAAAACCTTTAAGTATCTTATGAATTTATTCATCATTTTTATTTTGGAGAAAGCTGAAGAGGAAGTAAAATTGCTTTTCAGTCCCACCTCCCTTACTTTGACAAATAGTCAGCCATTAGTCTCATGCATAAATTCCTAGATTCCAAGACCAGAAGGGACCATTGTGACCATCTAGTCTGACATCCTGTATGACACAGACCATAGAACTTCCCCAAAGTAATTCTTTTTTTAAAAACATCCAATCCTGATTTTAAAAATTGTCAGTGATGGAGAATCCACCGCGACCTTTGGTAATTGTTCCAATGGTTAACTATGCTCACTGTTAAAAATGTATGCCTTATGTCTAGTCTGAATTTGTCTAGCTTCAACTTCCACCCATTGGATCATGTTAGACCTTTGTCTTCTAGATTAAAGGGCCTATTATTAAACATTTGTTTCCCATGTAGGTACTTATAGACTGTGATTGTTACCCCTTAACCTTCTATTTGTTTAGACTCAAGGAGCTCATTGAGCTTACCTATCACTAGAAAGCATGTTTTCTAATCCTTTGATCATTCCCATGGCTCTTCTCTTAACCCTCTCCAATTTATCAGCATCCTTTTTGACTTGTGGACAGCAGAACTGGACATAATTCCAGCAGCAATCTCACACATGCTAAATATAGAGGTGAAATAACCTCTCTACACCTACTTGAGATTCCCCTGTTTATGCATCCCAGGATCACATTAGCGCTGTCAGCCACTGCATCACACTGGGATCTCATGTTCCACATAAAACTACAAAAAACTGGAATATGATGTAATTCAGTGCATCCCTTGTGACTTTTGGCAACAACTCTTGTTGCCACATTGATTGGAAAATAGGGAGAGGGATTTGGTAGCCTAGAGTGGCTGATTCTGAGTTACACTAAGGTCCCTTTACATCCACTTTTAGGCCCCTTTCCATTGCCAGAATGTTGTCAAGGAGCCTTGTTGTAAATATGAAATTAAGGCCTATATAAGAACATAAGAATGGCCATACTGTGTCAGACCAATGATTCATCTAGCCCAGTATCCTGTCTTCTGACCGTGGTCAATGTCATGTGTTTCAGAGGGAATGAACAGAACAGGTAATCATAAAGTGATCCATCCCCTATCGCCCATTCCCAGCTTCTGGCAAACAGAGGGTAGGGATACTTCAGAGCATGGTTTTGCATCCCTGCCCATCCTGGCTAATCATAGAATTCAAGATCAGAAGGGACCATTATGATCATCTAGTCTGACCTCCTGCAAGATGCAGGCCACATAAGCCGATCCACCCACTCCTTAGCAAGCGACCCCTGCCCCATGCTTATGAGGAAGGCGAAAAACCTCCAGGGCCATTGCCAATCTTCCCTGGAGGAAAATTCCTTCCCGACCCCAAATATGGCGGTCAGCTGAACCCCGAGCATGCGGGCAAGACTCTCCAGCCAAACCCTCTGGAAAAGGTTATATCATACCATTGACCCATTGTACTGTTTACCAGTGTGGCACTTAATTGACCTATTGACTAAGCCCGTTATCCTATCATACCATCCCCTCCATAAACTTATCTAGCTTAATCTTAAAGTCATGGAGGTCCTTCGCCCCCACTGTTTCCCTCGGTAGGCTGTTCCAGTATTGCACTCCCCTGATGGTTAGAAACCTTCGTCTAATTTCAAGCCTGAATTTCCTGACTGACAGTTTATATCCGTTTGTCCTCGTGTCCACATTAGCACTGAGCTGAAATAATTCTTCTCCTTCCTGGTATTTATCCTCTGATATATTTAAAGAGTGTAATCATATCTCCTCTTATCCTTCTTTTGGTTAAGGAAAACAAACCGAGCTCCTCAAGTCTCCTTTCATACGAAAGGCCTTCCATTCCTCGGATCATTCTAGTGGCCCTTCTTTGTACCCGTTCTAGTTTGAATTCATCCTTCTTAAACATGGGAGACCAAAACTGCACACAATACTCCAAATGAGGTCTCACCAACGCCTTATATAACGGGACTAGCACCTCCTTATCCCTACTAGAAATACCTCGCCTAATGCAACCCAAGACCGCATTAGCTTTTTAACGGCCACATCACATTGCCTACTCATAGTCATCCTGCGATCAACCAGGACTCCTAGGTCCTTCTCCTCCTCCGTTACTTCCAACTGGTGCGTCCCCAGCTTATAACTAAAGTTCTTGTTAGACATCCCTAAATGCATAACCTTACACTTCTCACTATTGAATTTCATCCTGTTACTAATACTCCAGTTTACAAGGTCATCTAAATCTCCCTGGAGAATATCCCGATCCTCTTCCGAATTGGCAATACCCCCCAACTTGGTGTCATCCGCAAACTTTATCAGCCCACTCCTACTCTTGGTTCCCAGGTCAGCAATAAATAGATTGAATAAAATCGGACCCAAAACCGAGCCTTGAGGAACTCCACTGGTAACCCCCCTCCAACCGGACAGTTCCCCCTTCAATACTACCCTCTGCAGTCTCCCCTTTAACCAGCTCCTTATCCACCTCTGGATTTTCATTTCGATCCCCATCTTTTCCAATTTAACCAGTAATTCTTCATGCGGTACCATATCAAACGCCTTACTGAAATCCAGATATATTAGATCCACCGCATTTCCCTTGTCTAAAAAATCTGTTACTTTCTCAAAGAAGGAGATCAAGTTGGTTTGGCACGATCTACCTTTCGTAAATCCATGCTGTAATCTATCCCAGTTGCCATCGGCCTCATGCTCCGGAACCACTCTCTCTTTTAAGATTTTTTCCATGACTTTGCATACTACAGATGTTAGACTAACAGGCCTATAATTCCCCGGGTCACTTTTTTTCCCCTTCTTGAATATAGGAACTACATTAGCTAATCTCCAGTCAGTCGGTACAATCCCCGAATTTAGGGATTTATTAAAGATTATCGCTAACGGGCTAGCAATATCCCTCGCCAATTCCCTTAATATTCTAGGATGAAGATTATCCGGGCCCCCCGATTTACTTCCGTTAAGCTGTTCAACTAATAGCAGTGCCTGTACTCCATAAGCTTCAGTTAGTGAAGGAGCCTTAAGAATTGTCTTCTGTTTGTTTCAGAACCTTTAAATGCACCAAAGATGATTAAATCTAGATTAATGCTGTAGGTATTCTGAAAATGTTGAGCAACTATTGTAAATTAACTGTTAAACATAGTTTTTGAACATTTACTTTGGGTAAGGCTAATAGTACTGAGAGGATAGTGAGAATTTTTATCAATGCTCTAGAGATTTCTAAATATTTTTTTTTGACCGTGTTTGAAACTTGCTTGCATTTTGCAGGGGTTTTCATAAACAAACTTGTTCACAGGGGGGAGGGATAGCTCAGTGGTTTGAGCATTGGCCTGCTAAACTCAGGGTTGTGAGTTCAATCCTTGAGGAGGCCACTTAGGGATCTGGGGCAAAAATTGGTCCTGCTAGTGAAGGCAGGGGGCTGGACTAGATGACCTTTTAAGGTCCCTTCCAGTTCTAGGAGATTGGTATATCTCCAATTATTACCTATTACAAAGCAAATTTTACAACCGTAGCTCAGATTAGTTAAAAATGAAATCTAAGCTGATTTTGAGGAAGCAGTAGTTTTATAAAGGCTTGTTCATCCATTCAGCAAACAGGGACTATGTGAATTAAGTGATGATCACAGCTGAAATACAGAATAGTTGGAGCCAGCAATGCACAGGCTGAAATTTGTGAGCAGTTTTGTGTATTTGCAAATACCAAACAAATACATAAGTTTGGATGCTTCACAAATATGAAAGGTCTGAATTCAGCTGTTACAAATTGTTCACCTAGTAACTAAAGAAAAGCTTAAATCATTCAATTTCTACAAGGATCTCCAACCTCTTTATCACTGAATTATAGTTGGCCCTCCAAAACTAATAGAGTAGGTTGCTAGTAGATACACTTATCACTGTAGAATCTAAGCACCTGCCGTAATAGACAGAGTTGCTGGTTTGAATGTGGCTGGTGTGTTAAGACTTTGTCAGCCCATGTGGGAAGGCGTGGATAATTGTAAGAATGTCATAGTGTAGATTATACCAACACTACTTTAGTCACAATTCACCAATTTTCAAGCATCTTTGTAGTCAGTTTCACTGGCATGTATTGTCTAAATGTATTAAATAACTTTGGGGGTCATTTTTGTTTTTAAATTAACCCTTGTCATATTTAGGAAAAATACAAACCTAAGTATAAACATGTACTCTTTCAGTGATTATAATGGAGGCTTGATAAAATACTTGGTCAATAAGTAACAATACTGTAATGGGATTAGTTAAAGTGTTGTGTACACACAAACTTGTACTGTCTTAAGTAAACCAGTGCAAAGCCTCTGTGTGGACACGCTTAGGCTTAGGGTGTATCTACACTGCCCATGTTATAGTGCAGCCGCAGCAGCGCTGTGACGTGGGCAGCGAAGTCATGCTTTATTGCTGGGGGAGAGCTCCCGGTGATGATAAAAAAAATAACCACCCCGAATGAGGGGTGGTAGCTTTATTGCCGAGAGCACGGCTCCCAGTGATAAAGCACTGTCTATACTGGCGCTTTTCAGCAGTAAAACTTTTGTTGCTCGAGGTGTTTTTTTACACCCCTGAATGACTAAAATTTTAGCGCTGAAAGTGGCAGTATAGACACAGCCTTAGTCTACACTCTGAACTTATGTTTGTATAACTACGTCGCTCAAAGGTGTGGAAAATCCACACCCCAAGCGACATAGTTGTACTGGCATAAGTTCCTAGTGTAGACACTGTGGTGTTGATGGGAAGGCTTCTCCTGTTGACATAGCTTCCACCTCTTGGGAAGGCGGAGTACCTGTGGCGACAGGAGAAGCAGCACTGTAAGCGTAGACAATCCCTTATTTTGATTGAAGAGTAGTTTATTTGGATTATTTTAAAACTTGTTAATTGATTTAAGATAAACCAAAATGAGCCTAATTTAAACTGAAGTGTCCACACAGTCCTTTCCACTGATGTGACTAAACTAATTTAAAGTCACATTTTTAGTCAGACTGCTCTTCATATAGACAAATCCCAATCCAGTTCTTTAAATCAATTAGCACCTCACCCCTAAAAGTCAAGACCTCACTGTCACTGAGTCCCTGGGCGATGCTCTGGAACTGCTCCCCATAAAGCCAGTCAGGACTTTGGGGAGCCTCCTCTCCCTTGGAGCAGACTTTTTCAGTGCAAGAAGCTCACACGTCTTCACCTCCTGGGTCTCTCCTTGGAGCATTCAGCATCCTCTGCCTCTCTGTGTGCTTCCCACAGCGAGCCCACCCCAGCGGCGTCCTGGGGAAGCCACAGGATCCTGCACCCCCACTTTGCAGGCAGACATGTCTCTCAGCCAGCCAGTAAAACAGAGGTTTATTAGATGACAGGCACACGGTCTAAATCAGAGCTTTTAGATACAGCGAACGGGACCCCTCAGCCGGGTTCATTCTGGGGGGCAGTGAGCCAGACCCTCACGTCTGCACTTCACTCCTGGTCCCCAGCCAGCTCCAGACTCAAAACCCCTCCAGCCCCTCCTCCTCTGCTCAATTCCTTTCCCTGGCCAGGAGGTCACCTGACCTCTGTCTTAAACACCTTCAGTTGGCACCTTTGCAGAGAAGGAGTCCAGGCCATCAGTTGCTAGGAGACCATGTCGGGCATTTATGTACATTGGCCTTTTGCTCTGCAGCAATCACACACCCTTATTCCACCACCTAGATACTTAAGAACTGCATAGGGGACACTGAGGCACCAACACAGTATTCAGAGAAAACATTAAGAACATTCCCAGTTCATCACACTCACATTACCACAAATGTACTTTACATTACTTGTCATATTTAGAAATACCAACTCTTCATATGAGGTTTCAGTTACTGATGGAAGTAATCTGTTTGCACAATGGCCTTTGTGGTGGTGAAAATACAGTTTATATCCTTTCCAGAAACTGACTTGCCAGATCTTGAATAAACAGCATTAGACAGCTGTCCACAATTAGAGCTTTGATTTTTGTGACTTATGAACAGCCTTTACTCATTTTTCAATTAAAATGCACTCTGAACAACTACTGGTTTTTGCAATATATTGTGGGATATCTAAGTGATAAGAGAGACCACTTTGAATATTTTATTTTGTTTCTCATGTATTCGCTTTTTCAGGAACATGGGGAGTGCTCCCCCATTCTCTAGTTTGTACTACAAATCCTTAAAAGAAATATTCAAAGAGAAGTGTAGGTGTTTAAAAAAAAAAAAAAAAAAGCAAAAGCTAGACTTCAAAGCACCCAAAAGTGATAAAGGCAAAAGGGGTTCTCATCACAATCGTGTTAGGCAACAGCTTTTAGTTGCTTTTTGAACTGCTGATAAATTGTTCTATCCACTGTTTCCTCATCTTTTGATATATTACTTGAGCCAATTTTATCTGCCCTTCAAGCCTTAAAATCGTATTTGGAATCTGCAGAAGTCTCTAACCTACTTCTTTTTCAGGGAATGTTTTTTTAAGTAGTGTAGAAAAGCAATACATTGTATTAAATGGTACTAAGACCCGTGCAGCTGATTTTGCTTAAGGATAGTACAGTTCTTCATAGAAAGCTTGATATATTTGTGGAAGTATTAATTCACGTAATGTTAGGATATTGGGGCTTAGCAGTTGCATGCCACTAGTTTTCAATAAACTTCACTGTAACATCTGAAACTATTCTGGGAAGAAATTATAAAACTATCTTTGAAGTTGACTAAAGCAATCCATGTCCCATTTAAATTTTCTCCTGTAGTTTCTGCTTCTCTGTGCCACACACTTGTTTCAGATAACTAATAATGTAAGATCATGTCTGAAGTATGGAGAAGTAGTATATCACTTACACAAAAATATTTTCTTCTCTATCGAACTACACAAATGCATAGAAGTTTTTGGTGCTTAAATTTGAATTCTTGTTTAATTGGTATAGCTTCATCAATAGAAGAAGCTTGTCACTTTTGATCTTTTCGTAGGTTATCCGAAGAGGGTCTATTCAGATTATACTAAGAACACATAACTGTGAAATAAGAATTGATACACAATAAGTTAACCTTTACATGAACTAATCATAAAAATGTAGGGCTGGAAGGGACCTTGAGAGGTCATCTAGTCCATTCTCCTGCACTGAGGGCAGGACCAAGTAACCTAGACCATCCCTGACCAGTGTTTTGTCTAATCTGTTGGTAAAAATCTCCAGGGGTGGGGATTTTGCAGCCTCCATTGGTGGCCTGTTCCAGAGCTTAACTACCTGTTCAGTTTATAAAGGTGGGTTTTTTTTCCCCTGATACCTAAGCAAAATCTCCCTTGCTGTAGATTGTCTGTTACTACTTGTTCTATCTTCAGTGGACATGGAGAACAATTGATCACAGTCCTCTTTATAACAGCCTGTAACATACTTGAAGACCATTATCAGGTCCCCCTTCAGTCATCTTGTCTCAATACTAAACATGCCTGTTTTTTTAACCTTTCTCATACGTCAGGTTTTCTAAACCTTCTATCATTTTTGTTGTTCTCTGGACTCTCTCCAGTTTGTCCATGTCTTTTAAAAAATGTGTTGTCCAGAACTGAGGGTTCACTAGCACTGAGTGTAGCAGGACAGCGATCTCACATGTCTTAAATATGACGCTCCTGTTAACACATCCTAGAATATTAGCCTTTTTTGCAATTGCATCACATTGTTGACTCATTCAATTTGGGATCCACTATAACTCTCAGATCCTTTTCAGCTTTACTATTACCTAGCCTGTTCCCCATTTTGTAGTTGTGCATTTTATTTTTCCTTCCTAAGTGCAGAGTACTGCACTTGTCTTTATTGAATTTCATCCTGTTCATTTCAGACCAATGCTCTAATTTGTCAAGGCTGTTTTGAATTGTAATCCTGCCCTCCAAAGTGCTTGCAACCCTTCCCAGCTTGATGTCATCTGTAAACTTTATAAGCATACTCTCCATTCCATTGTTGAAGTCATTAATGAAAATATTGATGATTACTGGACTGAGGGCAAACGCCTGTGGAGCCCCATTAGGTACGCCCTCCCAGTTTGACAGCGTTCCAGTTACTCTGAGTACAGTTTTTCAACCAGTGTGCATCCACAATATAGTAGTTTCGTCCAGTCAGTGATGTCGTGATACATGTGTATGAGATGTCAGTCTAACTCACATGAGTAAAATGGAGTTGCTGTGATATCTTGTGATGCATCATGAGCCACTTGGAAGTTGGCTGCCATTAATCTTTACCACCAGCACAAACTAGAACATGAAAAATGTGCCAGCCCGACTGTTGCCCAGTTAGAGAGGCCATAATCCTACCACGAGGGTGCTCAGAGTTTCCAAAAATCAAGTAGCCATTAGGTTCCATCTACGTTGGCTCTTTTTTACATGCTTAGTGTTAAATTGTTTTAATACATTTCAGGCTAAACTAGTTTATGATCAGGTCTGGCAAGTTAATATGAATGGGGCAAAAACTACATCAAGCAGATTGACTTGTGACTCCCACAGATTACCCTATTATTGTGCTTTTCTTTAGCTATACTTCGAGAGAGTAGTGAATATCTGGTATGTGATATTCTAGGCTAGAAGTAAAGGCTCCTTTAAGTTTTGAAAACAGGTTGAGGTTCAACACATTCCCCAGTCACTCACCACCTCAGTTCTTGAATTTATTTAAATTGAATATCTCGAGGTATCTAACCTAGGCTTTAGATACCTTGAAAACATGAAATGTACAGTAGTGTAATGTACTCTCTCTGGACCCACTTCGTTCTCTTCTGCACATGCTGGGGAAAGGAAACTTCCCACTTTAAAGTAAATGTGATTTACAATAGTATTGAAGTGACTATGCCAGGAGAGATTAGAAAATCCTTAATTACTGTTTGTTTTGATGTAATTTTGGCTGCAGTTACTTATGATCTAAATTTCCACTGATGTAGCTGCTTGACTGGTGGCATAAGTTCCTACCATGAGAGAACTACTTCAGGAGCAACCTGTCATTTAAAGTGGTCTGTGATGCAGTCCTAATGACTAGCAACCTCCACAAAGGGAGAAGGGAAAGACTCTGACTTGTAAAAATGTTGGAGCAGGGAACATGTGTGAGCATGAAAGCTCTATTGAAATCCCAAGGATTCCCATACTACTAGGATTGGTACATCAGGATGATGATCAACTGTTGCTTCAGAAAAACAAGAATCCATACTTATATTCCCCCGAAGTATACTGCAAAAAATGATTTAGTGATCCAGCATGGACCCAGACGCTTGGGAATGTCCATAAATTGTCAACATGAAGACTGATCTTGTGGGTTTCTGTAACACTTAAAGAACAAAATGCTAGTGACATTGTTCACATCTTGTTTGTTCTTCCAGTTGATTCAGTCCCCTGTGACCACTCCTCTTGGTCTGATCATGCTGAAGACTACATCGGAAGAGTTGGCATGCCCCAGGGAGGATCTTAGCGTGGCACGGAAAGAAGAGTTACGCAAACTGCTCCTGGATCAGGTACAAACGGTACTTGGGCTTCTCACAGGTAAGTATAATTGCACTTGTAGGGTTGGAACAAATATCTGTCCCCTGCCCCTTTCTGCAACAGTGTGTGAATTTGTAAAATGCTGGCAGACTTGCAGCTGTGAAGCTGATCATTCAGTGAAACAAGAACCCCACTAGTTATGTAGTGACTGCTTCCTGCTGGCTGAGCTCTTAACTCTGCTGTGTAAATAGCTTCTTGAATAGCTTATGATGAAATGTGATGACTAAAACTAAATTACACAGCACTGTAGCTGTAATAGCTGTGCTTGGTCATCTTTGTTTATAAAGATGGATTTGGACCAAGCAGATATGCTCGCATGCATGAGAACTTAATGTTGTCTTTAACTCTTTATAAATGAAGAGCACTACAAGCTTTATTATTAAGTGTTGTGTAAGTTCTAATGTCCACAACCACCTGTGACGATACTTTATTTCTTGTGCTGTCACTGCAGTAAAAAAGGAATAAAGATCTAACCTATACATCTGGAAGTGTCTAGCTCCGATGCACTTAGGTTTCTCTGGTTAATTGCATAAACCTTGAGGTGGCTATCCTAAATTAAGGAAGTTTGGGATACAGATAGTAGCCCTATATAAAGTGTCTATGAACCTAGCTGGGCTCACAGCACTCTTCCACTTTCTTGGCAGGTATTTTAGAGAGCATCTGGGACAAACATAGTGTTACTGCGGCCACTCCACCACCATCCCCATCTTCAGGAGAAAGTGGTATGGATTACTAAAATTTAATACTTAATTTTTATATATTGGACATAACTTTTGGTTGCCAACATAAACCAAAACCACTAAGGTACCCACAGTACATAGCGCAGATCCATCCCTGTCATAACATTTCCTTCCTGAATAGTGATCCATAGTCAGACAAATGTTTTGCTCGAAAGATATGCCTTGTGCTGTGCTCTGAAAGATACGTCTGTGCTGGCCACCAGATTTAGGTGAACAAGGAAGCCTGCAAAAATGGGGGGGGCCAACCAACCACAACGGGCCAAATTTGATTGGTGTTGCAAGCCTGTGTGCTAGGTAGGAATGCCACTCACTCAAATTTGGCCAAGCCGCCCCTTTGTCATACCAATAGGGATGGGGCTCTACCGTTATGCCACCCAGTCAGCGCTGCTCCTACCTGTTGCGTCCTTGCCACATTCAGATTCTCAAAAGGTGCGGGCATGGTGCTGTCTTAAAAAGTATGGAGGCTTGGGGGCAAGGCCCTTTTGTGCCTTCCCCTGAATCCAGCACATATGGGACCAGCAGAGGAAGCAATCTCCGGGGCTGGGGCCTCTTCACTGAAAATGTGCTACTTCCATTCAAGACTGCATATGTGGCATCTAAGCTGTCAGCGCCTTTCCTGTTGTGGAGGTGCTGGGGAGGAAAGGCTGTTGAAAAATAGCTAGTTCCTAAACTGTCTGGCATCAGTGTTGGCTTTCATCTATGAATTGCAGCTGTAAGTGCATGGAAAGCCAGGAAAGATGGCAGTCTTAGCTGATTCATAGATTCCAAGGCCAGAAGGGACCACTGTGATCCAGTCTGGCCTTTAACTTCTAATACAATATAGATGTGGCTTTCAGCTCCATATCAGTAACCTATCCAAAAGATAAATGTATACTCTCTACCCACTTCCCCCTCTGACTACAGACATAGCAGCTTGCACAGCACTGTTAGGACAAGTAGCTGCCTTTAGAGCTTGGCTATGCATCTGCTTTACAACTGATTCATATACTTGTCTCCCTTAACTAGCTTTGAAAATGGAGCATGCACATTGCTTAAATTACTAAGATGATGTGCATATTATAGATAGTTAATGCTTTTGCAATTTGGACGAAAAGGAGCTTGTAGATCCAGGAGATTGAACAGGAGCAAATCCCACCCCATTGTTCTGAGGACCAACAGTTTCCTTGCTGTCTCATGTATCAAATGGTCCGAGTTCAACTTGGCTTCTTTCTGCAGCAACTAAAGATGTCGTAGCCTTTTCTTCCTCCCATGTTCTGAGAAACAAGAACAAATATTGTGATGCAATTTCACATCTAGTTGTATATAGTAGAGCTTCACTGAAACAGCTTTTAAATTAAAAACCTCTCCGAAGTTGGCGCTACCCTCCACAGAAAAATTTCACAAACTTGTGCTAGTTAAGGATGTCTAAATGACAAGTCTTGTAGAGAAATCTAAATCTAAAATGTCAAGTCTTGTAGAGAAAAGAGGAAATTCCTCTACGTAAACAATGACTTATTTCTTCACACTAGTGTTGACACGCAGTTACAATAAAAGCTTCTAGATCACATAGTGCATCCTGTGAATTAATACAGTTCTTCCGCTGTAGTAAAACTAAAAATGTGTGTTGGAACAGATTCCACTTTTCTTCTCATTTACCATTAAGAACAATTACCCTGATGAACTGGTACAGATCACTTCACTGTGCTCAAACTACTCTAGTAAGTTTACTTAGGCTGAGTAACTGCAAAGGTTATCAAACCAACTGAAGGAACTAAAACTTAAAGTGCAGCAGCCTTGGGGACTGTACATGTTAGGATATTAGTGTATGTATCTGAAACTCCTCTAGAAGAACAGTGGTACCTAGTTGTCAAGGGAAAAATTATTTAACCCTGTTGCAGGCGAAGTATTTGAAGAATCTGAGTATTAACAAAATAAGAGTACAAAATAGCATATTGCAAGAGTGAACTGCATTGTTTGGTCTAGATTGGTTCCCTGTATGTAAGCTTGGCACTGATCTGGGCATGCCTTCCTTACACTGATGTTCAACTAGTATATTTTTGTAGTGCATTGTTGATTCACCAAGATTATTGTCTTTGGAAAAACACTTGAGTAATGCTAGTTTGACTTTGCTAGTAGCAAATGACTCAAAAGATTGGAGTGATAAATAACGTGGATAGGACATTCATACAGAGCAGCATGTATTGCTTGGTAAATCAAGCCCATTCAAACAGTGTTTTTGTTCAGCCAAAGCAAGGCCATGCATATAAGAATAAAGAAGGCAGACCATGCTTATAGAATGAGGGACTGTATCCTGGATAGCAGTGATTATGAAAAGACCTCCATAGGAGTCGTAGGAATAAGCAATTCACCATGAGCTCCTGTTCAGTGCTGTGGCAAGAAAGGGCTAAGGTGATCCTTGGATGTATAAACAGGGGAGTAGAAAGGTGTCTTGACCTGTGTGTATGATGTTGGTGAGACTGATACTGGAATAGTGTGTGCAGTTCTGGTGTCCATATTTTATAAAGAAGGTTGAAAATTAGGTTGCAGAAAAGAACCAGAAAAATGATTTGGGGGCTGGAGAAAATGCCTCAGTGAGAGACCGAAGGAGCTCAATGTTTAGCTTATCATAAAGAAGGTTGAGAAGTGATGTGATTAGTTTACAAGTACCTTTATTGGGAGAAAATACAAGGTACTAAAGGGCTAGCGCAAAAAGGTGTAACCAGAACCAGTGGCTGGAAGTTAAAGCCAGATAAATTCAGATTCCCAGGCCAGAAGGGACCATTGTCATGATCTAGTCTGACCTCCTGTATAACGCAGGCCGGAGAAATTCCCAGAATAATTCCTGCAGCAGATCTTTTAGAAAAACATCCAATTTTGAATTAGAAATAAAGCACAAGTTTTAACACTACAGGGTATTAACCATTGGAACAAACTACCAAGGGGGAGTGGTGGATTCTGTGTCTCTTGTCTACAAATAAGGCTGGATGTCTTTCTGGAAGATGTGCTTTAGTCAGATGCAAGTTATTGGGCTCAGTACAGGGACAACTGAGTGAAGTTCTATGGCTCCGTGCTTCATAGGAAGTCAAGACTGGATGATTTACTGGTCCCTTTAAGCCTAAATCTTTGAATCTCTAAAACTACTTGAGATCAAGTATTTAAGCTTGTCAGATCACATGTGATTGCAGTTCATAAATAAAGCATTTGTGTTTTACTAATGAGACATACAAAGCCTTTAACTTTGATTTTCTATTAGCATAGATGGCCCTTGGCACTTTCCGCTTTTTTTATGTTTGAATGTAATTAACTATGTACTTAGGTATGAAACTTTCAAACAGCCATGATAAGGGCTGGGATCCTGAAGCTAAGCTCTGTAAATACGTAACGGCTGTATTTACAACCAGAACTCTTTTAGAACTTAGTAAGTTTGCAGTGTTTGCTTTTCCTAGAAAACATGGAAAGAGAAATCATTAAAAGAACCCTTAAATCTGTTTAAGTGGCATTTATGCACTGTAGTAGCGTCACATTTTCCATATTTGAGATATGTCTACATAGCCTACATTAAAGCGCTGCCTGTTAATGTGCTTTAACAGGGCTGTGTAGTCGTGGCTTCGGTGCTGGGGGAGAGCTCTCCCATCTCCGTAATAAAACCACCTCTGCGAGGGGAATAGCTCCCAGTACTAGGAGTGCAGCTCCCAGTTCTGTAGCACTATCTACACTGCCACTTTACAGCTCTGAAATTTGCATTGCTGCGGGGAGAGGTTTCATCCCCCAAATGAAGAAGGCTTCAGCGCTGTAAGTGGCAGTGTGGACAAGGCCTAACACTCAAGCCTAGAAACTTCTTCAACCTTAGGTCCTCTGGTGGGAAATACTGGGGTCTTTGAATCAGCAGCATGTTGCTGAATGGTTTACGTTCTCATCTGGCCTCTCTTAATGTGTTGCTTTACTTGAAAGCGACTAAGTGAAAATGGTACGACTATAGTCAAATCTGTTTCTTGGGTATATTCAGCCATATGTAATGAACAAAGTGAATAAAAAACAATTAAAATGGACTGCCTCAGTTCTACTAACCATGCAGAATTTAACATAGCTAGAGATATCCTACAGGAAGATCTGGATGACCTTGTAAACTGGAGTAATAGTAATAGGATGAAATTTAATAGTGAAAAGTGCAAGGTCATGCATTTAGGGAGTAATAACAAGAATTTTAGTTATAAATTGGGGACACATCAGTTGGAAGTAACAGAGGAGGAGAAGGACCTCGGAGTATTGGTTGATCACAGGATGACTATGAGCCGTCAATGTGATATAGCCGTTAAAAAAGCTAATGCGGTCTTGGGATGCATCAGGCGAGGTATTTCCAGTAGCGATAAGGAGGTGTTAATACCGTTATACAAGGCACTGGTGAGACCTCATCTGGAATACTGTGTGCAGTTCTGGTCTCCCATGTTTAAGAAGGATGAATTCAAACTGGAACAGGTTCAGAGAAGGGCTACTAGGTGATCCGAGAAATGGAAAACCTGTCTTATGAAAGGAGATTGAAAGAGCTTGACTTGTTTAGCCTAACCAAAAGAAGGTTGAGGGGGGATATGATTGCTCTTTATAAATATATCAGAGGGATAAATATTAGGGAGGGAGAGGAATTATTTAAGCTTAGTACCAATGTGGACGCAAGAACAAATGGATATAAACTGGACACTAGGAAGTTTAGACTTGAAATTAGATGAAGGTTTTTAACCATTAGAGGAGTGAAATTCTGGAACAGCCTTCCAAGGGGAGTAGTGGGGGCAAAAGACATATCTGGCTTTAAGACTAAGCTTGATAAGTTTATGGAGGGGATGGTATGATGGGATAGCCTAATTTTGGCAATTAATTTGGCAATTGACCTTTGATTATCAGCAGGTAAGTATGCCCAGTGGTCCGTGATGGGATGTTAGATGGGGTAGGATCTGAGTTACTACAGATAATTCTTTCCTGGGTGCTGGATGGTGAGTCCTGCCCACATGCTCAGGGTTTAACTGGTCACCATATTTGGGGTCGGGAAGGACTTTTCCTCCAGGGCAGATTGGCAGAGGCCCTGGAGGTTTTTCGCCTTCCTCTGCAGCATGGGGCATGGGTCACTTGCTGGAGGATTCTCTACAGCTTGAGGTCTTCAAACCACAATGTGAGGACTTCAATAACTCAGACATAGGTTAGGGGTTTGTTACAGGAGTGGATGGGTGACATTCTGTGGCCTGCATTGTGCAGGAGGTCAGACTAGATGATCATAATGGTCCCTTCTGACCTTAAAGACTACGAGGGGAGAGGGACTTGGAACCTCTTTCTCCTTGTCATCAACATAATTATTCCATAGATTCATAACTTGTTTAGTAGTTCTCAGTTGTAGCCGACAGACTCCCTTAAAAGCTATGAGGTTGCATAGTTGCAACTGTGAGAGCATAATTTCATGACAGTGGGTCTGTATATGTCACAGAGGACCTAATCTAATTTGCACAGTGCTTTGCTGGTGGTGATGCACAAGAAGGTAAAACCCTTGTTTCATTTAGATTCTTTGGTGTATTTGCGGGAGGGGAGAAGGAGGCAGGAGAGCCGAACCAGTTCACACTTCATTTGCAGTGTTAACATAGATATAAATGGTGTGAGGCTGTGGCAATCTGGAAGTTAAGATCTAAAGGACAGAAGCATCCAGTTACTCAGCCCAACAGCATGCGTCATTCACAGTGCTGAGAAGCACTTGTCAGAATAAACTAGAAAATGTGGGTAAGCAAGTGTAAAGGGCCGTTCTGAAGCTAGAGGTGACACAGCCACCTTGCTAAAAATGGTGTCACTTGTGATAGGGTAGAAGACCAATAACAGGTTGTAAATCCCATAAAAACTTCCTTAAGCACTTTAAAAGTAATCTACTGAGGCAAGATGGAAACTGGTATAGTCTCTCATGCTACCAATGTCTCAGATTACCTCATTTTGAATAAGATGCTAAAAAAGGCAATTGAACTGTAATAGGTCAATTGCTTATGAAGTGCTACATATTGCTGTGTGATCTGCATACTTTGGAGACACTTGTTAAATATGATCTAGTCCACATTAGAAACAAATACCTTATAAATATTATTTTTTGTAAGTAAGCATTGTATTACAGACAGAATCCACAAACTTTATTTTATATGCATGGAAAACATAACTTTGCCAATGATTTAATTATGCAAGTAAATTTTATAGCAAGCTCCTAAACCCTAAAATAGGTTTATAATGAAAATGCCACCAGAGCCTTAATTAAAGCAGTGCTTGTGTGTGCCATACCAGTAAAGCTGGAAATGTAACATGCTGCAGTACAGAGCTGAATTCTAGCTTTCATTCAATTGTTTTATATACCTCCTCTCAACTGCAGTGCCGCCTGCTGCGGAGTGTCTTAGCCAGACCGAAAGGTTTGGTCAGTCTGAAACTTTAGAACACAAAGAAGGTAGCTGAGGTGAGACAGGGTTGCCTGGTATGCTTTGTAGAATCATATAGCTATTAATGGCGTGTTGCATTGAATGCTTGTCTTTAGACATTTAACTTGTTAGATGCATAAAGAGCAGCAGTTAAACGCAAAAAATTGCTTTTGATTTATGGTCAAGATTTAACTCTACACATCCAGTTCCCCTCTGTTTGGTATGTATACTGTGATTTAAGAGTGCATATGCTTTATATCCTAGGTGGTGACCTGTTAAGTAGCCTGTTGCAGAGTCCCAGTGCAGCCAAATTATTGAATCAACCGATCCCTATCCTTGATTCAGAGAGTGAATATATTTGTTCCCTGGCATTGGAGTGCCTGGCCCACCTCTTCAGCTGGATCCCTCTGTCTACCAGCATCACTCCTTCACTCCTCACCACCATATTCCACTTTGCCCGCTTTGGCTGCGACACCCGAGCCAGGAAGATGTCCTCTGTCAATGGCAGCAGCCAGAATTCTGTCTTGAGTCAAGAGCGTGGTAGGCTTGGGATCCTGGCTATGTCTTGCATAAATGAACTTATGTCAAAGAACTGCGTGCCTATGGAGTTTGAGGAGTATTTGCTGCGGATGTTCCAGCAGACATTCTATCTCCTGCAGAAGATTACCAAGGAGAACAATGCCCACACGGTGAAGAGCCGGCTGGAGGAACTAGATGAAAGGTAAAACAAATCAACCAGCTAAGTAACTGTGGTAGGATCTTTTGCTTACTAAAAGACTGTCTATACTGACTTGCTGTCATGCATGGTGTGTTTAATCACCTTTTTTTACAGAGCTCTGTGCTGCTGAAGGAGAGCAGGAAGGTAGGTGTGTTCAGGTAAGTTGGTGGCAGGGGGGTTGACTTTGCAAAGTGACTGGTAGTGTAGGTTTGTATTCTTTCCTATCCTCTTCCTCCCCACTCCCCCATTCGTTACTGTTTGACTGCAGGTGTGAGGTGTCACGAGAGCTGAACCTGCCCTTCATTCAGTTGCAGCAGAGCAACAGAAGAGGCACAGTGAGGTAAAGGAATTGCAGTATTCCCTTTCCGGTTCATATCTGCCATCTGTGTGTTTTAAAGTCATGTTTTAAAGGAGTGGGCAGCATGCTCCAGGTCACTCCATGACTTTGAAGGGAATGAAAACTGGTCAGTTTCATACCTTTATATTGGGACTTGAGAAGCTCTCTGTTTTGTTTTGTTTTTTTAAATCAGCATTACAGGATTTTGGAAACTTGAGGTTCCTTGGGGTGTTAATACGCTAATTAACCAGCCTTATGAATGGAGCCCCAAAATTGAAGGCTCCTTCAGGCATTTGTTAATTATAACTTCTGTCCGTGTAAAGGCAGGATAAGTGGAAGCATCTGGGAGGCTTCTAATTCCTTTTTCACTTCCAGAGGGATACGAAGAAACTTATTGCCTAATTCAATTACGAATCTTTGACATCTTTCATAAAGATTCTTCTACTTGTTTTGACAGGAGGGAAAGTCATGTTGCATGGTTGAACTTTCCATGTGTTGAAATAGTCATTAGTGTGGCATAGCAGACAACTACTGATGTTAGCTTCTGTTACAGCACTGCTGTAGGTTTTAGCTTTGGGAGCTCTCTCCTGATGCTAATGTTGGCAGGATATATTTTCTGATATTGTAATTATGTGACTGTACCCAGATTCACAATTGTAGCCCGTTGCTGTGGATGCATGGTGATAGAAGTAGATAAGCACGGCACTGCACTACCAAACTTCTACTGAACCATTGATCATCGTCCCAGACATGACACCCAAGTTTCAATCAAAAGGTTAATGGGTTTGCGCAACAGAGGCACTTTGTAACTTCAACTCAGGTGGAAGTCTTGGTTTAGCAAAAACGGGTCAATGTATAATACAGATGCAGTGCATCTCTTTCTCTCAAATTGCCTTCAATCTTTTTCAGCTGGCTTCTTTAGATATATTTTTAACTCTTTTGGAATTTAAATCTAGATAAATAGTGAATTCTGATTATCCATTTTCTTGACTATCCCATTAGCTTCGACATTACCTAGCTTCCTAACATCAGGTGTGCAGTAGCAAAATTGAAATCTCTTGTACATTTGGGCATGTACATTTGGGCATATGGATAGAGAACAGATGATTCCAGGAAAGTGAAGCCAAGTTAGTAATAATGCAGTGGGAAAGAGTTCTTTCCCTACCCCCCCCCCCCCCACCCCCCTGCAGTGTAACAGACTTCAGAGCACAGGGATTTTTCTCCACAGGCTGTGGAAGCTCTGCTAGAGCCCAGTTTGATTTTTACATGTTGCACTCATTTGGTATTCTTTTGCTATAGCTCATGTTCAGAGATCTTGAGGTCCATAAATGAATCTCCCTTTTTGTTAATGCTTAATATGATTTGAATCAGGGATGTAACCTAGATATTTTGACTTAACTTTATAGACTTCTCTAGCTTTTTCATGAGTAAAACATTCTCTGGACTGGTTGTTCTACAATCTTTCCCTCCTGTGGAGTAAAGAGTCTGCAGTCTGTCAAACAGTTTTTTTCTTTGTTTTAAGGTTAGCTACACTTTGATTTCCAAGACTTGAGTCAATTCCAAGTTTTCAAGTCAAGCTGTCTTCTCACTTGCCATTTTTAACTTGGCATGCTGCTGAACAAAGCTGACATTGTTGCAAAATAGTGTAAAATGACATAGCAATACCTTATCTTCTACCTTTAAAATCCTGATTGCCTTAAAAGATCACTCTTATCTAGGACAGGAGTGACATGGGGTCATGGTTGGTTATCAGTTACTTTATTTACCATGGAATTAGTGCAGTTTTGAGCCTTCTTGATCTTGAACTTGTAAACAAGTACAGAAAATGTTAACTTTAACCATATTTTGCAATTTCCCATTTGTGTGGCATTTAATTTCAAGTTTCCGGTATCTTTAATGAAATCCGAATTGTAGTAACAAAGTATAAATGGTAATTCCAAAGCTAACGACTGGCTTAGTGGCTTCTAGAGGCCTACATCCATATAAAACTTTCAGCAGATCTTGGATTAGATCTTGGTTTAAAGAAAGCACTGAGCTCAGGATAACTGTTTCCCACTAGGTCACTTTAGTTTTGAAGTATTTGGCCAATGACCAGTATATACTTAGTGGGAGTTCCTCTTGCCAAGAGGACTGGTGCCAAATGAACTATAAATATAATCTTACTACCTCATGCGTTCCAGCAATTGTGTGGGTCCACAGTTTCATAGTGACCAGTCTGGGAATGATGCAACTTGCTGTTCCTGTTCAGTAGTGACTCTAGTTTGGAGCTAGCTTTGTTCAACTAAAAGGAAAATTTTTTCTCACAGTGAGGTGTGTCGGACAAATAGAGTTTCCCATCAGTGCAGATGTAATAAGGGGCTGTCGTTCCTGAGTGTCTTAGAATTTTGCCACTACAATTATTTTGGTGTCTTCAGCTGTGTGATGTTTCTTTTTTAAAAAAAATTCTTGAAATACTTCTTGATATTTAAGAACTCTAAACCGTCACATTGGTGGGAGATATCGGCTTTTCAGCCGTGCAGTTATGTAACTACATCAATGGGGTTCTTGGTATTAGAATGTTCACAAAGCATCCTGTGCAGTGATGGCATACAGGTCATTGTTCTTTTGCAGTCAATACGTAATTAAAATCATATCCTAAACTCTGGTAAAGCTCCATATTGCATAGTGGATGTTCACTCCACATTAACAGCCTACACTGCAGTGGCCTTTATCATTTGTTTTAGCAATACTTTCTTGAAGATTTAACTACTTACTCTGCCATGAAAGTGTGTCTAAATTTTGGTGGTAGTTTCCTTTTTGGGCCCTTCACTTCATATACTGTAGCATCAGAAAGACACAGTCTTAATCATGGAACTGACTAATCCTAGATGTGGGGGGAAAACTGACAAGGAGTGTTTAAATCAAGACTGCCTCTCTTTATAAAAGAGATGGTCTAGTTCAATCACAAGCTCTTGGACTTGATGCAGGAATTACTGGGTTATATTTCCCCAGTCCCCGGAGTACTTCCTATTTATCTCCGTGACATGGGTGTGGCCGTTGGTGTGTTTTTAATACCAGAAAATCAATTCCCTATATCTGTGTTTATCTCATTCAACAGTATCTCCCCAAGTGCTACATTCTGTTGACTAACCCCATCCGTATCCATTCAGCTATGATGGGTCTTGCTGCTAAATATTTGTAGCACTAAGGGGGTTGCTTATCTCAAGGCCTTATTTAATTCATATTGTTTTATCTGAACACTAAAGTTGCTTTTGACTAGACTGTCTTTTCTGCTGTGTTTCAGGTGTTAATGGAATGAAGGGTTGCCCGTCCTGTAGGTAATTGTTGCAGGGCTTTATATTTTAATTGTACTACCGGCTATTAAATGTAGTTTTTATTTAATGGAACGGTTTTGAGTGACTTTTTTACTATTTCAATTAAATTGTTTTTCCCCCATGGCTTCCTTCATGTTTTATCAGGTGTTTTCTCTCTTTTTTTTCCTCTAGCTACATTGAGAAGTTTACAGATTTTCTGCGTCTCTTTGTGAGCGTCCACCTAAGGAGGATTGAATCATACTCTCAGTTCCCAGTGGTTGAATTTTTGGCTCTCTTGTTCAAATACACCTTTCATCAGGTACAGCACTTACACGGCTTTTATCGTATTCCATCCTTCTTTGTATGTCCTAGCCATGTATGAGATGAGTAAAGGATAGCTTATTTCCCAATAGGTCTGATGGCTCGAAGGCAGCCCTCTAAAACTTCAGTTTCATGCCTTTTTAGCAACTGAACATGTTATCATACAGATTTCTACTGGCTTAACACCTTGGGACTTCTTGGAAGCCTTCATGCACTTTCTAATAGCATAACATGCAGGAAATCTTGCTCCTGGCCCCAAATAGTTGAAAAATGATCAGATCTAGTTATCTTGCATGAATGACTTGGCTGGCTTTTGTCTTTGTTGCTGTTTTAATTGGGTTTGGAGAAACTTTTTTGAAAAGTCTCTGTATAACCCCATACATCTATGCTGGGGGATGACTTTTTTGTCACTTCTGAAACTGTTGCTTTTACAGCTTCTCTCAGGCTTGGTGGGGGATGATTTTTATCTTTTTTTTCCCTCACATACCATGACCTGGAGTGTCACCTTAAACCTGCTACAAGATTAATTGCTTTCACACCATTCAATTAAACTTGCAACCTTATTTGCACATGTAATTATTCATATGTTGTGACAGGGGAGGGAACTGTTAAAGGAAAGATACTTGCCTAGTTCAAGGTCACAGGAAGAGTCAGTCAGAAGCAGGACTAGAGCCTGGGAGGTCTTGGCTCCCAGTCCTAAACTCAGACCTCACTCCTCTTTTGACAGTTCAGGCAAGTAGGATTTTTCCAAGTGACACGGAAAATTCCTCACTAAAGCAAATCTGCATCACTTAATGGAAGTGTCCTCCCATTCTTGAAAGTTACACACTAACTCAAATTCTGGCTGCACATAACCTATATTTTATTGCAGTTCATGATGTTTAACATGGGGTTTTGTGTTTTTCAGCCTACCCATGAAGGTTACTTTTCTTGCTTAGACATTTGGACACTCTTCTTGGACTATCTTACTAGTAAAATTAAAAGTCGTCTAGCAGACAAAGAAGCAGTACTCAACAGGTAAGCAATGCCAGCAACTCTTAACAAAAAAAAGCTTGAGATACTGCATAAAAATAGCTTTGTCTGCGTGGAGCTCACGCTTGCCTGCTGGTTATGCCTGAGTCATCACACTAAGAGTGAGTCTGTCTTGCATTTCCTAATTATTTTACCTGCAGAGGCTATTGTAACAAAATGTAGTTTGGGGGTGATAAGTTCTACATGCTTGTGCAGTTCAAGATTGACACTAAAGCAGGGGCGGGCAAACTTTTTGGCCTGAGGGCCGCATTGGGTTTTGTAAATTGTATGGCGGGCTGGTTAGGGGAGGGGGTTGTGGCCCGGCCCCCACCTCTTATCTGCCTCCTGCCCCATCCAACCCCCTCTCTTCCCTGATGGCCCCCCCTGGGACTCTTGCTCTATCCACACACCCCCACTCCCTGTCCCCTGACTGCCCCCAGACCTCCACCATCCCATCCAACCCCTCCTCTCATTCCTGACGTGTCTCCCCTCCAACTCCTGTTCCATCCAACCACCCCTTCTCCCTGTACCCCGACTGCCGCTTGCCGCCCCCGGAACCCCTACCCCCATTCAACCCCCTGCTCCCCCCCCGACCACCCTGACCCCTATCCACACCCCTGCCCACCACCCTGAATTCCCCTGCCCTCTATCCAGCCCTCCCTGCCCCCTTACCGCGCTGCCTGGCGCACCGGTGACTGGCGGCGCTACAGCCGCACCGCCTGGCTGGAGCCGGGCCACACCGCCACCGCACAGCACAGAGACCGGGTCAGGCCTGGCTCCGCAGCTGCGCTGCCCCAGGAGCTCACAGCTCCGCCACCCAGAGCATTGCGCCAGCTGCAGGGGAGGAGGAACAGCAGGGGAGGGGCAGGGGCTAGCCAGGAGCTCAGGGCCTGGGCAGGACGGTCCCGCGGGCCGGATGTAGCCCGTGGGCTGTAATTTGCTTAGCTCTACCCTACAGTAAAGAGGCAAGAACTGATACTTTGGAGAATAAAACCGTACCTTAGCCTGGCAACCTTGATTATAGAATACTGGGTTGTCTGAATTGTATTTGTTGATACGTGGATGACATCTTGCTGTGTTGGTTAGATACCTAACCATAGCATGTTAGACATCATTCCTGGCTTTTGTTGGGACTTTAATATTCACCAGTTTGACTGCTAAGAATGCAGTATGAATTCTGAAGCTTCGAAATATTGCACTCCGATGTCTTTATGCAATGTCGCACTTTAGGAAAAACATTAATTTGTGCACAAAAATAATAAAGTTGTTTAATCAAGCTGCATTTTGTGTATAAACTGTATTTTTGCTTTATGTAATTTGACTATAGGGAAGAAAGATGGTCCACTGGTTAGGTACTGACTAGGACTTGAGAGCTTTGGGGCCAAGTCCCTGATGTACCACAGACTCCCTATGTGACCCTGGGCAAGTCACTTTGTCCCTCCATGCCTTAGTTTCCCCAACAGTAAAATGAGGATAATAGTACTTCCTGCCTCATGGGGTGTTGAGGGTAAATATTCTAAAGATTGGGGTGCTTGGATATTACAGCAATGGGGACCATTAAAAGATAGATTAAAAACAGCTCACGCTTGATGCAGCATATGACTGAACATAAGAACGGCCATACTGGGTCAGACCAATGGTCCATCTAGCCCAGTATTCTGTTTTCTGATAGTGGCCAATGCCAGGTGCTTTGGAGGGAAGGAACAGAACAGGTGATCGTCAAGTGATCTGTCCTTTGTCGCCCATTCCCAGCTTCTAGCAAACAAAGGCTTCAGAGCATGGTTTTGCATCCCTGCCCGTCCTGGATAATAGCAATTGATGAACCTATCCTCCGTGAACTTATCTAGTTCTTTTTTGAACCCTGTTATAGTCTTCGCCTTCACAACGTCCTCTGGCAAAGAGTTCCATGGGTTGACAGTGCACTGGGTGAAGAAATATTTCCTTTTGTTTTATACCTGCTGCCTGTTAATTTCATTTGGTGACCCCTGGTTCTTGTGTTATGAGGAGTAAATAACACTTCCTTATTTACTTTATCCCCACTAGTCATGCTTTTATAGACCTCTATCATATCCCCTCTCATTCGTCTTTTTTTCCAAGACGAAAAGTCCCAGTTTTATTAATCTCTCCTCATATGGCAGCTGTTCCATACCCTTAATAATTTTTGTTGCCCTTTTCTGTACCTTTTCCAACTCCAACATATATTTTTTGAGATGGGGTGACCAGATCTTCACACAATATTCAAGATGTGTGCGTACCATGGATTTATATAGAGGCAATGTGATATTTTCTGTCTTATTATCTATCCCTTTCCTAATGCTTCCCAACATTCTGTTCACTTTTTTGACTGTTGCTGCACATTGAGTGGATGTTTTCAGAGAATTATCCACAATGACTCCAAGATCTGTTTCATGGGTGGCTAATTTAGACCCCATCATTTTATACGTATAGTTGGGATTATGTTTTCCAATGTGCATTACTTTGCATTTATCAACATTGAATTTCATCTGCCATTTTGTTGCCCAGTCACTTACAGCTTTAAGTGCTCTTCAAAAGTGATCCTGACTCAATGCCTTTATATGGTCAGACTATTCAGGCAATGGGACTCTGAACATCTGACCCTGAGGAGCACTGTTCCTCAGTTGTATTTCATTCAAGCGAAAGTTGGGTGGAAGTACAGAAAACACTGAACTTCCATTGTCTAAAATGCTTCATGGTGAGAATGTTACCACCACTGTCTTGTGCTGCTGTTGATGTATGAGGGAGTGAACATCATTCACTATCAAACAGTTGACAGATGTTTGGTGTCTAGATGATTTCTTTTAGTGGGATCCTTGACTTAATATATTTAAGATTTTGAAGACTGTGTTTTCAGATCAGGTTAAAATAAGGTTAAAAACACATGGTCTGTTTGTTGAATGACTTAATATACATATGCATGACCATAGAAACCAGAAAAAAACAAAAATTTGTTGATTACAATCTGTGATTATAACATTTTCTAACAAAAAGTCAAAAAGGAGCTCAGTCATATGCCTAGCTTTAAGACACATAGTAGACCAAGAATATAGCTAGTGAATGATAATTACCATTAATGAATCAGCAAGTTTTATGGTTTATGGATTTTAAAAACAAAGTTACCTGGTGAATGTTTCTCTATTAAGAGAAATGCCTTAATAGCACCATCGGTGTAAGGGAATTGAACCTATAACACAATGCATCAGGTAATCTAAAGTTAGCAGTTTCTCCTCTTTGGCTGCTTGTCTGCTTATGTTTAAAGCAGACGGTTCAGCCCCTGTTCCATAGATCCCTTTCTTGCCACCATCTTGGCAGCTCTGAGCAAGAATCTCCACTAGTGTCTTAAAACTACTTAGCATGGGGACAAGGGAGACCTGTATTCAAAGTAGGCAGATTTAAAACTCTCCATTACATGTCATGGTTTGTGCTAACTACAAGAAGACGCTTCCTCTCCCAGTGAACATGCTAAATATAAATAACTGATGTGTTGCCAAAAAAGACATTCTGACTGGAACAAGTGCAAAACTAGCTAACCCAGCCAGCCCTTGTCTGTTCAGTGCTGGGAGTTGCTTTATTGGATTTTTCAGATGAGTTCAGATGTGAGAACTTGCCAGTCTCAATAAACTGTTCACCAAGCTGCACACAATTATGCCAAATTCTCACTGGTCACTCCTCTTCTCCCTCTTTTCCCACAGTGATTGTGGGCACATGCCTTGCCTAGTTATATATATTCATTTTTTGTGATATAGGAAAAAATCAGAGTAATATTAGCTGCTGTTGTTGGAGGTAGCATTTCTAATTTTCAAAGAAAGATATTCTATGAGCTGCCTAAACTTGTATTGCTCTTTCTGCAAAGGTGCCTGTTTTTAGCTAAAGTTTCTATGGCTCTATCAAACATGCAGACTGTTGAAGCGTTTATATGTCTTAATTTGATGATGTAGGTGTGGTTACACCACAGGAACAGCGTGTGAAACTTCCTGTTCCCTGTGGTTTATGAATTTTACATTTAATCCAGGAGCGTAACATACAAATTACCAAATCCAAATTTACATCATCTTTTCAGTAACATGCCGATAGTATAGCAGCCCTTCATTGAAAGCATCTGGCTGCTCAGTTATGGGCACAGCTGATTGGACTATCCCTTACATTGCACCATGCTCTGATTCTTCTTGTTACTAGTATAGAGAAATTCTTAGCTTTCCAACCTGCTCTTTCCTGGAGAAAGGCATGACCTGGGACATTCTTCAGAGCAGTTGTTTTCTAAAAGGATGGTAGGAAACATTGGGTCTCCAGAGCAACTTGACAGTCCTGTGTCACCACTGGTGGCTGCTGGCTGTGTTCCAGCCCAGGGCTGTTCTGTGTTGATTTTGCAATTTGGCATTACTCATGGTTGATTGTGGGGGGGAGAAACATTTTTGACTTTTGTATGCTACATTTCTGATATCTTGAGAGTAAATAATCTGTTGCTGGCTGTAGTGCTGTAGTAGGGGTGAAAGAATTATCATGACTTTCTTGCACAATAACGGGTCAACTTCAAAACAGCAAAAAAATTATGACATCAGTGGGAGCTACAAGGCACTAAGCACTTAACAACATTATGCCACTTATTTAGCTGCCAAAAAATAGGCACTTACGTTTTTTAAAATCTTAGCCTAAACCACATGAAGGCACTGGAAGATATAAGTACTCTGGGGATGATCTTCTAGTTTAAACCATTACTACCTGGCCCAGAATCTTGCTAAGACTTGAGAATTGGTTTTCTCGCCCCGCCCATTTACCAGTTGGTCTCTCCCTTGGACAAAGGTTAATCAGAATAATGTGGTGGTCAGAGCAAGCGGTGGTGCAGTTTTGAAGTTGGTTGCCTATCCATGTTATAGGATTTTGATAACTCTGGTAGGCATCTCTGCTTGGCTTTTTAGCAGCAAGAAGCAGAACTTGACCATTAGTTATAATCCATCTTGGCAGGTCTAGGTTGGATATTAGGAAACACTATTTCACCAGGAGGGTGGTGAAGCACTGGAGTGGGTTACCTGGGGAGGTGGTGGAATCTCCATTTAGAGGTTTTTAAGGCCCGGCTTGACACAGCCTTGGCTGGGATGATTTAGTTGGAGTTGGTCCTGCTTTGAGCAGGGGGTTGGACTAGATGACCTCCTGAGGTCTCTTCCAACCCTAATCTTCTATCATTTAAAAGCACTGTCCACTCCTCAAAAGAGGCACAGTTAAATGGCTACTAGCAAGCAGGAGCCACATAATTAGTAGCAAGTTCTTTTAAATGGAGACCATTCATTTAAAGCCTGCTCTGTCATGCTTCACTATCTTCCAGATCTTCTTTCTCTTCAGCTCCCTCTATTGCTGTTAGTTTCCTGTCTAACTTTCAAAGTTGAGTGGGTTATCATTTCTTGCTGCAGTTTCTCTGCATCATCATATGGCACATACTATAGCTTAGAAAAGCTGTTATTTATAATTTAACGCTGCTGTGGCTGTCTGATGTCTCCCCAGCAAACGAGTCTGTAAGGTAACCTCAGTGGAAGGGGTGAGGGTTTGCAAGAGTATTCTACTAGAATTCCCTTTCCTCAATCTTGTGCTTTTCTTCTTTCACTCATGGCAGGTACGAAGACGCCTTGGTTCTGCTGCTGACAGAGGTTTTGAATCGAATACAATTCAGGTACAACCAGGCACAATTGGAGGAGCTGGATGACGAGACTCTAGATGACGATGTAAGAAACCGAGACTTGGTAGGAAAACTGCATGCCTCAATGCTAAACTGCTGGGTTGTACTGAGTACCTCTGAAACTTCCTGTCAGGATCTGGTCACTTTTTCAACATACAGGCTAGACCAATATTTCACACTAGTAACTTTCACCTCTTGCTGACATCTCTTGTATCTTAACAGTTTCAGTGCTGCCAGGATAAAGCATGTATCTAAGCAACTTGTCAGCATCCTCACCATTCCAAATCAAGAGCATTAAGGGATCAGCAGTGCTATGATTCCCCACTTAGCCTCTCTGAACCCAGATTTTAAGTGCAGAAGTATATTCAGTTCTAAGGCAGCTGTTACGTGCATGAAGCAAAATATACGGTGCTGTGTGGGTTTTGAGGTTGAAAGAAGCATGAAATGTTTTCACTGATGGACTTTGTGTTGCTGTCCTGCCTGACTCTGTTTTTAGCATGCACTGGAGGCAGAGAATTTCCATTGTAGTGCAGCAAATAAAATGAAGCAGAAAAAAATCAGCTTTAATTTAAGAGCCATTTGAACTCTACTCTTTCCATTTGCATATGGTATTTCTTCTCAAAGTGACATGGTAGCTGTAGTGAGTCTAGATGATGTTTTAGAGTGATTAATGATATGGCTGGGTTGGGTAAAGAGGCTGTGAAAGTAAAACAAATTGTGGGCTTGTCACAAAGGGAAACCAGGCTGTGAGAGAGTACAGTCAGTCCAGTTTCTCTCTAGCAAAATAATCTTATGTATACTTCTGCAATAACCATTATTTTTAGGAGTAGGGTTTAGTTCCTCTGGGTTTGTTTTGTGTGTGTGTGTGTGTGTGTGTGTCTTTTTTTTTTTTTAAACACCCTTTTTTAGACCAAGGCAGAAAATGGTTCTTTGATTTGACACTATTTTCCTATAACACATGCAGACACTTAACCCTTATTTGATATTGGTCCTTTTATCAAGGGAGGGCATGTTTAAATGGAAGACAATGTTTGAAAATTTGCTCTAGATTAACACTGATGTGCTCCAGGATAAGAGCATACAAACAGAATAAAGGACACCGCAGTTACTAGAAGGCCAGAAAGTGATATGACATGGATGCACAATTACTTAGCATTGTTAACCTCCTTTGTCAATGAAAGCTTGCAAATCTTAACTCCAGCTCAGATTGCTGACAAAGTAAGAAACTCCTATAAACTATATATTGTTTCAATTCTCAGATGTTCAGACAGAAGCCAAACCCTGGTAGGTACAGGTTAGTCATTTCTCCAGTACTTACGGCCTACCAGCTTGTTAAATATAGGCCAGCTCTTTCCACTTTCCGCTTGGAGGGAAATAAGAGGTGATTACCCTGGTCTTTTTCCCCACAGCAGCAGACTGAATGGCAGCGGTACTTACGCCAGAGCCTAGAAGTAGTGGCAAAAGTCATGGAGCTCCTGCCGACTCATGCCTTCTCTACACTAGTAAGTAGTCATTCTGCTGAGAAGCTGAGATGAAGCAGCTCTGCAACATACGACATGAGCTCTGCTCTCGAGATTTTGTTGTACAAACACTGGTAGAAGGTTGCTGTGCAATGCTTACAGAGAAGAGGCACAGGGATGTGCTTTTGGATTCAAATCTTGGTAAAATCAAGGCCATAAATTTAAAAGGCTTCAGATTTTCTTCTGGGCTTTGAGAAATTTTCTACCATATCTTGGGGAGCGTGCCAGAGCACACTTTTGTACCTCACTCACTGAGTGTCCCGGGGCATTTGAAATTTGGATCAGTCTAGAGGTGAAAACTGGGACACAGACTCTAGATCAGTCTAGAGGTGAAAACTCTGGATCGGACAGACTTTTCTTAGGGGAGTGTCTGATAGAGAATCTCCAGGTTATAGTCAGGAGCAAAGGACTGAAGAGTATAATGTAAGGGCCTGATCAGATGATAAACAGTCACATAAAAAAGAATCTGGCACATCAGAAAAAGGCAGGCTAATAAACAGGGACAAGTTTTTAAAGTGCTTGTACACAAATGCCAGAAGTCTAAGTAATAAGATGGGTGAACTAGAGTGCCTTGTGATAAAGGAGGATATAGATATAATAGGCATCACAGAAACCTGGTGGACTGAGAGCAATCAATGGGACACAATCATTCCGGGGTACAAAATATATCGGAAGGACAGAACAGGTCGTGCAGGGGGAGGAGTGGCACTATATGTGAAAGAAAGTGTAGATTCAAATGAAGTAAAAATCTTAAGCGAATCCACATGTTCCATAGAATCTCTATGGATAGAAATTTCATGCTCTAGTAAAAATATAACATTAGGGATCTATTATCGACCACCTGACCAGGACAGTAATAGTGATGATGAAATGCTAAGGGAAATTAGAGAGGCTATCAAAATTAAGAACCCAATAATAGTGGGGGATTTTAATTATCCCCATATTGACTAGGAACATTTCACTTCAGGACGAAATGCAGAGATAAAATTTCTCGATACTTTAAATGACTGCTTCATGGAGCAGCTGGTACGGGAACCCACAAGGGGAGAGGCAACTCTAGATTTAATCCTGAGTGGAGCGCAGGAGCTGGTCCAAGAGGTAACTATAGCAGGACCGCTTGGAAATAGTGACCATAATACAATAGCATTCAACATCCCTGTGGTGGGAAGAACATCTCAACTGCCCAACACTGTGGCATTTAATTTCAAACGGGGGAACTATACAAAAATGAGGGGGTTAGTTAGACAAAAGTTAAAAGGTACAGTGACTAAAGTGAAATCCCTGCAAGTTGCATGGGCCCTTTTTAAAGACACCATAATAGAGGCCCAACTTCAATGTATACCCCAAATTAAGAAAAACAGTAAAAGAACTAAAAAAGAGCCACCGTGGCTTAACAATCATGTAAAAGAAGCAGTGAGAGATAAAAAGACTTCCTTTAAAAAGTGGAAGTCAAATCCTAGTGAGGCAAATAGAAAGGAGCACAAACACTGCCAACTTAAGTGCAAGAGTGTAATAAGAAAAGCCAAAGAGGAATTTGAAGAACAGCTAGCCAAAAACTCCAAAGGTAATAACAAAATGTTTTTTAAGTACATCAGAAGCAGGAAGCCTGCTAAACAACCAGTGGGGCCCCTTGATGATCAAAATACAAAAGGAGCGCTTAAAGATGATAAAGTCATTGCAGAGAAACTAGATGGATTCTTTGCTTCAGTCTTCACGGCTGAGGATGTTGGGGAGATTCCCAAACCTGAGCTGGCTTTTGTAGTTGACACATCTGAGGAACTGTCACAGATTGAAGTGTCACTAGAGGAGGTTTTGGAATTAATTGATAAACTCAACATTAACAAGTCACCGGGACCAGATGGCATTCACCCAAGAGTTCTGAAAGAACTCAAATGTGAAGTTGCGGAACTATTAACTAAGGGTTGTAACCTGTCCTTTAAATCGGCTTCGGTACCCAATGACTGGAAGTTAGCTAATGTAACGCCAATATTTAAAAAGGGCTCTAGAGGTGATCCTGGCAATTACAGACCGGTAAGTCTAACGTCAGTACCGGGCAAATTAGTCGAAACAATAGTTAAGAATAAAATTGTCAGACACCTAGAAAAACATAAACTGTTGAGCAATAGTCAACATGGTTTCTGTAAAGGGAAATCGTGTCTTACTAATCTATTAGAGTTCTTTGAAGGGGTCAACAAACGTGGACAAGGGGGATCCAGTGTACATAGTGTACTTAGATTTCCAGAAAGCCTTTGACAAGGTCCCTCACCAAAGGCTCTTACGTAAATTAAGCTGTCATGGGATAAAAGGGAAGGTCCTTTCATGGATTGAGAACTGGTTGAAGGACAGGGAACAAAGGGTAGGAATTAATGGTAAATTCTCAGAATGGAGAGGGGTAACTAGTGGTGTTCCCCAAGGGTCAGTCCTAGGACCAATCCTTTCAATTTATTCATAAATGATCTGGAGAAAGGGGTAAACAGTGAGGTGGCAAAGTTTGCAGATGATACTAAACTGCTCAAGATAGTTAAGACCAAAGCAGATTGTGAAGAACTTCAAAAAGATCTCACAAAACTAAGTGATTGGGCAACAAAATGGCAAATGAAATTTAATGTGGATAAATGTAAAGTAATGCACATTGGGGGAAAAAAAACCCCAACTATACATACAACATGATGGGGGCTAATTTAGCTACAACGAATAAGGAAAAAGATCTTGGAGTCATCGTGGATAGTTCTCTGAAGATGTCCACGCAGTGTGCAGAGGTGGTCAAAAAAGCAAACAGGATGTTAGGAATCATTAAAAAGGATATAGAGAATAAGACTGAGAATATATTATTGCCCTTATATAAATCCATGGTACGCCCACATCTCGAATACTGTGTACAGATGTGGTCGTCTCACCTCAAAAAAGATATTCTAGCAGTAGAAAAGGTTCAGAAAAGGGCAACTAAAATGATTAGGGGGTTAGAGAGGGTCCCATACGAGGAAAGATTAAAGAGGCTAGGACTCTTCAGCTTGGAAAAGAGAAGACTAAGGGGGGATATGATAGAGGTATATAAAATCATGAGTGATGTTGAGAAAGTGGATAAGGAAAAGTTATTTACTTATTCCCATATTACAAGAACTAGGGGTCACCAAATGAAATTAATAGGCAGCAGGTTTAAAACAAATAAAAGGAAGTTCTTCACGCAGCGCACAGTCAACTTGTGGAACTCCTTACCTGAAGAGGTTGTGAAGGCTAGGACCATAACAATGTTTAAAAGGGGACTGGATAAATTCATGGTGGCTAAGTCCATAAATGGCTATTAGCTAGGATGGGTAAGAATGGTGTCCCTAGCCTCTGTTCGTCAGAGGATGGAGATGGATGGCAGGAGAGAGATCATTTGATCATTGCCTGTTAGGTTCACTCCCTCTGGGGCACCTGGCATTGGCCACTGTCGGTAGACAGATACTGGGCTAGATGGACCTTTGGTCTGACCCAGTACGGCCATTCTTATGTTCTTATTATGTTCTTATGACAGAGCTACACACTCTGCTGTTACCAGTTTTCACCTTTAGGCTGATCCAAATTTCAAATGCCCCTGTACATTCAGTGAGTGAGGCACAAGTGTGCTCTGGCACTCCACCCAAGATATGGTAGAAATCTTCTCAAAGCCCAAAAGAACATATGAATATGCTGAGGGTCAGAGCTGCACACTCTGCTGTGACAGTCAGCATATTCATCTTGGCCTTTCCATAAGGTGGAGGTACTGCACATAAGGCAAATGGTGAGATGTTCCCAGGAGGGTGGAATGTTAACTTAAAATACACGGCAGTACATAGATGAAGATCATAGGGAGATAGGGCTCTGCAAACCATAGGGAGGGAGAAGCAAGAAATACTGAAAATTAGGGCTTGCAATTCTCACACAATTAACTCAAAAAAAAGTAATTGCGATTAATTGCTGTTAAACAATATTATACCAATTGAAATATTTTTTGGATGTTTTTCTACATTTTTAAATATATTTATTTCTAAAACAACACGGAATACAAAGTGTACAGTGTTCACTTTATGTTTTTATTACAAATATTTGGACTGTAAAAATGATAAATAGTATTTTTCGGTTCACCTCATATGAGTACTGTAGTGCAATCTCTTTATCATGAAAGTGCAACTTACAAACGTAGATTTTTTTTTGTTACGTAACTGCTCTCAAAAAAAAAATAATTAAAACTTTAGAGCTTACAAGTCCACTCAGTCCTCCTACTTGTTCAGCCAATTGCTAAGACAAACAAGTTTGTTTACATTTACAGGTGATAGTGCTGTCTGCTTCTTATGTACAATGTTACTTTAAAGTGAGAACAGGCATTCGCATGGCACTTTTGTAGCTGGTGTTGCAAGGTATTTATGTGCCAGATATGCTAAACATTCATACACACCTTCATGCTTTGGCCACCATTCCAGAGGATATGCTTCCATGCTGATGATGCTCGTTAAAAAATGTGTTAATTTTGTGACTGAACTCCTTGGGTGAGAACTGTATGTCTTTGGCTCTGCTTTACCTGCATTCTGCCATATATTTCATGTTATAGCAGTCTTGGATGATGACCCAGCACGTTTGTTTTAAGAACACTTTCACAGCAGATTTGACAAAACGCAAAGAAGATACCAATGTGAGATTTCTAAAAACAGCTACAGCACTCAACCCAAGGTTTAAGACTCCAAAGTGCCTTCCAAAATCTGAGAGGGACAAGGTGTGGAGCATGCTTTCAGAAGTCTTAAAAGAGCAACACTCAGATGCGGCAACTACACAACTTGAACCACCAAAAAGGAAAATAAACCTTCTGCTGGTGGTATCAAACTCATGATGATGAAAATGAACATGATCGGTACACTCTGCTTTGGATCGTTATCGAGCAGAACCCATCATCAGTATGGACGCATGTCCTCTGGAATGGTGGTTGAAGATGAAGGGACATATGAATCTTTAGCGCATCTGGCATGTAAATATCTCGCGCTGCCGGCTACAACAGTGCCATGCAAATGCCTATTCTCACTTTCAGGTGACATTGTAAATAAGAAGCGGGCAGCGTTATCTCTTGCAAATTATAACCAAGTTTGTTTGTCTGAGTGATTGGCTGAAGTAGGACTGAGTGGACTTGTAGGCGCTAAAGTTTTACATTGTTTTATTTTTCAATGCAGTTATTTTTTGTACATAATTCTACATTTGTAAGTTCAACTTTCATGATAGAGATTGCACTACAGTACTTGTATGAGGTGAATTGAAAAATACTATTTTGTTTTTTAGTGCAAATATTTGTAATAAAAATAAATATAAAGTGAGCACTGTACACTTAGTAGTCTGTGTAATTGAAATCAATATATTTGAAAATGCAGAAAACATCCAAAAACACTTAAATAAATAGTATTCCATTATTGTTTAACATGATTAATCATAGTTAATTCTTTTAATTGCTTGACAGCCCTACTGAAAATTTGTCTTCTCCATCTGTGACAATGTCACTATCTTGGCATTTAAGATGGCAGTGCTATGAAATAGCCTTTTCTTGTAGCTGTGTGGGAGAAAAGCAGTTAGAGTGGCTCTCAAGCTTCTAATTTTGGGGCATTAAACTATTGATCAGAAGTGTAACAATTAGTATTGTTTAGCGCTCCTTATGGATGGGAAGAAAAGTATCTGAATTCACTAGGATCACTGATCATGTGTAATTACTCTACTGTGGTATGTCATGGGGCTGTCTACGTACCTGAAGGCATTGAACACATTCCCTGAAAAGCAGCAAACTTGTTTGAGAGACGAGAATGAAGCTCACTTGCTTTGTCTTACCGTTACACATATTGGTATTGTCAAGTCCCAAAAGCATGTTTGTGAAAAATCTTTTCTAAAACTAGCGCTAAAAAGTCATGGGAAGATTTCTGTTTAATTCTAATGAAAAATTGTTTGTATGAATAGAAACGTTCCCCTGCAGTGTTTGCAGCCCATTGCTAATGCATGAGTCAGCAGGTGAACCTTACTACAAACCAAAGTGAAAGGGCCTGGTCTCCTTTCACTGTACGTGCAGAGTGAAATGCAGAAAGCAAACGGCATTTGGTGAAGAACACATGGTTTTAAAAAACATTTCCCTGTGTTGTTAATATTGAACTTTTTAAGAAAGTTCTAACCCTGTGGCTGTGTTCCGTCATATGAACTCCTGTTTCAGTATTAAGTATCTTTCCTTGGAGACCTGCTCAGTTCATTCTAGGACATTAGATAACCCAAGAAACACTTAATGAGTCTCATACACATGTTACAGTAGTTTGTGAAATGCGCTTGTAACATGTGACCAGCCTTTAGCCCACAAATCCAGTAAGTGAAATAGACTCCAGAATAAACTGAGTCACTGTAAATCTGTCTCTAATCTGCTGGACATTCTGCATGTGGTGCCTGGCACTGGGCAGTGAATGACCACACTTCAACAGAGTAGATATCTAGATTTGTGTAGGGAAAAGAAGAGAAGTGCCAATTAAGTCCCAAGAGTTAAACTGCTAAAACTTTAGCATAAGCCATGCGTAAGGCTAAGATTTAGTCATGGGTACTTTTTAGTAACAGTCATGGACAGGTCAAGGGCAGTAAACAAAAATTAATGGCCCGAGACCTGTCCATGACTTGTACTATATACCCCCAACTAAATCTTAGGTGCTCTGGAGGTTGGGTGCTGGGGGTGTTCTAGATGGGGGGAGGGTGCTTTGGAGGTGGGGTGGACCAGAGAACCGCTGATGCTCTGGGGCAGGGGGTGGCCTGGGACCATCGCTGGAGGGAGGGGGGGCTGGCGCAGTAGCCAGAGACTGCCCCAGCAGTGGCCAGTGTAATGGAGAAGCATTAAGTCTATCTGCCTTAACATTAAAATCACACCTATGTGTTGTCCCTTTTTTTTTTTTTTTTTTTTCCCAGTTCCCAGTTCTGCAGGATAACTTGGAAGTATACCTGGGATTACAACAGTTTGTGGTCACTTCAGGGACAGGTAATACCGCTCTCCGGTGTTACATTTCTCAATTCTCTATACACTTAGCTGTAAAAATGTTGTGTTCATGCATTAAGCTCCTGCTTGCTGTCAAACTGTCCGTTAGTACTTCAGCATCAATATTCTAAAGGTTAACCCTAAAATTCTTCACACTGGGATGCTTACACACACTGCATAAGGGCTCAGCATTCAGAAATATGAGTTTGGTGTTTGTGCTCTGAGAAATCTGCTTTCTTGTTAGAAATGTGATTTATATTGATATGTTTTCTCATTGATTCTGGTACTTGAAACAAGAAAACTGGTGGGGAGCACAGAAATGTTGGAGTAATGTAGCGTGGTTGATATAGTTAAATGACTATCAGCTTTTCCATTGGAAACTCCATTCAGGAAGGGCTTGTTTTAATTTGGTTTGGGCTCAAACTCAGCATCAAGCTCTCAATGTGGGAGCATTTTTATTTAGGATTGAAGTAAAATCAGTTAAGAATACTTGAATGAAAAGATCGAGGAGGCAGTAGATTTAGCACTCTCTACTAACTGCCATTCCAAGCACCTCTGCGTCTTGGTGGGAAGAATTCCCAACCTACCAAAAGAGTTTAATCCCAAAGGGAGAAACCAGACCCTCTTTTAGGCTGTTGGCTCACCTTGTGGGCTAGCTGTTTGACAACCAAGGAAAGGGTGGGTGGGGAGATACTAACTGGGTGAGAGCTTTAATTGGGAGGTGTACAATTTATACTAGCTAGTCACATGTCTTTAACCCTTTAGAATGTATCCCTTCCATTAAGCCTTCTGACATGGCTGTTAGAAGAATCTGCTGTATGCTAAATATCACAAGATGTACATGTTATCCACATCATTATCACTTAGAGAAGTTGAACACACACCACCTAATATATTAAAATACGCACATTTTAAATGCACTAAATCACTGCAGTGCATACTGATGGCAGTCTTCATTACTTCTAAGCTGTTCAACTGTCGCAAATCTGGCCCTGGCTCACAAGTATTTTTTTTCCCTAGTACTCTGGCTGCCCCGATGGGTCAGTAGAGTACAGTGATTTATTGCACAGACAAGGCTCCAGAGGCTTACCATGCTGGATATTAGCAATTTGTGGATTATGTTCTGCACCCAGGTTTATGGCCTCTTCCCACCTTGAACAGTCACTACACATGTTCATGGAAGGCTTATAGACAACGGTGTATAACAGAAGTTGGTTCAGGAACTGGCTTTTCATCGAAGGGGGGCATGGATCAGAGTAGACAGCTTAGATTCAAGTACAGCTTCAGGATCATACGATGTAGTGCCTGTTTTAGCAGTTTCACATCTTGCAATCTTGATGGAAATAGCTCCTACTTTTCAACATCAGTGCTGAGACTAAATTGGCATGAGTGGAAAAAATATGCTGTTTTAATACACTTATCTGAACAGTTGAAAGGAAAGCAGGGAAAATTCTTCAGCTGTCCTCATTGTCCTTAGGCCTATGCATTACAATATGCATTTTCCAGCAGTGTGTCCCATGCCAGGGAAAATAGAAATAAACATGTACATTATCCGTATGCTTACATAGCCTATTCTATGAAAAAAAATTCCAGGAATCAGTGTTACATGTATCTGGGTGCTGTGATTGTAGATAGTTAGCCACACATTGTGTTTGCATCTGAATTTAATTCATCCAGGTTACAAATGTGGTTTTGTTGTTGTTCCTCTAGGAATTTGTATACTCTGTTGCTATATAGACAAACAGCAGAGGGAGACAAACTAACAACCTTATCCCCAGAGCTGGGATCATCTTTTTTTGTTTAATGTCAATCAGTAACCAAAAAAAGATGCCTGTTAGCTACAGTTTAATCCAAAAGAACAAAATGTACATGAAAAAGTCAAATGGCTGGGGAACTTTCTTTTCAGTCTTTTACATCTATCTGCAAAAACTATATTTGACAGCATCCACTTAAACTTGTTTTATTCATTCTTTCCATCAAATGACAGTGCTCAGAGCTGAACTGTGACCCACGGGATAGTTAATTTAAAGAGACTGTTTGTAATGAAATTAGCTTAAACTCTGCATTTCCTGTAGCTACATAACTGGGTTTCTCATCTGAAAGAACTGTATTTATTACAGATATTGGTTACTTGTGCTTTGTGCTTAAATTTTATAATTGAGAGAGAGAGAGAGACTCCAGACTGCCTGAATGTTAATCAATGGTTAATAGCAAACCAAAGAGCATTTACACTTGAATCTTGCCTTGCTTTATGGCTAACCGACCACAATGTCATTTCAGGTCATAGGCTGAATATCACTGCAGAGAATGACTGCCGACGCTTGCACTGCTCCCTACGAGACCTTAGCTCCCTGCTGCAGGCTGTTGGCCGTTTAGCCGAATACTTTATTGGGGATGTTTTTGCTGCCCGGTTCAACGATGCCCTTACAGTAGTGGAGAGGTAGGCAAAAGGTCACTGCATCAGGGAATAGTGCTGCCAACCCTCCACCAGTGCAGAGGAACTGCTGACCACTTTTAAGGCCTGCCACCCCCACAATGAATAGCAAAAAACACAAACTACCTTCTGCCACAGAGTAACTGAAATGTCAGTCTATCAAATGCCAGAGGTATTGCTTCACCAGTGCTAAATTTCTCAAATATACCCTCCCGTAATCCTTTAAATACATATTTTAGAGATAAGCAATAATTGATTACTTAGATGTTCAATTCTGAACAATTACTGGGAAAGTCAGAGTCCACTCTCATGATGTAATTGCAGCTATTCCGACCTAATGGAACTAAGGATATAATTTGATTACTTCAGGTCGGCATCACCCAAAACAAAGAGCTGGAATCAGATTTCAATTTGACACTTCTCCTCAACTCCCAAATAAGTATATGTTTAATCACAGCTTATACATAGTCCTGTGCTTACATTCAGAAATACTGTACCTATTCCTTAGAACAAGTTTGCTTGTGATGCAAAATGACCTTGTGCTAGACAATCTAGATTGTGTGAACATTTAGTCAGTGTGCAGTCTAGCAGAGTGCCATGTTATGATAAAGTATATTCTGGTTGTTCTTGATGTACATGCACATCTGTATTTTACAATTCCTACACACTCTTTGATTTGCTACTTTATTGGCAGGCTGGTCAAGGTAACACTGTATGGATCCCAGATTAAACTGTACAACATTGAAACTGCTGTGCCGTCTGTATTGAAACCTGACCTTATCGACGTGTGAGTATAAGACTTTTACTGCAAAACCAAAATTATACTGTAGGCTTCCGAAAAGTTATCCTGCTATTGGTGTTCATAGGACCAGAAATGATGAGTGGAAGTAAGACAGTGTCTGAATTTAGATCCCTTATTTCTTCTCCCTGGTGAGAAAGTATTGGAATCCCAAAGACTTGTCAGTATTTTTCTTCCACTTGCTTCCCATGCCAGGTGATACACATTTATCCTCCAGTCTTTCCTAGCTGACCATGAAGAAGCTTTATGGTCGCTGTCCCCAGATCAAGGCTAACTAGCTGCTCTTCATACTCAGACCACTGTTTCCTCCAATTCATGTTCTTAGCCCAGCTGCCCAGTTCCATTCATATAAGAGATTTAATTAAAAAAAACAAACAAATCAGTTAGGGTCAGAGATGACAAACGGCTACCATGTTGGCTCTAAATGCAAAGCAGTGATAACAGCCCATAATACACCATGTACTGACCGCAAGGAAGCTCAGTTCGCTTGAAGTGTTAGGGTAATTAAAGTAATCCATGTAAAAATGATGGCATCTTACATCCCTGCGCCGGGTATGTAATCTGGATTTACGTAGCAAATGTTTTGTTACTTCTGTTAGTGCTGCAGAGCCTGTACTACTATGGGAAAGTGAGGCAGGTTCTTACCTGGCTCAGGCATTAATAGAACTGTTAACCAAGTTACAATTCCAGAGCTAAATGCTGCCCTTGCTAAATTGTGCAATCCCACTTAAAATAATGCACTTGCATGGGTGTTACTAAGGATGGGAATTTAGTCCTCAATCTTTATTACTATTTGTGATACATGAGCCCAGAACACAGCTTAACTCTCATATTTCAGGATGAGTACGTACCTTTGTAAGCTATAAAACCCATTTTTTTTCAAGTTATAAAATGAGGAAATTTGATCCACAAGTTAAAACTTGAAAATAGCATTGAGACGCCACATTTAAAATAGAATACCACTTTAATGGTCTTCATCTCTCCATTATGCTCTGTTGAATATGCCTTTTTCTGCCAGCTGACCTTGTGAGCAGGGTTTAAACATGTCCTTTTGAAAAGTTTCTTTTGATTTGTGATTGCATATACTGTATATCAAACTTCTGAGATTCCATGCTGGTAATTGGTTTTATCACTTAGTCCCCTGAGTCTCTCTGCTATTAATCCAAACTGCTTACATTAGGTTCAAACTAAGCTTAACTTTTTCATGTTAAATAGCTCTATTGTCCCTTTCTCATAACAGCCCTACCAGGCTGGAATTCTTCTGGATTTGTTGGCCTGTTTTCGTTCACTTGCTATCAATAAATCCTATCCTCCTGTCAGTCAAAGCAGAAATCCATATTGCCCTAGTCTAACATCAGTTTCAGACACGTGATTATTTCATTCTGTTACTGACGTTGTGTAGTTTTCACCTCCATCTTCTTTCCCTCAGCACTATCAGTAAGGATCATTCTTCTTCGAGTGATTGCTCCTATCCATTCCATGTAGGTGTGCGCGCCGCGCGTGCACGGCTCTTCGGAACATTTTTAGCCTAGCAACTCCGGCGGGCCGGCTGGCGCCCCCTGGAGTGGCGCCGCCATGGCGGCGGATATATACCCCAGCCGGCCCGTCCGCTCCTCAGTTCCTTCTTTCCGCCCGTGACGGCTAGTAGGAACAGTGGAGTGATCTGCTTTCCTCCACAGCCTTAGCGTTCTCCGTTAGTTAGTGTATATAGTTGTTAAATTTTGTTAATAGTTCTATAATTAGTGTTTACAATAGTCATTAGGGAATTAGAGGGGTTAGCCCTCTTCTTCCGCCCCGGTGCGGGCTTATGCCCGGACCGGCGGGTTTCAAGCCCTGCGTGGCTTGCCAGCGGTCTATGCCGGTGAGTGACCCGCACGACTCCTGCCTCCGCTGTCTGGGAGAGTCGCACCGGTCGGACAAGTGCCCCATCTGCGTCGCTTTCAGGCCTCGCACGAGGAAGGAGCGGGACTCACGGTTGAAACAACTCCTCATGGAGTCGGCCCTCCAACCTCCGGCACCAGCACCGGCGGCGCCAAAGACTGCCTCGGCTAGCAGCGCGCCGACCGCACCCAGCCGCCCCGGTGCCGAGGATGCATCTCGGCACCCGGCACCGAAGACCCGGCACCGCTCCATCTCCCCGGGAAAGAAGCGCAAAGTGCCGAAGACGGTCTCTGATAAGCAAAAGAGACCGTTAGCCCAGCCGCCTCCGACTGTAACGGTGCAGGCTGAGGCTGTGCACAAAACGTGCACCGTGCTGTCGACTCCGGCGCCGCAAGGCCCGTCGAGTCCGGCACCGCCCAGCTCCCCGGTACCTACCGAGGAGGAGCTGAGGTTGCCGTCCACGCCCGAGTCGTTCGCGACGGCAAGACATTTAATTGACATTACCGCTGATACAAGCGCTCAGCTGCCGGTGCCACCGGTGCAGACTCTCAAATCTATTGGGAAGCCACTTATGATGCGCCCCCCGTCCCCGGGCGTCCGAGCTGATCGCAGCACCGCCGCCAGATCTCGGTCCCGATCTCGCTCACGGCACCGCTCTCCACCGCACCGGGCACGACGATCCACGTCAAGACGACGCTCCCCATCTCCTCGCCGGTCGCAGTCGCGGTACCGGTCGCACTCCCGGCGACGTTCCAAGTCCCGGTCGCCGAGTCGCCGGCACCGTACCAGGTCCAGCTCCAGGCACCGCGAGAGGCGTCGAGAGTCACGTAGTCGCTCTAGGCGCCGCCGCACGCGGTCCAGATCCTCATCCCGGCGCCGCAGGTCGCGCTCCCGGGGCCAAAGGTCGAGCTCCCAGCACCGCGCCACACGCAGGTCCCGTTCGCCGGCTAGACCACGTGACGACCGGCACCGTCCGTCGGCACCGCGGGGGCACTTTACTCCGGCACCGGACGTCCGCCCGGCCACCGCTTCGGCCCCCCCCTGGCCATCAAGAGAGCCCTCAGTCGCTTCCCCTGGGGGCAGCGCAATTGACTTCCGGGCGGGGTCCCTCCCACCAGAACCTGGACCGCAACAATGGGGATTTTGGGTGCCTTGGGCCGAACATGAACAGGGGCCTCCCCTTCCGCCGCGACAGCCAGGCTCGGTGCGGTCGGTACCGGTAGCCACTGTCAGCAGGCCACCTCCGTCCCCCACTCCACAGGCCGCCGCTCACGGCACGCACTTAGAGCATGAAACGCGGGCACCTATTCCCGCAGACACGGAGCAGGCACCGGAAGAAGTGCTACCGGGTCCTTCCTCATCCTCCTCCCCCGATGAGGCGGTGGCAGGGGCGTCACCGTCGGAGCCTCCGCCGATCGACCTCAAGGCTCACCAGGACCTTCTCAGAAGGGTAGCTAAGGCCATCAACCTACCCGTGGAAGAAGTCCAGGAGGTCGATGACCCCATCACGGACGTGGTGGGGGCGGAGGCCCCCGTGAGGGTAGCGCTCCCCTTCATTCGGACAATACAAAAGAACAATGCCACTATCTGGCAGTCGCCCTCCTCCGTCCCGCCTACAGCGCGCGGAGTTGAGAGGAAGTACTCGGTCCCCCCGAGGGGGTACGAATACCTTTATGTTCACCCAGCTCCGGACTCTCTAGTTGTCCAATCTGTCAATGACCGGGAGCGACACGGACAGCCCGCCGCTGCGCCGAAGTCGAAGGAGTCCAAGCGTATGGACTTGTTAGGCCGAAAAATTTACTCAGCGGGTGGCCTCCAACTCCGCATCGCCAACCAAATGGCCCTGCTCTCAAGATATACATTCAACATCTTGGGCTGCCTAGGGAAATTTGCGGAGCTCACCCCGCAGGATTCCCGCCGAGAATTCTCGGCACTGCTGGAGGAAGGAAAGCTGGCTTCCCGAACCTTAATTAAGGCAGCGGTGGACGCAGCGGACTCGGGGGCCAGGACCATAGCGTCAGGGGTAACCATGCGACGCATTGCATGGCTTCAGTCCTCTACTCTGCCGCCGGAGGTCCAATACACGCTCCAGGACCTTCCTTTTGAGACGCAGGGTCTAGTCTCAGAAAAGACTGATACCCGCATTCAGACCCTAAAGGACGGCAGAGTGGCGATCCGTACATTAGGAATGCACACGCCGGCCACCCAAAGGCGTTCCTTCCGGCATCAACCTTATCGCCCCTTTCAACACAACAGACCTCGCCCGCCTAACAATCGGCGCTCAGCCCCCTTCCGCCGCAGACCATCGGGCGGGCGGCGTAACCAAGCCCAGGGATCGTCCAAGGCCCCTCAGGGCCCAAAGACGGCCTTTTGACGGGACGCCCGAGGGCCGCTCACCTCTCTCCAATCAGGATCCACCCCTTCTGTTTTCCGATCGCCTTTCCCGCTTCCTCCAGGCGTGGTCATCTGTGACATCAGACAGCTGGGTCCTCAGCACTGTCCAATACGGCTACCGCCTACAGTTCATTTCGCCCCCTCCCTCCCACCCATCCTCCCTGTCCCTCTTCAGGGACCCCTCTCACGAGCAAGTCCTCTTACAGGAGGTCCAATCTCTGTTGAGCGTGGGTGCCATCGAGGAGGTGCCTCCCAGCAGGCGAGGCAGGGGATTCTATTCCAGATACTTCCTCATCCCCAAGGCGAAAGGAGGCCTTCGTCCCATCTTAGACCTCCGGGAGCTCAACAGATACTTGTGCAAGCTCAAGTTTCGAATGGTGACCTTGGGGTCCATTATCCCTTCCTTGGATCCGGGAGACTGGTTTGCTGCCCTCGACATGAGGGATGCCTACTTTCATGTGGCAATCTACCCCCCCCACAGACGCTTCCTGCGCTTCATGGTCAACGGAGCTCATTACCAGTTCACAGTGCTCCCCTTCGGCCTCTCCACCGCGCCGAGGGTATTCACCAAGTGCATGGCGGTCGTCGCCGCAGCCCTCCGCCGTCGTCGCATCCACGTCTACCCATATCTCGACGACTGGCTGATTCGGGGCCGCTCCCAAGAGCTGGTGGCGAATCAGGTGACCGAGATTCTACATCTGTTCCGGTCTCTCGGCCTGCTTGTCAACACCGAGAAGTCCCTCTTAGTTCCAGCGCAAAGAGTGGAGTTCATAGGAGCGGTCCTCGACTCCCATCTGGCCAGAGCGTGCCTCCCTCGCACTCGGCACGACACGTTGGCCTCCCTCATTCGGGCACTGCAGGCCTTTCCGACGACAACGGTGCGATCCTGCCTCCGCCTCCTGGGTCACATGGCAGCGTCCACATTTGTGACCGCGCACGCCAGGCTGCGACTTCGCCCATTCCAAATGTGGCTGGCGTCGGTGTACCGCCCTCATCGCGATCCCCTAGACATGGTGGTAACGGTGGCAAAGCCCGCTCTCCAGACGCTCACCTGGTGGCTGGACCCGGAAACGGTCTGCGAGGGAGTTCCGTTCCGCCCGCCTCGCCCGTCAATCACCCTGACGACGGACGCCTCGGCGCTGGGCTGGGGGGCTCACGTAGGAGACCAACACACCCAGGGTCTCTGGTCACCCCAGGAGCTCTCCCTCCATATCAACGTCCGGGAGCTGAGAGCGATCCGCTTAGCTTGTCTCGCCTTTCGGGCTCACCTGCAGAACCGCTGTGTAGCGGTCTACACGGACAACACCACAGCCATGTTTTATGTCAACAAGCAGGGCGGAGCGCGGTCCTCCCCACTTTGCAACGAGGCATTGCTCCTCTGGGATTTCTGCGTAGCCCACTCGATTCGCCTCGAAGCGTTTTTTCTGCCGGGAGCGCAGAACACGTTGGCCGACCGCCTCAGCAGGTCCTTCGCCTCTCACGAGTGGTCCCTTCGCCCAGATGTGGCTTATTCCATCTTCCAGAGGTGGGGCTTTCCCCAGATAGACCTCTTTGCTTCCCGGACCAACCGCAAATGCCACAGGTTCTGCTCCTTCCAAGGTCAAGCTCCAGGCTCCCTCTCAGATGCGTTTCTCCTGTCATGGACAGAGCCTCTTCTCTACGCGTTTCCTCCGTTTCCGCTCGTCCACCGAGTGTTACTCAAGATCCGGAGAGACAGCGCCCGCATCATACTCGTCGCTCCGGCCTGGCCGAGGCAGCACTGGTATACCCTGCTGCTCGAGCTGTCGGTTCGGGAACCCATTCCCCTTCCGCTGTGGCCGGACCTCATAACCCAGGACCTCGGCAGGCTTCGTCACCCGAACCTGCAATCGTTGCATCTTACAGCTTGGTTCCTGAATGGTTAACCGACGCAGAGAGGGATTGCTCCGCAGCGGTGCAGCAAGTGCTGCTCGAAAGCAGGAAACCTTCAACGCGAACTACTTACCTCGCCAAGTGGAAGCGCTTTGCCCTCTGGTGCGACCAGAGAGGTATCAACCCTTTCTCGGCCCCCATCCAGACTGTCCTCAACTACCTTTGGTACCTCAAGGGTCAAGGTCTTGCAATCTCGTCCCTCAGAGTGCACCTGGCAGCGCTGTCAGCATTTCGACCAGCTATAGGAGGTCGCTCGATCTTCTCCAACCCGATGGTATCACGATTCCTTAAAGGGTTAGACCGTCTCTACCCGCAGGTGCGGCCTCCTGCTCCGACATGGGATCTTAACCTGGTCCTCGCCCAGCTCATGGGCCCACCCTTCGAGCCCCTTGCTACTTGCTCTCTCCTCCATCTTACCTGTAAGACGGCCTTCCTCGTGGCGATCACATCCGCCAGACGGGTCTCAGAGCTCCGCGCCCTGACGGCGGGTCCCCCATATACCGTCTTTCACGGGGACAAGGTGCAGCTCCGACCACACCCGGCCTTCCTCCCCAAGGTGGTGTCGCCCTTCCATCTCAACCAGGAGATCTTCCTCCCGGTCTTCTTCCCGAAGCCGCATGCCTCGCCTCGGGAACAGCAGCTGCATACCCTCGACGTCCGCCGAGCACTCGCGTTCTACATCGACCGCACGAAGCCTTTTCGGCGTTCGTCCCAGCTGTTTGTGGCAATAGCTGACCGCATGAAAGGCGAGCCAGTCTCCTCGCAGCAGATTTCTTCCTGGGTGACGTCCTGCATCAGAACGTGTTACGAGCTTGCTCGCGTTCCCCCGTGCCGACTCACCGCACACTCCACGAGGGCACACGCCTCATCGGCCGCTTTCCTGGCCCATGTCCCCATCCAGGACATCTGTAGAGCGGCCACCTGGTCTTCAGTCCATACCTTCGCTTCCCACTACGCGTTGGTGCAGCAGTCTAGAGACGACGCAGCCTTCGGCTCTGCGGTATTACACTCCGCCACGTCTCATTCCGACCCCACCGCCTAGGTAAGGCTTGGGAATCACCTACGTGGAATGGATAGGAGCAATCACTCGAAGAAGAAAAGACGGTTACTCACCTGTAGTAACTGGTGTTCTTCGAGATGTGTTGCTCCTATCCATTCCAATCCCGCCCTCCTTCCCCACTGTCGGAATAGCCGGCAAGAAGGAACTGAGGAGCGGACGGGCCGGCTGGGGTATATATCCGCCGCCATGGCGGCGCCACTCCAGGGGGCGCCAGCCGGCCCGCCGGAGTTGCTAGGCTAAAAATGTTCCGAAGAGCCGTGCACGCGCGGCGCGCACACCTACATGGAATGGATAGGAGCAACACATCTCGAAGAACACCAGTTACTACAGGTGAGTAACCGTCTTTTCTGATCTGTAGCTTTTGACATGGCATTGAGCCTGAAATACAGAGCACTTGAAACAGCAACCCAGCAGTTTTTTTTATAATATGACCTCTTGCTAACTTTCCTGTACCCCTGACGTATGCACAGTGGAGCAATAGCACAAGAGTCGGTTATGCCACCTGTCTCAACACATCTGGTGGGTGCAGGTACTAGGGCAAAGGCAACATTTTAAAGTAACTGCACTCACTGTTGATTGAACTCCCGATTCACGTGCTAATCCCTGGCAAAAATAGTCTAGAGTTAAACTGTAAACACTGAGGGAGGGGAGCAGTTTAAAACAACAAGAAATAAACATTATCTTGGCAATCCAAAATTAAGTTAAACCTAAAAAGGATATTGAAAATCAGCAAGATGTAAACACCTTTCTCTGATTACCTTCCCCCTGTGGACACCCGTTAGCGGGATGGAGGTTTTGATAAAGCCATTCAGTTTGCTAACACAGGCAGCAGAGATCTTACAAATCTGCTCCATGTGCTTTATTTGCAGTGTGCCAGCCATATTGGGTGGAGGGATAGCTCAGTGGTTTGAGCATTGTTCTGCTAAACCCAGAGTTGAGTTCAATCCTTGAGGGGGCCACTTAGTTGGACATTGGTCCTACTTTGAGCAGGGGGTTGGACTAGATACCTCCTGAGGTCCCTTCCAACCCTGATATTCTATGATTCTATGAATGCTGGAGAGTGGGGCTATGGTTTAATGCATAAAATACCTGGCATGCCCATGTGAAGCCCACCACCAGAAGTCCTTGGCATGTAAGCACTCTATTTTTGCTCCAGCTCTCGGTCTTCATAGTTTTACAAACAAGATTTTAAGTCTTGCTACATGACAACTTGCATGTTTTAAATCCTGTAAACTCCTGGGGAATGGAATCTAACCCAGTGTCTTTGGCTGAAAGGTGCAGCAGTTTGACTGCATATAGCTCAGAACAAAAGGTTACTGTAGTTATTTAAAGACTCCCTTCTGTTTAAAAGATGTGGAAATGTGCAGTCTGACTTCCATATTCTGGTTGATAGACCAGTTAGGTTACTGGTCAGTGTTTGGAATCTTTGTTGTTGATATCTGCAACCTTGAAGCTCAGAGTATCGCTTGATTTTCCGTTCTATGGGCAGAGTTAAGGTGGATTGAAAAACTTGAAGTATTTCCAAGCTTTCAAGTGACTTAAGTACAGCCTTCACATTGAATTTTCAGGCTTTGTAATGTTTTGAGGGGTTTTTTTGTATGGACTAGAACTTTCTCAAGGTTGTCCCCTGTAAGTAACTGATAGGTGTTTAGTCTTAAATTTACCTTAAAGTTCCCAGGCTGGCAATTTCCTTAGGTGTCTAAAATATATATATTGAATTGTTCAGTGATGGGAGTCCTGCAGTCTCCAACCTGTGTGGAGCCAGCCCCCAAACTGTCCTGGGAGCAGGGTCTCCTTTCTACCACCAGTCAGGTGGATAGGTACATGGGGATAAGACATGTAAAATGAAACTAGTTGGTTTGGGGAGTGGTCTCTAGACTGCTAGAGGGATACCCATTCCAGGTCTCGTGTCCCTCCCCGTTCTCCCATCTTGACTGCCTGCTGCTTCTTCCCGTCCATCCCTGTTGTGGCTGCTACCACTGAAGCCATGCGGAGTTAGGAACTCTACCGAATTATTCATGTCACCATAAATTGCTTTTATTTCTTCCCACATGCACACTTAATAAAAACCTTTACAAACTAGACTGATATCAGGCCTTATCAGGTGCTTAAATGTGACCATGAGTGTGGTTGCAATCAGACTGAATCAAGCTTGGCCAACTGTTGTGCCAAAGGAAGTTCTGGAAATGTTCCAGAAGTGCAGCCTTCATATTTCTCTCTCTCAAAAAAAAAAGTCTTCTCCAGGTTGCCTTAAAGTTTCCAGAAGTTCTAATGCATGTGTTAAACTTCAGACATGGACAGTTCTGGATATCTTATAATGGGAAAAGCCATTGTCCACCTTAACTCCAAGGAAAAGAGTGCCTCTCTGTAACATGTCATCAGAGCTACTTTACTGCGTTTGAGACTTCTGCCATCCTGTTGTGGTCCTTCTGAAATGCCCTTTATCACATGTTTCTTACAATTGTCTCTCCTTCCTTCCAGCCACGCTCAGTCACTGGCAGCATTGCAGGCTTACTCTCATTGGCTAGCCCAGTTCTACAGTGAAGTTCATCGGCAGAATCCAGAGCAGTTCATCTCTCTAGTCTCCACCGCCCTGGAAGCAATTACTCCACTCATCAGCTCCAAGGTACCTTCATCAAAAAGGGCAAATACTTCTCCGAGAAAGAGGGTAAAACCTGAAATTAACATCCAACTTTCCATGCAGATGCTACTCTTGTCTCTATGCATTTAGCAGGTTGGCCCTCAGGACATGTGAATCTGCAGATGAGAGGTTCTGTTTGTTTGCCTGTGCAATGTATTAGTCTGCTTTCCAAGAACATGGTGAAAAACTTGGTGAGGTGTGAAGGTAGTGTCTTCGAGACAAAAGCTGCCTTAAATAGCATCACAGAAATAAATGACAGCCAATTGCTCAAGAGCTGCCTCTTAAGTAAAGATGGATTAATAAAGGTCTAATTATATTGTGGCTCCTTTAATCTGGGAGTTGAGGAATCTTCACACTCAGTGGTAAGGGGCTGACGTGTGTTCTGATTAAAGGCCACTGAATACTGACTTGTGCTTGAAGGCTAGTTTGTGTGAATGTTCTGTCTGTCAGGTTCAGTGTGCTCTTGAATACCAGTGCTGTGTCCCAGAAAGTCCACTGTCTCTTCTTGACACTGTGTGGGACTGAGTTACTGCAGAGCCTAACAGCACATGCTTTCTTTTTCAGGTGCAAGAGAAGTTGCTGTTGTCTGCGTGCCACTTGCTGGTCTCGTTAGCTACCACAGTGCGGCCAGTGTTCTTGATTAGAATCCCAGCAGTACAGAAAGTTTTCAACAGGATCACAGATACTTCCGCTCAGCGGCTTCCTGATAAGGTGCTGTTTGACTCTAACACAAATGCAGAATGTCAGTTTAATTGGGTGCCCTGAGGAAACAATACCACAGCTTTTACCATCATGGTACATCAATTTCAGGGAAAGAGATGTTACTCCTGGATTTTATAAACATTATGTGCAGCAATCAGAGTGTCTTGGATATGTCCATGATCTTTAATTTTTAGAGTAGAAGTACTAATACTGAGGAAAAGCATAAAATTGAAACTCTCAAATCTCATTAAACAACATCTTAACTTCCTGTAACTTGTACTTGATGTCCTGGCTGTATTATGATGGCAAGAGCTCTGAATTATCTACACTTGATAGTTTTGTCTCTGAACCTCTGCGCTCTAGGGCTGGCTATGACTCATGGGGAGGAATATTTCCATTTAGATTCCTTAGTTTGCATTCCCAGTTTAAATGCTGATTTGTCTTAAGTGGTACTTAAAGGCCCTGGCAGAGATCAGCGTCTCCTTGTGTTGAGGACTGTACAAACCTACTATGCATCTGTCCCAAAGAACTTACAATATAAATAACGAGACAGACAGTAGTTAGGAGCAAGGAAGCGTTATCCTTGGGCTTGTGTACACAGTGCTGTGGACTATAGAAGGGCCAATTGCAGAGCTCACCAAAGCGTTGCAATCTAACTGTCCTGTGTGGACATTACTGGCACAAATTAAAAGATGCCTAGTTTGCATTAATGTACGTCCTCTTTCAAACAGGACTCTGTTAGTGCAAGCTAGATACCTTTTAGGATACATCTACACTGCAGTAAACTGTGGCACACCTGGGTCAGGTGACTCTGGCTAAGGGGCTGTAAAATAGCAAAGGGGAGGAGGATCTCAGAGCCCGGATTGCAGCCTGAGCCCAAACATCTACACTGCCATTTTTAGCCCTGCAGCAGGAGCCCACTGACACAAATGTGCTGCAAGGTTTTTTTTGTTTTTTTTAATTGCAGTATAGACATATCCTTCACGCAGGACAGTTAGATCACAACACTTGGGTGGGCTCTGTAATTCACATCCCTGTAGTCAACGCTGCTGCGCAGTGTAGACAAAGCCCTCATTACTCAGATGCAGAACTGAAGCACAAAGATTGAGTGAATTGCTCCAGGTTATCCAGAGAGTCTGGGAACTGAACCCAGATCTAAGACTGGGTCTAGTGCCTTAATCACAATATTCACCTTCCCCTTCTAGTTTGTAGAGCTGCAAGATTTCAGATGCATGTTGGGCTTAACGTCTCTCTTATTAAACTTAATTTCTTCAATACTTATGCTAGAATCACACTTCCATGTAAACTGAGAGAGGTCTCCCTTAAATGAGGCAATAGCAGGTTCCTTAAAGCTGCGTTGTTTCAAGGCTTAATGTTTCGTTGGTTCCAGGCCCAGGTACTGGTGTGCAGAGCGCTCTCAAATGTGTTGTTGCTGCCATGGCCAAATCTCCCAGAGAGTGAGCAGCAGTGGGCAGTTCGCTCAACCAACCATGCCAGTCTGATCTCTGCCCTCACAAGGGAATACCGCCATCTGAAATCCAGTGCCATCCTGCCACAGAGGAAAGTGCGGCTGGAGGACAGTAAGTGCTCTGTTTCCTGATATGAACCAGCCACCAGGGCAGCAGCTGATAGGGAGTCATTAAGCTGAGTTGTTCCAATAACTGCACTAGCTGGAAAGCCTGTACTCAGACTTATTTGGGAGGCTGAGGTATGAGCAGTTAGATCAAATGACTGTTAATGCGACTGTGCTTCCCACCTTTTCAGTGAGTGTTTTAAAGGGAACTTTTGCTCCAGTGAGTTATCAGTACACTTCTTCACTGCTCTGAGATCAGGATCAAGTTGTCGTTTTTAACCTTCTAGGCAGGAAAGATTACATTATAAAATACTCTAGCTGGTTAATGCAGTAGTTTGGGGGGCTACCATTAGGCTATTATGCTGGAAATCTAGGTTGGCGGTAATGTTCCCAAAGATTTCAGCTGTGAGAAAATAGTAAGGATTTTGTCAAGACTCAGATATAGAGAACCCTTGTTGGGGTCAGGGGGTTGAAATTTCATGTTCTCTGCTAGCTAAAAGGGTTCCTATGCATGTTGCGGGGCTTTAGTTTTGAGGATCATTCTACTAAATATTATAATCTAGGATTCCAAATCACTTACAGCTACAGTACAGACACAAGGTGTTCAAACCTGGCACGTTCTGGAGAGCAGTGGTCTGCTTTATATACGGGACAAGTGTGTGGGGGCTGGGCTGTCTCAATCCTAAAAGGACAGTTGGTACTCATCAGAAAACTGCTGTGCAGCTTGAATTGGCCCAGTGTTTTCTCTCCTCCATTGATATTTACACAGTGCTTGCTTGCAATGTCTTCACTGCTGTTGTCATTGTCATGAGTACTGAATTGACCCAGTGTATCCCATTGTTCCAGCATGTTTATTCTTTGCTTTCTTCTTGTCTGGTGTTACTTTAACTAGCTGTGTGTTTAAATGAGACCACTAATCTGACTTCTCTGTGATCCCATAGTCTCTGCCTCTTAATAGAAGCAGTAACCATTTGGACAAGCAATGTACTTGAACACATGGCTAGGACTAAGCATGTGAGTTGTCTTCAGTGGGCCTGTTTGCTTAAAACTAGGCACACTTTTAAGCACTTTTTGCATTGGGAACTTGAGCTGCTATATAGTCATCTTGTCTGTGGAAAGGCTTCTAGGTTTTGGCCATTGTAGATGTGGATGAGTGATTTCCGCCACCTGGTTAGTTTTCTTGGTATCCCTGGAAAATCTCTCATAACTCTTTCTTCATCTTGATTCGCAGCCAAAGTGATCATTCACCAGACACTTAGTGTCTTAGAAGACATTGTGGAGAGTATCTCTGGAGAGTCTACCAAGTCTCGGCAGATCTGTTATCAGTCACTGCAGGAATCCGTGCAGGTCTCACTAGCCCTCTTCCCAGCTTTCATTCATCAGTCAGGTATAACAATAGGACAAGCTTTAATGCTGTGAGTAGCTCTTATGACCTACTGATAAACGCCCACAGCCCATTCTGATAAAATTAGCTGTGGTGCATAGATTTGTTTGCCCAGGTGGAATGTAAATCAGTACTGGGGGCAGCTGTTTAACTGGGAACTTTTAGGTTAAGCTGCATCTTGGATCAGGAAAAGGTCAGAGGACATTTGATAGGGAAATGGTCTTAAATCGCTTAAACAACTGGTACTCCAACTGACGAGGACATAGTCATGAAAGCTTGTAACATACTGAATCCTCAGGATGCCCTATACCTGCTCCTCGGGAATGGTCCCTTGCCAGACACCCAATGGAACAAACCTGGCTAAGGGATTTAAAAACAAAACATGTTTTTTGCACATAATGTTACCTGGCATTTACCATATCTTCAGAATCTTGAAGAGGTGTGGAGGTGTAGGCCCGTTCAGACCAAGATAGACGGTTCTTGAGACTGCTTGTGAAGCAAAGAATCCTGAGTCAGAGCCAGGCCCCAGAGGTCCTTGCTAACCAGTCTTATCCTGAGTGGGACCCCAGTTAATCTTGAGAAGCAGGCTTTGTATCGCACTAAGGCAGCTGGCAGCTACAGCCCCCGGAGTACCCAGCAGCTCACTAGAAAAGAGGCAGCAGGGCAGCCAAGTGAGACCATCGTGGGTCACAGCTAGTACCCCAAAGAAAGGTGGCAGCTTCTGTGGTGGAGCAGGAATACAAAACTTTCCCCTGGATGTTTAGAGAAGTAAGGAGCTGGGAGGTAGGGGGAAGAGTAAGAGACAAAATAGAGGGTAACTTTAAAGGCAAACCATATCCAGCAGGATGAGCTGGTATCACAACTCCCTGATTAACCATTCTGGTGAATAGCTAGCAGACAAGGGAACAGTGAAATTACCTTTGTGAACAGTCTCATGCAGTTGCAGTATTTATCCATGGTGGGACATGCATAGTGAAAGAATTGAGCAGATGCAGCTTTAACATGGTTACCCAATCAAGTGTGTAGCACAAGACTTGACTCTGCAGTGATAATCAGTTAAGCACACAGCCATGTGCTGGGAATTACCTCTGAATTCAGCTGAGTGTCTTTAATAATTACAAAAAATCAAACCAGTCAGTTTCCTTTTTCTCCTCCTCCCTTCCCCCACCTCTTAAAGGCACAAAGGCACATGGCTTTTGAATGTCATGTTACTTCCTGTTGATTCTGTATAAGCGTGAACTGACAGAGCGGGCCCAAGAGGCACCTCAGTACTTTCCATGTCAGTGGCTCAGACTAATTAAGTGGATTCTCTGCTGTTAGCACTGTATCATGCTGGCTGGATGTATAAAAGGCCACTCCAGTTTGTTTCTCCCACCAGGTGTCAGGTTATAAACCTTTGGTACCAGCCCTTAGTCTCTCACTTGCAATGGCAGCCCTGCTGGTAATCCCAGCATGAATGAGTAAAGGGGAATTCAGCACAGGAGAAAGATCATTAACAAAGCAAACATTTGCAGTGCTTTACAGCTGTCTCGTTAACACCCTCCCTTGCCTTTCTTCTTTCTATTATAGATGTGACAGACGAGATGCTGAGCTTCTTCCTCACTCTCTTCCAAGGACTGAGGGTACAGATGGGAGTACCTTTCACTGAGCAGATCATACAGACCTTCCTAAACATGTTCACCAGGTACCTGTTACCCCTGGTTGCCTAACACTAGTGAAAAGTAGTTCTTTCTGGATCCTGTGTGAGGAAGCTCTTTACCTTGAGAACGTCTGCTGTATGAGCACCTTGCTGATTGGCCACTTCGCTAAAGTGTCCATTAATATTTTCACCACCTCAAAGTGCCTGGATTTTTTCCCAGGACTGAATCCATTGCGGGAAGGAGGCAAAAATGCTTTTTAAAAAGTCCAGATGACTTGGAGGGAGGAGGCAGGTTACACCAGGGGTTGGTCCTGGGGCTGGTTTTGTTCAACATCTTCATTAATGATCTGGATGATGGGATGGATTGCAGGCTCAGCAAGTTCGTGGATCACACTAAGCTGGGGGGAGAGGTAGACACGCTGGAGGGTAGGGATAGGGTCCAGAGTGACCTACACAAATTGGGAGGATTGGGCCAAAAGAAATCTGATGAGGTTCAACAAAGACAGTGCAGAGTCCTGCACTTAGGACGGAAGAATCCCATGCACCGCTACAGGCTGGGGACTGACTGACTAAGCGGCAGTTCTGCAGAAAAGGACCTGGGGATTACAGTGGACGAGAAGCTGGATATGAATCAACAGTGTGCCGTTGTTGCCAAGAAGGCTAATGCATTTTGGGCTGCATTAATAGGAGCATTGCCAGCAGATCGAGGGAAGTGATTATTCCCCTCTATTTGGTACTGGTGAGACCACATCTGGAGTATTGTGTCCAGTTTTGGGCCCCCCACTACAGAAAGGATGTGGACAAATTGGAGAGAGTCCAGCGAAGGGCAATGAAAATGCTTAGGGGGTTGAGGCACATGACTTATGAGGAATGGCTGAGAGAACTGGGCTTATTTAGTCTGCAGAAAAGAGTGAGGGGAGATTTGATAGCAGCCTTTAACTACCTGAAAGGGGGTTCCAAAGAGGATGGAGCTAGGCTGTTCTCAGTGGTGGCAGATGACAGAACAAGGAACAGTGGTCTCAAGTTGCAGTGTGGGAGCTCTAGATTGGATATTAGAAAAAACTATTTCACTAGGAGGGTGGTGAAGCACTGGAATGGGTTACCTAGGGAGGTGGTGGAATCTCCATCTGTAAAGGTTTTTAAGGCCTGGCTTGACAAAGCCCTGGCTGGGATGATTTAGTTAGTGTTGGTCCTGCTTTGAGCAGAGGGTTGGACTTGGAGGTCTCTTCCAACCCTAATCTTCTATGCTTCCATGAACACAAGAAGCTATCCTCTGCTAGCAAATGCATCACATTCCCAAGCTCCTCTCATAAATAGGTGGGAACAGATCTTGTATGAACAAAAGGGGGTGTTTTGCATCTCTGAATCTGAAACAACATTTGGGAATTGATCTCTGCCTCCAACATAGGCCAAGACTGGGAGCTTCTACTTCTGTGAAGGAAAGAACCTCCCCAGGTTGCTGCACCTTGCATGTGACCATGAATTCGCATCAGTGCCTTGCTCAAGAAAGGAGAGCCTTTCCAGCTGCAGGATATGTGCTGGTGCTGTTTATAGTGGCCTAGCTGGATGGGGGAATTGACTGCCCACCAGACATTAATCTGGGGCCTGCACGCAAATGCTGTGAGGCATGTTAAGAAAATGGCAAAGCTATTGTAATGCCTTATGGTTTCATCTAAGACAAAAGAAATATTGCAGAACTGACTTCATGTCCCTGTTCTTTGTTGCTTTTTAAGGTCTGGATCAGGAGAATATTGAGTATGCCCTAATCATCCTAGATCTGTGGAAGCCTGGGTGGTTTTGTGTCACTTAGTCACAGAGCCAGCTCCCTTCTGAAGCCTGGTCTACACTACGCGTTTAAACCGGTTTTAGGAGCGTAAAACCGATTTAACGCCACACCCGTCCACACTAAGAGGCCCTTTATATCGGTATAAAGGGCTCTTTAAACCGGTTTCTGTACTCCTCCCTAACGAGAGGAGCAGCGCTAATATCGGTATTAACATATCGGATTGGGGTTAGTGTGGCCGCAGATCGACGGTATTGGCCTCCGGGCGGTATCCCACAGTGCACCACTGACCGCTCTGGACAGCAATCTGAACTCGGATGCAGTGGCCAGGTAGACAGGAAAAGCCCCGCGAACTTTTGAATATTTCCTGTTTGCCCAGCGTGGAGCTCCGATCAGCACGGGTGGTGATGCAGTTAAAAATCAAAATAAAGAAAGAGCTCCAGCATGGACGATGCGGACGTGATCGCTGTAAGGGCAGGCAAATCTGTTCTATCAGCGCTCCGTTACAGAAGACGAAATTCAAAATCATTTTTTAAATATCTCCAGACAGATGCCATAGCAGGGATTCAGTGCACTGCTGCGTGGCAAGCGTAACGGAAAGCCAAAGAATCAAATGGACGCTCATGGACTGGAGGACTCAAGCTATCCCACAGTTCCTGCAGTCTCTGAAAAGCATTTGCATTCTTGGCTGAGCTCCAAATGCTTCTAGGGTCAAAAACAGTGTCCGCGGTGGGTCAGGGCATAGCTAGGCAATTTACGCACCCCCCCCCCCAGAAGTGAAAGGGAAAACAATCCTGTCTTGACTCTTTTACATGTCACCCTATCTTTACTGAATGCTGCAGATAGACGCGATGGTGCAGCACTCAACACCAACATCCTTGCTCCCCCCCCGCCATGGGTGGCTGATGGTACAATAAGACTGATACCCATCGTCATCATCAGCCTATTGGCACATGGGGCAGTGCAAAAGGACTGGTAACCATGCGTACTAGCATCCGTCAGGTCGATCAAGGGCGCCTGGCCCTAATTTTTCCTGGTAGATGGTACAATATGGCTGATAACCATCATCATCATAGCAACAGGGGGTTGAGCTTCATCAGCCCCCACCCTTCATGTGTAAAGAAAAGATTCAATTGCCCCTGGACTAGCAGCAGGATGCTGGGCTCCTCTCCTCCACACTCCTTAATGTCCTATGTGGACTATCATAGCAACTGGAGGCTGCCTTCCACTCATTTCTCACTAACAAGTATTCCTGCATTCTTTATTACTTCATCACACAAGTGGGGGGACAATGCTACGGTAGCCCAGGAAGGCTGGGGAAGAATGGAATGAACAGGTGGGGTTGTTGCAGGAGCACCCCCTGTGAATAGCATACAGCTCATAATCTATGCAGGATCTGACACAGAGCAGCTGTGCTCTCTGGTTCTCTGATACAGTGGTTCTCTAGTACACTTGCCCATATTCTAGGCAGGACTGATTCTATTTTTAGATACCAAAAAGGAGGGATTGACTCAGGGAGTCATTCCCAATTTTGCTTTGCGCCCTGGCTAAGAGCAGCCAGGGGCACTTATGACAGCAGCAAATGGAACAGTGCAAAGGACTGGTAGCCATGCCCATCTTATTACCAATTTATGGTATGGTAGATGGTACAATATGGCTTATAACCATCTCTGCTATCATGCAATAGCAAAAGCATGCAGCTGTGTAGCACTGCTGAATCGCCTCTGTGAGCGGCATCTAGTACACATACGGTGACAGTCACAAAAGGCGAAACAGGCTCCATGATTGCCATGCTATGGCATCTTCCAGGGCAATCCAGGGAAAAAAAGGCATGAAATGCTTGTCTGCCGTTGCTTTCCCAGCGGAAGGAGTGACTGACGACATTTACCCAGAACCACCCGCGACAATGATTTTTGCCGCATCAGGCACTGGGATCTCAACCCGGAAATTCAAAGGGGGGGGGGGGGGGGAGGCTGCGGGAACTATGGCATAGCTACGGAATAGCTACCCACAGTGCAATGCTCCAGAAATAGACGCTAGCCTCGGACCGTGGACGCACACCACCGATTTAATGTGTTTAGTGTGGCCGCGCACACTCGATTTTATACAATCTGTTTTGTTAAACCGGTTTATGTAAATTCGGAATAATCCCGTAGTGTAGACGTACCCTGAGATTGGCTCCTATCAGTCTATAGCGACACCTCAAACTAAATTAATGGTGTTTGTCTGCTGCTGTTGCCTTCAAATCTTTTAATGTGTCTAAACATCTCTGACTTCTGACAGCGTCAGTGACTTTGTTTGTGTTCTAGAGAGCAGTTAGCAGAGAGCATCCTCCATGAGGGCAGCACTGGCTGTCGTGTGGTTGAGAAGTTTCTGAAGATTTTGCAAGTGGTGGTACAAGAGCCAGGCCAAGTGTTCAAGCCTTTCTTACCCAGCATCATCTCGCTGTGCATGGAACAGGTCTACCCCATCATTGCAGAGGTAGGACAACTCCCATACAGCGGGCGAAGTTAGTGTCCAATTAAAATCCTGAGCGGGAAAGGAGGGGAGAAGCAATTTCAGTGTTTTCCTTCAGCTATCGCAGTCTGAGCCACTAGATGGGGCAAGCTAGGACAGAATTACTGTTAGATCTATAGCCTGATCTGGGTTGAGGTCATTGCATGGTAG